>NC_088382.1:77041666-77344444 GCF_037993035.2 Macaca fascicularis | reverse complement strand
AGGCGGAGGTTGCAGTGAGCCAAGATTGCGCCACTGCACTCCAGCCCGGGTGACAGAGCAAGACTCTGTCTCAAAAAAACAAAAACAAACAAACCAAAAAAACCCCAGGACTTCACCAAGATGGCCAAATAGGAACAGCTCTGGTCTGCAGCTCCCAGCATGATTGACACAGAAGACAGGTGATTTCTGCATTTCCAACTGAGGTACCTGGTTCATCTCACCGGGACTAGTTGGACAGTGGGTGCAGCCCACAGAGGGTGATCTGAAGCAGGGCGGGGCATCGCCTCATCTGGGAAGCACAAGGGGTTGGGGGATTTCCCTTTCCTAGCCAAGGGAAGCCAGGATAGACTACCTGGAAAAACGGGGTACTCCTGCCCAAATACTGCACTTTTCCCAAGGTCTTAGCAACTGACAGACAAGGTGAGTCTCTCCCATGCCTGGCTCAGCAGTCTGAGATTGATCTGTGAGATGGCAGCCTGGCTGGGGGAGGGGCATCCACCATTGCTGAGGCTTGAGTAGGTAAACAAAGTGGCCTGGAAGCTCTAACTGGGCAGAGCCCACCACAGCTCAACAAGGTCTGCTGCCTCTAGACTCCACCTCTGTGGGCAGGGCATAGCTGAACAAAAGGAGCAGACAACTTTTGCAGACTTAAACGTCCCTGTCTGACAGCTCTGAAGAGAGTAGCAGTTCTCCCACCATGGCGTTTGAGCTCTGAGAATGGACAGACTGCCTCAAGTGGGTCCTTGAGCCCTGTGTAGCCTAACTGGAAGACGCCTCCCAATAGGGGCCGACAGATACCTCATACAGGTGGCTGCCCCTCTGGGGCGAAGATTCCAGAGGAAGGATCAGGCAGCAATATTTGCTATTCTGCAATATTTGCTGTTCTGTAGCCTCCACTGGTGACACACAGGCAAACAGGGTCTGGAGTGGAACTCCAGCAAACTCCAACAGACCTGCAGCTGAGGGACCTAACTGTTAGAAGGAAAACTAACAAACAGAAAGGAATAGCATCAACATCAACAAAAAGGTCATCTACACCAAAATCCCATCTGTAGGTCACCATCGTCAAAGACCAAAGGTAGATAAAACCACAAAGATGGGAGAAACCAAAGCAGAAAAGCTGAAAATTCTAAAAATCAGAGCACCTCTTCTCCTCCAAAGGATCATAACTCCTCGCCAGCAACAGAACAAAGCTGAACAGAGAATGACTTTGATGAGTTGACAGAAGTAGGCTTCAGAAGGTCGGTAATAACAAACTTCTCCGAGCTAAAGGAGGATGTTTGAACCCATCGCAAGGAAGCTAAAAACCTGAAAAAAGATTAGATGAATGGCTAACTAGAATAAACAGTGTAGAGAAGACCTTAAATGACCTGATGGAGTCGAAAACCACAGCACGAGAACTTTGTGACGCATGCACAAGCTTCAGTAGCCGATTCGATCAAGTGGAAGAAAGGGTATCAGCGACTGAAGATCAAATTAATGAAATAAAGCAAGTAGACAAGGTTAGAGAAAAAAGAGTAAAAAGAAGTTAACAAAGCCTCCAAGAAATATGGGACTATGTGAAAAGACCAAATCTACGTCTGATTGGTATACCTGAAAGTGATGGGGAGAATGGAACCAAGTTGGAAAACACTCTTCAGGATATTATCCAGGAGAACTTCCCCAACCTAGCAAGGCAGGCTAACATTCAAATTCAGGAAATACAGAGAACATCACAAAGATACTCCTTGAGAAGAGTGACTCATAGACACATACTTGTCATATTCACCAAGGTTGAAATGAAGGAAAAAGTGTTAAAGGCAGCCAGAGAGAAAGGTTGAGCTACCCACAAAGGGAAGCCCAGCAGACTAACAGTGGATCTCTCAACAGAAACCCTACAAGCCAGAAGAGAGTGGGGGCCAATATTCAACATTCTTAAAGAAAAGAAGTTTCAACCCAGAATTTCATATCCAGCCAAACTAAGCTTCATAAGTGAAGGAGAAATAAAATCCTTTACAGACAAGCAAATGCTGAGAGATTTTGTCACCACCAGGCCTGCCTTACAAGAGCTCCTGAAGGAAGCACTAAACAACCAGTACCAACCACTGCAAAAACATGCCAAATTGTAAAGACCATCAATGCTATGAAGAAACTGCATCAATTAACAGGCAAATTAACCAGTGAACATCATAATGACAGGATCAAATTCACACATAACAATATTAACCTTAAATGTAAATGGGCTACATCCCCCAATTAAAAGACACAGACTGACACATTGGATAAAGAGTCAAGACTCATCAGTGTGCTGTATTCAGGAGACCCATCTCACGTGCAAAGACACACACAGGCTCAAAATAAAGGGATGGAGGAAGATCTACTAAGTAAATGGAAAGCAAAAAAATGCAGGGGTTGCAATCCTAGTCTCTGATAAAATAGACTTTAAACCAACAAAGATCAAAAGAGACAAAGAAGGCCATTACATAATGGGAAAGGGATCAATTCAACAAGAAGAGTTAACTATCCTAAATATATATGCATCCAATACAGGAGCACCCAGATTCATAAAGCAAGTCCTTAGAGACCTACAAAGAGACTTAGACTCCCACACAATAATAATGGGAGACTTTAACACCCCACTGTCAATATTAGACAGATCAACGGGACAGAAGGTTAACAAGGATATCCAGGACCTGAACTCAGCTCTGCAAAAAGCAGACCTAATAGACATCTACAGAACTCTCCACCCCAAATCAACAGAATATACATTCTTCTCAGCACCACATCACACTTATTCTAAAATTGATCACATAATTGGAAGTAAAGCACTCCTCAGCAAATGTAAAAGAACAGAAATCACAACAAACTGTCTCTCAGACCACAGTGCAATCAAATTAGAACTCAGGATTAAGAAACTCACTCAAAACTGCACTATGTGGAAACTGAACAACTTGCTCCTGAATGACTACAGGGTAAATAACGAAATGAAGGCAGAAATAAAGATGTTCTTTGAAACCAATGAGAACAAAGACACAACATACCAGAATATCTGGGACACATTTAAAGCATTGTGTAGATGGAAATTTATAGCACTAAATGCCCACGAGAGAAAGCAGGAAAGATCTAAAATCGACACCCTAACATCACAATTAAAAGAACTAGAGAACCAAGAGCAAACAAATTCAAAAGCTAGCAGAAGGCAAGAAATAACTAAGATCAGAGCAGAACTGAAAGAGATAGAGATACAAACACTCTTCAAAAAATCAATGAATCCAGAAGCTGGTTTTTTGAAAAGCTCAACAAAATTGATAGACTACTAGCAAGACTAATAAAGAAGAAAAGAGAGAAGAATCAAATAGACACAATAAAAAATGATAAAGGGGATATCACCGCCAATCCCACAGAAATACAAACTACCACCAGAGAATACTACAAACACCTCTATGCAAATAAAGCAGAAAATCTAGAAGAAATGGATAAATTCCTGGACACATGCAACTTCCCAAGACTAAATCAGGAAGAAGTTGAATCTCTGAATAGACCAAGAACAGGGTCTGAAATTGAGGCAATAATTAATAGCCTGGCAACCAAAACAATCCAGGACCAGAAGGATTCACATCCAAATTCTACCAGAGGTACAAAGAGGAGCTGGTACCATTCCTTCTGAAACTATTCCAATCAATAGAAAAAGAGGGAATCCTCCCTAACTCATTTTATGAGGCCAACATCATCCTAATACGAAAGCCTGGCAAAGACACAACAAAAAAAGAGAATTTTTAGACCAATATCCCTGATGAACATCAATGCAAAAATCCTTAATAAAATACTGGCAAACTGAATCCAGCAGCACATCAAAAAGCTTATCCAGCACGATCAAGTCAGCTTCATCCCTGGGATGCAAGGCTGGTTCAACACACACAAATCAATAAACGTAATCCAGCATATAAATAGAACCAAAGACAAAAACCACATGATTATCTCAAGAGATGCAGAAAAGGCCTTCGACAAAATTCAACAGCCGTTCATGCTAAAAACTCTCAATAAACTAGGTATTGATGGAACGTATCTCAAAATAATAAGAGTTATTTATGACAAACCCACAGCCAGTATCATACTGAATGGGCAAAAACTGGAAGCATTCCCTTTGAAAACCGGCACAAGACAAGGATGCCCTGTCTCACCACTCCTATTCGACATAGTGTTGGAAGTTCTGGCCAGGGCAGTCATGCAAGAGAAAGAAATAAAGGGTATTCAATTAGGAAATAAGGAAGTCAAATTGTCCCTGTTTGCAGATAACATGATTGTATATTTAGAAAACCTCATCGTCTCAGCCCAAAGTCTCCTTAAGCTGACAAGCAACTTTGGCATGGTCTCAGGACACAAAATCAATGTGCAAAAATCACCAGCATTCCTATACACCATTAACAGACAGAGATCCAAATCTTGAGTGAACTCCCATTCACAATTGCTACAAAGATAATAAAATACCTAGGAATCTAACTTACAAGGGATGTGAAGGACCTCTTCAAGGAGAACTACAAACCACTGCTCAACAAAATAAAAGAGGATGCAAACAAATGGAAGAATATTCCATGCTCATGGATAGTAAGAATCAATATCGTGAAAATGACCATACTGCCCAAAGTAATTTATAGGTTCAATGCCATCCCCATCAAGCTACTAATGACTTTCTTCACAGAATTGGAAAAAACTACTTTAAAGTTCATATGAAACCAAAAAGAGCCGGCATTGCCAAGACAATCCTAAGCAAAAAGAACAAAGCTGGAGGCATCACGCTACCTGACTTCAAACTATACTACAAGGCTACAGTAACCAAAACAGCATGGTACTGGTACCAAAACAGAGCTATAGACCGATGGAAGAGAACAGAGGCCTCAGAAACAACACCAGACATCTACAACCATCTGATCTTTGACAAACCTGACAAAAACAAGAAATGGGGAAGGGATTCCCTATTTAATAAATGGTGCTGGGAAAACTGACTAGCCATATGTAGAAAGCTGAAACTGGATCAATCTCTTCCTTACACCTTATACAAAAATTAATTCAAGATGGATTAAAGACTTAAGTGTTAGACCTAAAACCATAAAAACCCTAGAAGAAAACCTAGGCAATACCATTGAGGACATAGGCATGGGCAAGGACTTCATGACTATAACACCAAAAGCAATGGCAGCAAAAGCCAAAATAGACAAATGGGATCTACTTAAACTAAAGAGCTTCTGCACAGCAAAAGAAACTACCGTCGGAGTGAACAGGCAACCTACAGAATGGAAGAAAATTTTTGCAATCTACCCATCTGACAAAGGGTTAATAGCCAGAATCTACTAAGAACTCAAACAAACTTACAAGAAAAAAACAAATGATCCCATCAAAAAGTGGGCAAAGGATATAAACAGACACTTCTCAAAAGAAGACATCTATGCAGCCAACAGACAAATGAAAAAATGCTCATTATCACTGGTCATCAGAGAAATACAAATCAAAACCACAATGAGATACCATCTCACGTCAGTTAGAATGGCAATCATTAAACAGTCAGGAAACAACAGGTGCTGGAGAGGATGTGGAGAAATAGGAACGCTTTTACACTGTTAGTGGGAGTGTAAATTAGTTCAACCATTGTGGAAGGCAGTGTGGCGATTCCTCAAGGATCTAGAACTAGAATTACCATTTGACCCAGGCATCCCATTACTGGGTATATACCCAAAGGATTATAAATCATGCTACTATAAAGACACATGCACATGTATGTTTATTGTGGCACTGTTCACAATAGCAAAGACTTGGAACCAACCCAAATATCTATCAATGATAGACTGGATTAAGAAAATGTGGCACATATGCATCGTGGAATACTACGTAGCCATAAAAAAGGATGAGTTCATGTCATTTGCAGGAACATGGATGAAGCTGGAAACCATCATTCTCAGCAAACTATCACAAGGACAGAAAACCAAACATTGCATGTTCTCACTCATAGGTGGGAATTGAACAATGAGATCAGTTGGACACAGGGTGGGGAACATCACACACCAGGGCCTGTCGGGGGGTGGGGGCTGGGGGAGGGATAGCATTAGGAGATATACCTAATGTAAATGATGAGTTGATGGGTACAGCAAACCAACATGGCACATGTATACCTATGTATCAAACCTGCATGTTGTGCACATGTACCATAGAACTTAAAGTATAATGATAATAAAAAAAAATAGAATTCATTTTCATTCACTGACTTCGTATCCTGTGAAGTTGTTAAACTCAATTGTAAGTTCTAGGAGGTTTTTTTTTTGTAGGTTCCTACATATACAATTATGCTGACTGAGTAAGGACAGTTTGTTTCTTCCATTCTAGCCTGTGTGTCTTTTCTTTTCCTTGCCTAATTATACTGGTTAGGACTTCCAGTATACTGTTGAATAGGAGTCTTGAGAGTAAATGTCCTTGCCTTCTTTCCATTCACGGCATTCAAGTTTTTGCCATTAAGTATAATGTTGCTTGTAGTTGGTCTTTTTTAAGATATTCTTTATCAGGTTGAGTATGTTTGCTGAGAGTTTTTAGCATAAGTGGATGCTGAATTTTATTAAATGCTTATTCTGCATCAAATGATGTTATCAGGTCGTTTTTATTTTTATTTTTTTGAGACAGAATCTCGCTCTGTCACAGCAGTGGTGTGATCTCAGCTCACTGCAACCTCGCCCTCCTTGGTTCAAGTGATTCTCTTGCCTCAACCTCCTGAGTAGCTGGGATTACAGGCATGTGCCACCATGCCCGGCTAATTTTTGTGTTTTTAGTAGAGACAGGGTTTCACCCTGTTGGTCAGGCTGGTCTCGAACTCCTGACCTTGTGATCTACCTGCCTTGGCTTCCCAAAGTGCTGGGATTACAGGCGTAAGCCATCGCGCCAGGCCCAGGTAGTTTTTCTTTTAGTCTGCTAGTGTGGTCAATAACCTTACTTGCTTTTCCTTTTTCTTTTCTTTTCTTTTTTTTTTTTTTTTTTTTTTTTTTTGAGACAGAGACTTGCTCTCTCGCCAGGCTAGGGTGCAGTGGCGTGATCACGGCTCACTGCAACCTCTGCCTCCCGGGTTCAAGTGATTCTCCTGCCTCAGCCTCCTGAGTAGCTGGGACTACAGGTGCGTGCCACCACGCCCAGCTAATTTTTATATTTTTAGTAGAGACAGGGTTTCACCATGTTGATGGTCTCGATCTCTTTACCTTGTGATCCTCCTGCCTCAGCTCCCAAAGTGCTGGGATTACAGGCGTGAGCCACTATGCCCGGCCCCTTACTTGCTTTTCTAATAGTGACCCAGCTAGCATTCCCAGCATGAACCTCCTATTGGTTGTAGTGTATTACTCTTTTAACATTTTGCTGATTTTTATTTGCTAATATTTTGTTGAGGACCTTTGCATCTATGTTCAGGAAGGATATGAATCTGTAGATCTGTCCTGTTTTTATTTTTTATTTTTTTTTTTATTTTTTTTTGAGACGGAGTCTCGCTCTGTCGCCCAGGCTGGAGTGCAGTGGCCGGATCTCAGCTCACTGCAAGCTCCGACTCCCGGGTTCACGCCATTCTCCTGCCTCAGCCTCCCAAGTAGCTGGGACTACAGGCGCCCGCCATCTTGCCCGGCTATTTTTTTGTATTTTTTAGTAGAGACGGGGTTTCACCGTGTTAGCCAGGATGGTCTGGATCTCCTGACCTCGTGATCCACCTGTCTCGGCCTCCCAAAGTGCTGGGATTACAGGCTTGAGCCACCGCGCCCGGCCCTGTCCTGTTTTTATTTGATTTTGCTGGCCTCATACAATAAGCTGAAAAGTGTTCTCTTTTTTCTGAAAGAGATGGTGTTATTTCTTCTCTAAATGTTTGATAGAATTCAGTAATGAAACCATTCGGGCTTGGAAATTTTTTTCCAAGTTTTAAACTAAACTAAAAATTCAATTTCTTTAAAAGGCAGGCTTTTAATAAAAAATTCCCATTAAAAATTTTTTGGAAAACCTGACCTCATTAGAAAGGTTAATGTCCACTTATTCATTAATACTTAAAATTCATTTCAGTGTACTAGCTGTTGAGGGTAGTTTCAAAAGAAAGAGATAATGTGGTCCTGCCTTAAAATAATTATGGCACAGTACTGGTGAGAAGTCATCTTAAATAGATATTTAGAAATACGTGACTGAGAAAGAAATAGGATGAAACAACGGTTAAGAGCATCCATGGGCCGGGCGCGGTGGCTCAAGCCTGTAATCCCAGCACTTTGGGAGGCCAAGGCGGGCGGATCACGAGGTCAGGAGATCGAGACCATCCTGGCTAACCCGGTGAAACCCCGTCTCTACTAAAAAACACAAAAAAACTAGCCGGGCGAGGTGGCGGGCGCCTGTAGTCCCAGCTGCTCTGGAGGCTGAGGCAGGAGAATGGCGTGAACCCGGGAGGCGGAGCTTACAGTGAGCTGAGATCCGGCCACTGCACTCCAGCCTGGGCGGCAGAGCCAGACTCTTGTCTCAAAAAAAAAAAAAGAGCATCCATGGATTTTGGCAAATGAGAAACTTAGATTTGTATTTGGTTCTGCCACACTGTAACTTTGGACAATTAACTTGTTGAACTTTTCTCCTTCTCAACTGTAAAAAATATATATATATTTTTTTGATATATATATCTCATAAACATATGAGATATATATATATATCACTGAGTTGTGGATTAAGGATTGACTTAATGCTTGCCAAGAGCTTCATACAAAGTAAATATCCAATAAGTAGTAGCTATCATTGGTGTGACTTTCCAGGAAAAATTACAATGGTGTAGAGAAAAGTAGAGTATAGTGCTATAGATTGAAAGTAAGTACCTTTCATCATGCTAGAGAATTGTGAAATCAAACATTCTAGGAAAATTTAAGAGTTTATGCTTTCAATTTTATTATTCTGTAAAAGATTAGCATTGGATGATTTTAAATTCTTAGAAAGCCATATGGCTCTAGATTTGTATTTATTTATTTATTTTTGCAACCACATTCTAACTTTTTGGAATGTTCTCTTTATCAAATACCACCTTATAGTCTCTTATTCTATAAAAATTTGCTTTCTTTTCTTTCTAAATCAAATTATTTAATACACCATGTTATCCCTCTGTCTGCCCTGTCCAATGTCTTGATACCTTACCTGCAGGATAACAAGTAGAATCGCCCAGTTTAAAGATACACTATATCCTTTTTTATTTTTTTGGAGACTGAGTTTCACTCTTGTCACCCAGGCTGGAGTGCAGTGGCGCGATTTCGCCTCACTGCAACCTTCGCCTCCCAAGTTCAAGCAATTCTCCTGCCTCAGCCTTCCAAGTGGCTGAGATTACAGGCATGAGCCATCACACCCTGCTGATTTTTTTTTTTTTTTTTTTTTTAGTAGAGACCAGGTTTCACCACGTTGGCCAGGTCGGTCTCAAACTCCTGAACTCGGGTGATCTGCTCGCCTCGGCCTCCCAAAGTGCTGCGATTATAGGAATGAGCCACTAAGGATAATGAGCCAATAAGGATAATGAGCCACTATCCTGTGCCTGGCTAAGGATACATTATATCCATTTATTGTCTTAATAAATGAGGTAAAAACAAGCACACTAGTGAAAGTGGAATATCAAGTTAGCTCACATGAAAAGCAAGAAAGCAGACGATTTATTCTGGAGATGGCCTTTCTTCTATTAGTCATGCCATTATTGTGGTTTCAGCAAAACTGATTTTCTGTTTAATCAATGTTTCTCATCTTTTGCTAAGTTGGCTGCCTCATCTTTTTGTGTATGCCTAGTCTTCAAAAACTTAAAAGTAGAGAATTAAACACTACTGGGGACAGTTAGGCATAAAGTGTGAGGTAGATAATGCTGTAAGACATAGAAGGGAGAGAATAGTGTTAATGCAGGTAAAAGAAAGAACTTTTAGGAGAGGATGGAATTTCAAAGAGACTTTGAAGGTTGGGAAGCCTTTGGGGAGAACAAATAAAAGAAAGGTGGCAGTGAGCACGCTGGATCATTTGAAAGACGAACAAAGGCACACAGGTGTGAATGAACTTGGTGTTTATATGGGTACGTTGCATGGGGATAAAAGGTAGAGGGTGATTTGGAGAAGGGAATGTGCTGAAACATGAATGCCTACATGTGTATAACTGAGGAAGAGGGACTGGGGCATTACCATAAAAAACAAACTAAACTGTTACAGGGGCGACATAGTTATTTAGAATATGGGTCCTGGAGCTAGACTTGCCAAACTGTAATCCTGGCTTTGTAAAGGTGTCTCCTCCCGGTCCACTCCCACACCCCCAGCCCTTTACCAGGAAGGACAGAAGTTAATCACTGGAGACACCTGTGGACCCTTAGGATTCAATAATACATAACAAATTTTATTACCTAGCTTTCATCTTCTGCTAGTTCTCTCATATATTTACCTTCCCAAATTTGCTATGCTAGAAATTCAAAGTCCTTTCCTTTGTAGGATTTTTCTAAAACTTTATTATTTTGTTAAGAAGCTGTGTAAGAACAAGTTCTAACCACCACACTTTTGAGTTACTCATCACCGAGAACTCCCATAACTGTGTCACGCAGACGTTAATAAATCTTTGCTTTTATTAATCTGTCTTTTGTTCATCTAATTTGCAGAGCCCCAGTCAATGAACTAACTTAATACAGGTAGAGGGAAAATAATTTTTTTTTCCACCTCTACTAATGTCAGGAGTCAGATTATGGAATGTTTTAAAAATTAACAGAATTCTGAGATTATGTGAGAAAGACTACTGGAGGCATCATATAGTTTTTTTTTAGTCAAGTAAACATGATGTTATTTTTTATATTAACTAATATTGGCTTTTAATATCAATCAAATATGCTCCACATTAATTAAAATTTTACTCAGATTTTAATCTTTGTGTTCCACTGAATGTGTATCTATATTTAAAAGGACTATGATAAAGCACACCAACAAAGATGCTAAAATCCAGATCAAAGTCTTTTATTGCTTGATATTATTTGACTCTTTGGAAACAAGTGGGAAAATTATCCAAGAAGAAAAGCCAAAGCAGCCAGTACGCGGCAAACTAACAGATGGAAGGGAAAATGATGAGGGGGAATTAGGTGATAGGAAGGTGCGAGTGCAAACTGAGAGAAAAATGGACTCAGGAAAGCAATTATGTATAAGAAAAATATATAGCTGGGTTTAGTGGTGGGCGCCTGTAATCCCAGCTACTCGGGAGGCTGAGGCAGGAGAACTGCTTGAACTCTGGAGGCGGAGGTTGCAGTGAGCCGAGATTGCTCCACTGTACTCCAACCCAGGCAACGAAGTGAGACTCCGTCTCAAAAAAAAAAAAAAAACAAAAAAAAACAAAAACAAGAAACAACAAATAAAACAAAACAAAAAAAGGAAAAATATATTTCAAAATTTAGAGGATACACATTTTAGAAATTCAGAGATAAAATTTGGATGTTTCGAAAACTGCAAGGAGCCAAGTACAAGTGAATACTGAGATTGGATTTATTTAAATAGCTGTATTAGCACCAAACAACATTAATAATAAAAAGTAAAAGAACCATATATACAGGGGAACGTACTCATAATTTCTTTTCTTTCTTTTTTTTTTTTTTTTAATTGAGACCGAGTCTCACTCTGTTGCTCCGGCTGGAGTGCAGCAGCGTGATCTTGGCTCACTGCAACCTCTACCTCCTGGGTTCAAGCAATTCTCCTACCGCAGCCTCCTGAGTAGCTGGGATTACAGGCACCCGCCACCACGCCTGCCTAATTTGGTATTTTTATTAGAGACGGGGGTTTCACCATGTTGGCCAGACTGGTCTCGAACTCCTGACCTCAGGTGATCCACCTGCCTTAGCCTCCCAAAGTGCTGGGTTTACAGGAATGAGCCACCATGCCTGGCCTGTACTCAAAATTTTATGTAAAAATCTCCATTGCCACTCCCTGTGTACCTGTCAATAAAAGATTGAAAATAGGCCAGGCGCGGTGGCTCATGCCTGTAATCCCAGCACTTTGAGAGGCTGAGGTGGGCGGATCACAAGGTCAGGAGATAGAGACCATCCTGGCGAACACGGTGAAACCCCGTTTCTACTAAAAATGCAAAAAATATGCCGGGCGTGGTGGCAGGTGCCTGTAGTCCCAGCTACTCGAGAGGCTGAGGCAGGAGAATGGTGTGAACCCGGGAGGCGGAGGTTGCAGTGAGCTGAGATCGCGCCACTGCACTCCAGCCTGGGTGACAGAGCCAGACCTTGTCTCAAAAAAAAAAAAAAAAAAAAAGAAAATATCCAAGAGCATCAACTTTATTCTAGAGTCTTACTCTATTTTTGCTACAGGTCTGAGTTAATATCTTGAGTTTCAAGTGGATAGGAGTGCCCATCTCCTAAGACTACTCCTACTCCACTCCACCCTCAAGCACCACCACCTTTTGGGTAAGCCCAGCAAGGGAAGAGGATGAGTTGTCCTCTCAAAGGAAGATGCAAATCATTCCTTCTGGGAGGGTTAGGTCATATCTCAGAGGAGTTTATTCTTCTGAAACTGACAACTGCACTTTACCATCAAATCTTCCATCTAGCCTATCTCTACAAATGGCATTTCCAACTGTTCACTGGTTCCCAGCAGAAACCTGGTATTCATTTGTGACCTCTTTCTCCCTCTAACCTGCACTCCAGTTAACTAAGTCCGATTTATTCTGCCACCAAAGTATATCCCAAATCTGTCTACTTTGCTCCATCTCCATGGCACCACTGTCATTTCTGGGCTAACCTTTATGCAAATTAGAGAAAGAAGCCTCTTCTTTTGGGCAGATAGTGGGGCTGGATTTCAGCCACACTTGCTCCCTTGTGCAGGGCGTGGTCTCCACAACCTGGCTTGGTGGCCCTGGACCTGACCAAGCCATCCTGCACTGTTGTAATAAATTCCTTAATGTTTTGCCACATCCTCACTTGTCCCCTCCAATCCATTCTCCATGTAACAGAGGGATTATTTTTAAATCACCAATTGGATCACTTTATCCCCCACTTTCAAAACCTTTCAATGAATTTCCATTGCTATTAGGATGAAACTGCAACCCCCTAACATTGCCTACAAGATTCTGAATGATCTGGTTCCTAGCTCCCTCTTCATCCTGACTGGCACCATTCCCCTTGATCCTAACTCTCAGCCACACTGCCTTGTTTTGTTTCCTAAAACTTGCCAAGCTTCCCCCTACCCCAAGAGACTTTGCCTGGAAAGTTCTTCATGACTTACTTTGGCTAATGTCTACTCTTCTCTCAGGTCTCAATTTAAATGTTACTTCTTCAGGGAAGCCACCCGTGAATCTATAATCCAAAGTAGATTCCCTCACAGCACTCTATTCTTTAATCATACTTAACAGATTTGTAATTGTATATTCACTACTGACTTAATATCTTTTCCCTGCTCTACACCGTAAGGTTCAAAAGGGCAGGTATCATGCTTGTCTTAGCCTGGTGCCTTTCATTTATCCAAGTTTCTGTAAGTTTATAGCAAATGCCTTCTCTATGCCAGCAATATAATAGATGATGGGCACATAGAAGTGAATAGACAGAGATGAGGTCCCCGCACTTATAAGAGAAACATGCAACCCATCAACAAGCAAAGCAAGCAGATGAGATGATTATGAATGCTGTGGCACTATCATCTCATAGTTCACTGCAGCCTTGAACTCCTGAGCTCAAGCGATCCTTCCACCTCAGTCTCCTGAGCAGCTGCAACTACAGGTGGATGCCACCGTGCCTGGCTAATTTTTCTCTATTTGTAGAGACAGCATCTTGCTATGTTGCCCAGTTTCATCTGGAACTCCTGGCCTCAAGTCATTCTCTTGCCTTAGCCTCCCAAAGTGCTGGGACTACAGGTGCCAGCTTGTCTTGTTCATCAATGAATCCCAAGTATGTTGTTACGATAAAGCTGACTGCTAAACGTAACTGAAGAGTCTGCTTCGTTCATGTAAAGTCCAAAATAGGTATTCCTAATGTGTAGATGGTTCTTCTCCAAGAGTTCCAATTCAGGAACTAAGACTCCTAACTTGTGGTTCTGCCATCTTCAGCATGTGGCCATAGAAGGGAAAAGAGAGGCTGGGCATGGTGGCTTATGCCTGTAGTCTCAGCACTGGGAGGCTGAGGCAGGAGGACCGCTTGAGGCCAGGAGTTCAACATGGTGAGATGCCGTTTCTACCAAAAGAAAAAAAAAAAGAAGGGAAAGAGCATTAAAGATTGTGGGAGTTTCTTGTTTTTTTAACAATAGATTAAGCCTGGATGGCTACACCTAACTTCAAGTGAGGCTGGACAACGCAATTCTATACTAAGAAAGAGAGTAAATGGGTTTGGTGATCAGCTAGTACCCTCAACAGTACCTGGCACAACACTCCATTATGAAGAAACAAAGATGAATTAGAAATGGATCAACACCTGTGAAAGAAGGGAAGAAAAAAATAAAAGAAATGGAACTTGTTCTAAAAAAGTTTATTAACGTATACACAGAAATCAGTATTATACCTGATCTAAGAGTATAATGAATCCTTTATTTCCAGTAATCTAGAGATAGTCTCTAAAATAAAATTAATTAATTTATAGATTTGTTTCTCAGGACAATAAAGTTTAAAAAAATTAATCTATTTTTCCACTTTAATTTGTCACCTTCAAGTTTTCCATTTTATTTCCTCTGG
Organism: Macaca fascicularis; assembly: GCF_037993035.2. Lineage (NCBI taxonomy): Eukaryota > Metazoa > Chordata > Mammalia > Primates > Cercopithecidae > Macaca > Macaca fascicularis. The sequence goes on along the minus strand of NC_088382.1, from coordinate 77,329,777 downwards.
GTTTTAGCCTTCTCAAATCCGGTCACTTCACTAAGTTCACAGTCACTTAAGTTTCTCCTTCCTTAGGTTTGGATGGTTGCGTTAGGACAAGCCTACAGTTAAGCAATGAACAGTGACAGATGCATACTAAATACTAGGGAACCTGTGTGGATGGAGCCACAGTAGCTTAGAACTCGGAGACGTGACCCTAGATCACCATATAAAATGTTTGCATATATTTTTATGGTATTCTTTTTCTGCTCAGAAGGAAACTGTAGAAATTAAATATTGCAGAAATTTGAGTTCTACACTCAGACTAATGCAAACACATGGTCACGTGTGTTAATCTGTTTGCACTTAAAGCTTTTCCATTCTAAACTTGTTTACATGTCCTGGACTAAATCTTAGTATTAAAGGCACAGAAACACAGGGCTCTACGGGACCTCATTCACAACCATTCACCTTAACTGAGTCGATTCAGAAGGGACCTGAAGTCTAGAGTTGACCGATTCATCCGACAGAGAGAGAAAAAAGTGAAACATTTTCCAACCCTTATCATAGGTTTTGGCTTACTTTTCCCAAAACAGAATCCTCCCTGAGGTAGTCGGAGAGCACAGTCCTGGATAGCAGTTCCGTGCACCGGGGAAGGAGGAAATTTTAGAGTCCAGTGATGCAGGCGGAGACCCAGTGTGGCTGAGAACGGGCGATGCGGGTGTTCCTGTGACCCCTGGAATGCAAAGGATTGCACCCCCATCAGAAAGTTAGAGGAGCCGATGCAGAGTAGCCAGAAGTCCTGTTCATTCGGCAGGAGCAGGGGTGCCGAGTGGGGGGGATCTCCGGTCCCGCAGCTCGGCCGCAGCCAAGAGCCCGAAGTGCTGGGCGCGGCGCCACCAGAGGCCCGCCACGCCCCACGCCGCCCTGCAGGCGAACGCTGGAGGCCCCGCCGGGCCGCCGTAGCGCTGCGGCTCGGCCCGCTCCTTCCGCGCCGCCCTCCGCCCCCAGCCTCCCGGCGCCGCGGTAGCTCTGGGCAGGCAGCGCCGCCGCCGCCGCCGCCGCCGCTGCTTCCTCCTCTGCAGCCGTTCGGCCGCTGCGTGACGCGTCGTTTCCTCCCAACATGGCGGCCGGGGCAGGTCGGCGGTGATGGAGGCCAGTTCGCGGCCGCGGCGGGTGCTAATCCCCACAGTAGCCAGGGTAGCCCTCCTCTCGCGGTGCCTGTGAGAGCCGCCGCCACCTAGTCCCTCAGTTCCCGGCAGACAGCCGCCCAGGCCGGGCTCCGTTACCGCCGCCAGGGCCGGAGGGACGAGTGAGAGGGGCGGCCGGGACGCGACCCCCGGGCCGGGAGAAGCTGAGGCCCGACGGGCGCGGCCCTCGAGGTACGGCTTCTCGGGCGCGGCGAGGACCTCGACGCTCCTCGGCGGCACCGCGGCTAGTCTCGCTCGCCCGCCCCTTCCTGATCCTGCCGCTGCCCTCCACGCCTCCACTCCCCCACCTCCACCCCCTCTCCTTTCTCTCTTCTCTTCCTTCTTCTCCTCCTCCTCCCCTCCAGCCGCTGGGAGCCGCGGGTCGGACGAGCCGCCGCCTCCTTCTCTGCGTCCATGTATGAGGGGAAGAAGACGAAGAACATGTTCCTGACCCGGGCCCTGGAGAAGATACTGGCCGACAAGGAAGTGAAGAAGGCGCATCACTCCCAGCTGCGCAAAGCTTGCGAGGTGGCATTAGGTGAGTGGGGAGGAGGCCCGGGGGATGGGGTGCTTGTTGTGGGGCGGGGGGACAAGGGGGGCGCCCGTGGGGGGCTGGGGTCGCCCGAGGCTTGCCCGAGGCCCGCGCTTCTGACCTCGGGGAGCCCTCGCGGAGCCCTCTGCTCCCTGTCTGGAGTTGATAGGAACTCGGCTGGATGTGGGGCAGAGGCAGGGTAGAGGAGGAAGGGCGGTGAGCTGGGCTTGGGAAACTCGGCCGGGCATAGGATCGCGAGGCACCTGGGTTCGAGGGATCGACTTGAGAGTGAGGATTTTGTTGGTGGTCCGTGAGGTGCGGACTGGATACCACCCTTTGTGATGAAGCAGAAGATGAGCTGTTGTTTATTAGCTTGGAAATTGAGGTGGGGCCGGTATGTCAAGATTGGGCGTGGGAAATGTTCAATATCATAATTATCAATAACTTTTTCGTTTAGCGAGGTACTTTGGGGAGATAGGCTGCTGAAGTTGTTTCCTTGTTGACAGTCTTGAGAAGGGGTTCAGAAGAGGTGCAGCCGGTTCTGACATCTCTCCGCCTCTGCCACAGGAAAAACATAGAGTAATATTGTATCTGACTGGGCTGACCTGGAAGAACAAGTCCGGTGGTTAAGGGGTGGGGGTGGCGGCGTGAAAGCAGGGAAGCAAAGAACCTTTAGATAAAATGGCTTTAGGTGACAAGGGAAGGGAGGGTTTGAAATGAGGAAAATGAAAAAGACAATGACACCCACTAGCCACATGTCTGGACAGTGGCAGCTGCTCTCAAGCTTGAATTGTGATTTATAGTTCAGATGGAAGAGATCTAGTGTAATGAAGCCCGCAGCAGGGAAAATCTAAACAATACCTCCTGCCTATGAGGTTAGGCAGATAAGGAATAGTTAAAGGGGGAACATTGTTAGATCTATTGCATCCATCAAAGATGAAATCGTTTGAGAGACCATTTAACACAAAGATGCATTCCTAATGCTTACACTTTATAGCACTGGAAATACACTAAGTCAAATTGGCAAGAAAAGGAAGCTTGCTAAATAGGCTTTGGAAAAAAGCCTTCTTGAAAGGGAGAAAATCCACAATAAAGTATGCTAAAGTTAAGGAGTCAAGACAACTTAAAATTAGTTTTTAATTATCAAAATAAGTAGAAGACTACTATTTAATTTGCTGTGATATACCGTAGTTTTTTTTCCCCTAGATCGTTAAAATTGGTAATATGGAAAACGTCAAAGAAATTTCATCTTAAAAAATTTGAGTGTGTAGTATAAGGGGCTTAAGTTTGTTTTTTCACCTTATTCATCGACTTGAAGTTTGCATTTTGTTATTTTTGTTGGTAACAAAAGACTGTTCCCCGTGTATGAGAAGACCGTTGTCTAGTGGCAGAAACTGTATTTATATCTAGATCCTGAAAGGTATAATTAAATTGGGGTGGGACTGGGGAGAAAGTGATTTTAGAATTTTTAAAATAATTGTTATATGTAGGTTTATAAATTACTTGAAGGTGAAAGAACTTTAGAGAGATTCAAATTAAAGTTTAAAATTTTTGTTTGTTGAGACAGGGGCTTGCTCTGTCACCCAGACTGAAGCACAGTGGCACAATCAGGGCTCACTGCCACCTCAAACTCCCAGGATCAGGCATTCCTCCTGCCTCAGCCTCCCAAGTAATTGGGGCTTCAGGCACACCGCCACACCTGGCTAATTTTTTTTTTTTTTTGGGCGGAGATGGTGGTCTCTCTATATTGCCCAGGTTGGTCTCCAAGTCTGGGCTCAAGAGACCTCCCACCTTAGCCTCCCAAAGTGCTGGGTTTATAGGTGTGAGCTACCTCTCCTGGCCTTAATTTTTTATAATTCAGATTTTTCATGTTACAACATATTTTTAATACATTAAATTGTAAGTATCAAACTGAAGAAATGGAGTGTGTTGTGTGTATGTATATATTTTCCTTCTCCAAAATGGTAACATAAATAAGCATATTTTAATGGAGAGCCTACTGGAATGAGAGTCAGAGATCCTATATTTAAATCCCAGTTGTGTTACGTCGTTGTATTTAGCAAGTCCCTGGGCCTTAAGTTTTCTGTAAAATTAGGGTATTGAACTTAATGATTGTATGGTCACATCTCCTCTAATGTGCCATGAATGTGATTGCACTGTCCTGTTAACTCATGCATTGGGTATTCCCTACCACTCATGAGCATCATCTTTAGAGGGCCTATGTAGGGCTCTAAATGGTCCTTGCCATTTCTGGAGGTAGGGATTACTTGATATGTGTGCCAACTGTAGCAGCGTTGTCTATTCCAGATTTTGCCAGTTTTTACTTTTTTGTCCCTTCTGTATACTCAGTAGAAGCTTGTTATGAAGAATGTGACTATCCAGGGAGGGGCTAGGAATCACAGTACTTTATTTACTTGAGATGTATAAGGCATTTTTTCCCACATTTCACAAAGTTACATTTAGCCTCCGACAAAGCAAAATCTCAGTAATCTCATGGTAGCTAATCCCTGGTGAACTTTGTTTCTTCCCTTGCAGTCTATCTACATCACCACCCAAACATAAATTGGGAGGGATAACTCATTTTGTAAAGTATGTCTTGCAGGAAGATGGTATGCCCACAAATATATTGTCCTTGAAAACCATTTGAGACTTATCTTCTCCACTTCACTATTGAGACCTGGGCCAGGCCCACTTTGGTCTGTTGGTAATCTGTGTGGGCATCAAGCAGGATGGGAAAGCAAACTGAAAAGGCCTGATTTAGTCCTCTCGTGTCTATAGATTGTGAGTGGGTGGGTGTTGGATGGTGGAGATACAGAGGTCATTTTGTGGGTGGTGTTATAACCCTTCTAAATACCCACATGTCTGTCTTCCTTCTTTCCCCAGATATTTATTGAGCATACAGCTGAAGGGAGATGGACAGTAAACAGGAAAATACATAGTATGTCAGACTTTTAATCCTTTTTTGTTTGAAAATCATTGTATTGGCATGTGAGTAGATTTCAGAGTATTGCCATTCAAAATTAATTCAGCTACCTTTTAACATGGCCAATTATAGATGGATTTTCTGTAAACTGTACTCATGAAATTACAGCTTATCGTGTATTCTTAAAACTTTTTTTGCAAAAAAGTATAACTTATGAAACAGCATCTAGGTTGGGGAGATTTTACTTCATTAAAACAGAATCCATTCTCAAAGACACTATATCAAGGAACTTTTATCTTCACAGAAAGAAAAATAAACCTTTAAAGGGATGCAGAGTTAATGTAAAACGTTTTTCAGATTTTCTTATGTCAGACTTTATTTTGAAGTAAAGAATGGTTAAAAAAGAAATAATCCCCGCCCCCGCCCCCCCCCCCCCCCCCCACAGTTAAAACTGGTGTGAAGGCCACAGGTCCAGGAACAGCTCCAGGTTGCCCTCTTTTGGTACCTGCCCTACTACAGCTCTCTGCAGAGAGAGGGAGTCTAGGCTGCCCTAGCTTAGCCTGATCCATTCCTGCTCTCGAGAATCCTGACTTAAAAATAGTCTGGCCATCTGCTGGCAGATGAGACAACAGCTGAGCTATTTTTAGTTTCAAAGAATTTAGGATTGTTGTGGGATTGGGCTTGAAGGTAGCATTGTTTATCTGCTAGGGAGGGTGCAGTTGGCACTTATTCCAGTAAGGCCTCTAAGTTTCAGGAGTTTCTTTTATGTTAGGATTGTGACTAGTTCAACTTACGCTTTCTAACATCGAATATCTATGAAGATACTCTGCAAATATTAGGATGAAAGAGTTCAAGTTTGGAAACTGGCACTGATACAAAATAAGAGTGGAAGAGGTGAAGAGCTGACCAGAAGAAGGTTTTAAAGGGAAAGGGGAGGCATATACTGGCAGTAACTAGGGTGGGTTCCCAGGAGGTATATGGGAAAATAATGGAGACAGAATTGTTAGGGAAGTAATTTTTGCATCAGACAGGGTATGAATTTATATTGTTCATATTATAAAGTGATCCTGTTGACTTAGTTTTCTTATATAAGAGTCTATTACCTATAATTATAGTTTCATCGAGAAATATAATATTGAGACTCAAACTTTTCAGAACTTGCTTCCTTCTGCCCCTTTAATCCCACCCTTATTTTTGTTGGTGGTGTTATAAAAAAGATATGTGGGTGGAGGGGAAATTACCTGAATGCTTTGGGCTCTGCGTTTATGCTACTTTTGGTAACTGTTAATTTTCATCACTCTTCACCATTTATGAAAAAAATGATTTATCCCCAAACAATATCCTGTGAATACCTTAATTTAAAATATTTTAAACATCAGTGAACACCTTAATTATAATTTAAATCCATTAACAAATCTCTGTTTAAGCCTTCTTTGATATCTAAAGTAAAAAGTGTTTTCAGTAAGCCAAGCTACCTGAATTTTTGAGATGGGTAGAAGACTATAATTAATGACATAACTGAAAGATTGATCCTATTTGCATTTGTTCTTTTCTTTCACATTTCAGATTTGTTTTTAGGACATTTGCTCCAGAATAGTGTTGAATAAAATAAATGTTGTAGACTACAAGTTCTTAGAGAAGCTCTTTGAAGAAAATAAGTTTGGGTTGAAAAAATAAGTTTGGATTACAGTGTATAATCTGTTTCCATTTGGGAAATTTATAATGCACATGAACATAGTTAAGATTCTGAAAAGTCCTCCAAGAAAGACACCTGCTGAATTTTGTTTAATGAAGATTTTCCTGAATGTATGTGATCCTTTTTCATTGTCTGCTAACTCAGTTAACTCCCGTAGGATATGTTGTTCCTTGGAACTTACTTTGGTACACTGGGGAAAGAAGGGCAAGTACAATAACCCTAACTACTGGTGAAACCATCTTCCAGAAGAGGTTTGGGGAAACCAGTACACAAACCTGTGTTTCTGTAAACACAGGTTTGGGGAAAGCAGTAGATGTGTTGATAGTGTGGGAAGGAGAAGCAAGTATGAAATAAGGAGCAGGAGAAATATCGACATCAGAGGACTATTTGCTGACTAGCTTTCTTTCCCACCCCATCTAGGGGCAGGTAACTCATTTGTATCTCCTGTTAAGGTTTAACTTAGAGAGAAAATTGTGAATGGGAAATCATTTGGGGAAATATTTGTCATAATATTCCTCACATAATGGAGGAAGGATATTTGAAAAGGGAAAAATATACTTGAGTAAGTTATTGTTGTCATTCCAAACTAGGTATATATTTCAATCAGGTATTTGTTGAACTCCTCTTATGTGCTGGGTATACAGCAGTGAACCAAACATGCTTTCATAGAACACACATTCTAGTAGGGTGAGGGTGATAATAACGACCTTATATCATCAGAAGAAAGAGTTCAGAAGGTTAAAGGGAAAAGGGTGGGAGTGCTGATTAGTTAGAGTTGTCAGGAAAGTCCTATCTGTGAGATGACATTTGAGCAGAGAAGTGACAAAAGTGAGGGATTTAGTCTTTCAGACTAAATGAAATAGAAACAGGGGAAACAGCAAGATGGTTGTGTGCTTGGTGTGTTTCAGGATGCAAGGAGGCTTGTGTGGCTGGGAGAGAGAGGGGGAAAGATAGGACGGGGAGGGCAGATTTGGGATTTTAGTGACAGCATGTTTATATTTTTAAAGGCTCACTGTGGCCAGAGACCATGGGGACTTAGACTAGGTTGGTGGTAGTGGAAAGAGTGATAATTGTGTGCAGTTAGAATATATTTTGGAATCCACAGGATTTGCTGATGGGTTGGTTGACAGAGGGGATGGCATCCAGTCTTGTAACCAGAGCTTCAGGGTAGGGAAGATGGCATTCACCTCAATGGGGAACACTAGGATAGAAAAAGCCTTTGGGAAATAGGTTTTTATATAGTAAAATATTTTCATCCTGCCTTTTATATGTATTTAAAATGTTTTAATGATAGAGTTTTCTGATGATAGGATATTTTCTACTGAGAATAACACAAAATAATTTCAATTTTGTTTTGTCGATTTTTTTTTTTTGAGACGGAGTCACGCTCTGTCACCCAGGCTGGAGTGTAGTGGCGCGATCCTGGCTCACTGCAAGCTCCGCCTCCTGAGTTCATGCTATTCTCCTGCCTCTCAGCCTCTCCAGTAGCGCCACCACGCCCGGCTGATATTTTTTTTTTGTATTTTTAGTAGAAATGGGGTTTCACTGTGTTAGCCAGGATGGTCTCGATCTCCTGACCTCGTGATCTGCCCGCCTGGCTTCCCAAAGTGCTGGGATTACAGGCGTGAGCCATCACGCCCAGCCTGTCTTGTCAGGTTTTTTGCAGGGAGGTTTTTTACCAAAGAAATGAGCCTTTCACTTGTCTGGTTCTTTTCCTGGAATAGGAACTTTGTGGATGTAATTAGTGAAAGACCTTGAGGTGAAATTGAGATCCTCAACTTAGGGTCTTATTAGGTGGGCCCTAAATCCAGTGAATGGTGTCCTTGTAAGGAAGAGGAGGGATTCTTCCCTGGAGCCTTTGGATGTAGCATAGCTCTGCTGCGACCTTGATTTTAGATTTTAGGGCACCAGAACTATGAGAGGAAATTTCTGTTGTTTTAAGCCACCAAATTTATGGTAATTTGTTAAGGCAGCCTTAGGAAATGAATGCAAGTTCCCTTTTTATCCTAACTTTTCAGACCCATTTTGATTTCTTATTCAACTTTCCACTTATAGAGTCTACTATATGTATGTTTACACAATACAATCCTGTCTTTGGCTCGTCTCTGATTGTTTCATGAATCTAGAAAGCAGTTATTCTGAGGCTTTAGTGTGTCATAAGTAGAGGCTCTTGAAAAGCTTCTTAAAAGGTCTGAGCTCAGGTATTCAAAAGTATTTAAAAAGTTTTGTGTTCTACTTTTGATTATTTTGTTTTGCTTAGACTTGATATAACTAAATTTGTTTATTAACATATAACTAAATTTGTTTATAACCTATGTTATCTTTTCATTCAGAAAAGTCTTTGAAAATCTTTAAAATGGCTGGGTGCGGTGGCTCACGCCTGTAATCCCAGCACTTTGGGAGGCTGAGGCGGGTGGATCATGAGGTCATGAGACCAGCCTGGCCAACATAGTGAAACTCTGTCTCTACTAAAAATACAAAAAGTTAGCTGGGCGTGGTGGTGGTGGGCGACTGTAATCCCAGCTACTTAGGAGGCTGAGGCAGGAGAATGGCTTGAACCTGGAAGGCAGAGGTTGCAGTGAGCCAAGATGGTGCCACTGCACTCCAGCCAGGACAACAGTGTGAGACTCTGTCTCAAAAAAAAAAAAGAAAAAATCTTTAAAATATTTCATATTACCACTGGCAGTGTCTTTAGGAAACTCCATGTGAGGCTATTAATTTTTCTTAACAAAAATGTGTGCACTGAGGCTTCATTTAATCAGCTGTTTAACAATCCTCATTTGTCAGAACTTTGCTAAGAAATGAAATAATGAAAATAGAAGCAAAGTACATATCATGAAGGCCAAGTACTGTATATAGAAGAGAATCTCTATGACTTTTAGTCTGTATACTTTTATAATTCCAGTAAGTTTGGGAATTTGGTATTTTTTATAAACGAATCCTTCAAATCATTTTCAAAAGTGCAAGTACAACAATAAAAATTTACTGTGATACAGGGCCGGGCGCAGTGGCTCACACCTGTAATCCCAGCACTTTGGGAGGCCGAGGTGGGTGGATCATGAGGTCAGGAGATTGAGACCATCCTGGCTAACACAGTGAAACCCTGTCTCTACTAAAAATACAAAAAATGAGCCAGGTGTGGTGATGGGCGCCTGTAGTCCCAGCTACCTGGGAGGCTGAGGCAGGAGAATGATGTGAACCCGAGAGGCACAGCTTGCAGTGAGCAGAGATTGCTCCACTGCACTCCAGCCTGGGCGACAGAGTAAGACTCTGTCTCAAAAAAAAAAAAAAACATTTTTACCGTAATACTCTTAGCTGGAGATAACCACTGTTAACTTTTTGAAAAACAACTTTCTGATGAATGATTTACATACTATAGTATTTACTTTTTTTGAGTGGAATGATTTTTGGTAAATTTACTGAATTACGCAGCCATCAGCATTAAATCCAGTTTTAGAACATTTCCATTACTTCAATAAGATCCGTAGTGCCCTTGTTGTCATCCCTAGCTTCAGGCATTCAGTAATCTATTTTCTGTTTTTAGAGTTGCATTTTCTGGACATTTAATGAAATGCAGTTATACACAGGTGGTCGTTAGTGTCTGGTTTCTTTCGGTATGTTTTTGAGGTTCATTCATGAAGTTTGTATCCACACTTCATTTCCTTTTATTGATTTAAAGCATTCCATTGTTTAGATATCCTATATTTTGCTTATCCATTGTACCAGTTGATGGATATTTGGGTTGAATGAATAATACTGCCACTAATATTTGTGTGTAAGTCTTTGTGTGGACGTAAACTTTTATTTCTTCTAGGTAGACAAACTGGGAAGGGAATTGGTGGGCCGCATGATAAATTTATGTTTAACTTTTCAAGAAACTTTTTAAGAAACTGCTAAATTCTTTTCCAAAGTGCCTGCACCATCTTACATACCCACCGGCAGTGTATGAGGCTTCCCGTTTCTCCAAATTCTCACCAATATTTGTTACTGCCTTTTTATTTTTAGCCATCCTAGTTGTTATAATGAAGTGTTACTTCATTGAAACACTGTTAACTTTTTGAAGTACAGATTAAATATCGGAAATGCTTGGGATCAAAAATGTTTTCAATTTTGGGTTTTTTTGGATTTTGGAATATTTGCATATACATAATGAAATATCTTGGGGATGAGATTGAAGTCTAAACACAGAATTCACTTATGTTTCACATACACCTTATAAACGTAATCCAAAGGTACTTCTATGCACTGTTCTTTTTTTTTTTTTTTTTTGGAGATGGAGTTTAGCTCTTGTTGCTCAGGCTGGAGTGCAATGGTGCGATCTCAGCTCACTGCAACTTCCACTTCCCAGGTTCAAGTGATTCTCCTGTCTTAGCCTCCCAAGTAACTGGGATTACAGGCATGCACCACCATGCTCAGCTAATTTTGTATTTTTGGTAGAGAGGGGATTTGCCATGTTGGCCACTCTGGTTTCAAACTCTGACCTCAGTTGATCCACTGGCCTTGGCCTCCCACAGTGCTGGGATTACAGGCATGAGCCACTGCGCCTGGTCTTATGCACTGTTCTTAATTTTGTGCGTGAAACAAAATTTTTTGTTTGTTTGTTTGTTTTGAGATGGAGTCTCGCTCTGTCGTCCAGGCTGGAGTGCAGTGGCGTGATCTCCCTTCACTGCAAGCTCCGCCGCCTCCCGGTTCACGCCATTCGCCTGCTTCAGCCTCCCGAGAAGCTGGGACTACAGGCGCCTGCCACCACGCCTGGCTAATTTTTTTTGTATTTTTAGTAGAAACAGGGTTTCACTGTGTTTGCCAGGATGGTCTCCATCTCCTGACTTCGTGATCCGCCCGCATCGGCCTCCCAAAGTGCTGGGATTACAGGTGTGAGCCACCGTGCCTGGCTGAAACAAAATTTTGACTGTCTTTTGACTGTGACCCATCACATGAGATCAGATTTGGAATTTTTTTCACTTCTGGCTTCATGTCAGTTCTCAAAAAGTTTCAGATTTTGGAATATTTCAGATTAGGAATGCTCAACCTGTATTTTTCCCAGACTTCATTCTCCACACACATACACAGGAGCATGGACATGGACAAGCATATTCTTCAAAAAATTGAGCAGCCAGATGTGGTGGCTCACACCTGTAATCCCAGCACTTAAGGAGGCCAAGGCAGGGAGATCACTTGAGCCCAGGATTTTGATACAAACCTGGGTAACATGGCTAAACCCTGTGTCTACAAAAAAATACTAAAAAAAAAAAAAAAAAAATTACTGGGTGTGGTGGTGTGCACCAGCTACTTGGGAGGATGAGGTGGCCTGGGAGGTTGAGGCTGCAGTGAGCTGTGATCACACCACTGCACTCTAGCCTGGGTGACAGAGTGAGACTCTGTTTCAAAAAAAAAAAAAAAAGAAAGAAAAAAAAGCCTGCCATGGTGGCTCGTGCTTGTAGTGTCAGCACTTTGGGTGGCTGAGGTGGGTGGATCATGAGGTCAAGAGATCGAGACCATCCTGGCCAACATGGTGAAACGCTGTCTCTACGAAAAATACAAAAATTGGCTGGCCGTGGTGGTGTATGCCTATAGTCCCAGCTGCTCGGATGGCTGAGGCAGGAGAATCACTTGATCCCGGGAGGTGGAGGTTGCGGTGAAGCCGAGATTGCGCCACTGCACTCCAGCCTGGCAACAGAGTGAGACTATGTCTCAAAAAAAGAAAAAAAAAAACTATTTAATTTTTAAGGCATTCATAGGGGGAAAAAGAATAGCTAACATTTATTGAGTGTTTAGTGTATGCCAGGTTCTGTGCCAGTTGAATACTTCATTGACTTCATCTCAGTTAGTCCTCAGAATAACCCTATATGCTTAGGTTCTATTGTTACCTGCATTTTGCAAATGAAGAAAATGAGTTTGTGTTTGGCAGAGTTGGAATACGACCTTAGAGCCTACATAGTCATCTTGGGAGTTGTGTTGCGCTCTGCTTTTTGGCCTAATGTGGCAATCCTGTCCTGCACCCTTAATCACAGTACTATATGTTTGTAAGTAACAATACAAAAAGGAAAAGAAGGGCGACTGTGGAAAGAAAGGCACTGTCAAGAAGAGAAAAAGGGCCATACACTGAATAGACATAGAAATAACAGCAATACAGGAAAATATTGCTGTGTACATTTCAGTGAATCTCCAGGGTGAATGTTCATGTGTTCATCATGGGATCCTCAAATCTGTCGTGTACATTATAATTTTAATTCTCTTTTCTGCTTAAGAAGTCAGGCAAATTTGTGTGTATGTATCTTCTAAGATTTAATTTTAAAGTAAAGTGTCAGTAATTTAAGCTATTTGGAAATTTAATGTGCCCTGTAACACCTCCCAGGGATTCGGGATAGGCTAGCTTTTATTGTGCTTCTATGCCTAACCCTTTAAAACTACTCTCATTTGCTTTTTATATTAATATTTTGTAACATTTCAAATCATTTTAAGAATTGATATAAGAACAAAATCTTATTAAAATATCATTTTGTGAAATTACCAATAAGACTTTATCTGAAAATAAGTAGTTGTAAATCTCAGTGACTTCATCTGTAAGTATGTAAATATAATTACTGTGTAACTGTCATGATTTTCTGTTATCTAGTCAATATTTCATGTGCATTTTCTATATATCTATGTTGTCTTCCTACCTAGCATTTTAACAGTGTGTCATTTGTTTAAATATTTTTGAGTTTGGGGACATGTTACATTTAAGTTTTGCTACACAGATTTTTTTTTTTTTTTAACTAATCCCTTGCAGAATTTGGTTAGTGTTTGTTATATATGCAGAACTGTTTAAAATAAACTCTTAAGATTTTGATTGTTGGGTTAGAGTGTGGTCATTCATGACTGTTCCTTAAGGCAAGGTTGCCATACTTAATATACCTGTGTTAGGTGCAAATAAACAACAGAGCACTGAGGACAAGACAGAGAATTTGCTGTTGTTAGATTTATTGGTTTTGATCAGTGTTTTATCACTTCACCTTTCCTTTGCATTTTTTTTTTTTCTGTTCTAAGAGTGAAAAACAAAGACATAAAAATTCCTGTTTATAGTTAGGATATCTGTACTTTCATTTTCTATGAATTTGATATTTTTCATCCTTTTTTTCTTGAGGGTTATTAGGGTATATCTGTTTGAGCTACTGTAACAATACAGTAAACTGGGTGGCTCATGGACAACAGAAATTTATTTCTCACAGTTCTTTATTTCTCACTGTGAATTCAAAGATCACTGTGCTGACAGATTCCATATCTGGTGATAGCTGGTTCCTTATAGACAGTACCTTCTAGTTGTGTTGTCACAAAGTAGAAGAGTGAAATACACCTCTTATAAGGGCACTAATTCCATTCATGACTGCTCCACCCTTATGACCTAGTCACCTCCTGAAGGCCCCGCCTCTTAATTCCATCACACTGGGAATCAAGTTTCAACATGATTTTTTGGGAGGACACAAACATTCAGACCATAGCAGGGTATATAATATGAAGTATGTATTTTAAAAGTTCATTTTGTTTCCCTGAATTGATGGGTGTTTTAATAGCAGTTACTAAGTAATTTTAAAACATCACATCATATTCCATCAGTCATTTTCAATTTATATTCGTATAGTACTTAATGTGGTATCTGGTAAGATTGACTAGTCTTCATTGTTTCTTAATTTTTTAAAAATAATATTACTTCTTTTTCCAAATAACAAGGATTTTCTTTTAAGTTTTCTAATGCTCGTTCTTAACATCTTATTAACATGTTAATCAGATTTTCTTGCCTTCTATTCTTATACATCAGCTAAAGAGTGTTAATAGTCGGGAAGAAGTTGATTATTTTGTTTCATCCAATTTATTGGGTCCTTATGCTTCCATTCCCTAAGTTTTACTTCTTACCTGATAATTGAGAATGTGTTTGTTTAATGCAGTGTCAGAAAGCAACAATGTTTAATGCAGTGACAAGCAAAGCTTATGTGTAATTTCTAATGTGCTTTGTTTGATCTTTAGAAATGAGAATGGAACCATGTGCATCTTCTGCAAAGGTGAAGAGTAAAAATAAGGTGTAGGTTGTTTGATACCAGTTAATAGTAATTAAGATTTTATAATATACATCGGTGTCCAAAAAATGAGTTTTTACAATTATCAGAGAAAAATTTTTTATAGTAAGTAACAGCTCTGTGTCTATAGTTATCTTGCTAAAAGATACAAAGGGAGAAATAAAGTTATATTATTAGAATGTGTTTTTTTACTAACTGCAATGATGAATCTGTGTGTTTGAATAAATGAAGTGAAGGTATTTTATTCTTTTTGTTTCCACCCTCAATCCCCATTTTTTTTTTTTTTTTTTTGAGACGGAGTCTCGCTCTGTCGCCCAGGCTGGAGTGCAGTGGCCGGATCTCAGCTCACTGCAAGCTCCGCCTCCCGGGTTTACGCCATTCTCCTGCCTCAGCCTCCCGAGTAGCTGGGACTACAGGCGCCCGCCACCTCGCCCGGCTAGTTTTTTGTATTTTTTAGTAGAGACGGGGTTTCACCGTGTTAGCCAGGATGGTCTCGATCTCCTGACCTCGCGATCCGCCCGTCTCGGCCTCCCAAAGTGCTGGGATTACAGGCTTGAGCCACCGTGCCCGGCCTTCAATCCCCATTTTTATGGCTGTTATAGAAGATTCCTTGAGTGGTAAAGTAGAAGGAAAGGTACTTTTGTTTGTAATGTGTACACATTTTTTCCTTAAAAAGTCAATGAGTATGCCAACATATATTCTCTTAAACTTGTGTGTATGGCTACCTTCATTGAATTACTTTCCTTATGAAATAGTTAAATATTTCTCAATTCTTAATTTTCTTTTACATTTCAAAAAACACCCTTTAGTAGGTAATTAATATGCAAAATTATGGTTTCTCTAAGAAAATGTTAGGTTCTCAAAATTATCACTGTTATAGTTCTTTTTGTTTGATGGCTTTTTCTTGGTTTGAATGAAAAATGTCTTTAAGAAAGGTTTGCTAATCTTTTTCCGTTTTATCACTAAGTTAAAATCATATTTATTTTTACTAAGTAGTTTTCAGTTTTGTGTTATTAAATTGAATAGCCGTTGTTTTTTTTTAGCACTCCCCTAAATGGTTTCTGCCAATTCAGTCTCATTGAAACTTTCTATCCTTAACATTTGTAAAAATAATATAATCTTTCATTAATAGCAAATAAGAAGCTTTGTTTGGTTTTGCTGCTCATGCATGCCTAATGCTGTTCTGTGTAATTAAGATATATCTCACCAGTTGGTTTGACTAAAACTTCTTAATGTAAAGGTTTTATTGATTTAGTAAACTAATGTCCCTAAATATTTTGTCTAAGATAGTCACTATTAATAATGTGGTGTTTCAGAAAGTGTTTAAGAAAACAAAAAATTTTTTTTGAGTTTGGAAATTAAATATTCTTAAGAATATTTGCTTTTTTTCTAGCTCTTTCCTTTTTTTTATATATTCTTCTTATTTATTTATTTATTTAGACGGAATCTCGCTTTGTCGCCCAGGTTGGAGTGCCATGGTGCAACCTCGGCTCACTGCAAGCTCCGCCTCCTGGGTTCACGCCATTCTCCTGCCTCAGCCTCCCGAGTAGCTGGGACTACAGGCGCCTACCACCACGCCCGGCTAATTTTTTGTATTTTTAGTAGAGACAGGGTTTCACCGTGTTAACCAGGATGGTCTCGATCTCCTGACCTCGTGATCTGCCTGCCTCAGCCTCCCAAAGTGCTGGGATTACAGGCGTGAGCCACCGCGCCCAGCCTAAATTCTTATTTTTATCCTGAATTTTTTTTTTTTTTTTTTTTTAAATAAAGACGCCCAGGCTGGAGTGCAGTGGTGCCATTTCGACTCATGGCAACCTCTGCCTCTTGAGTTCACGTGATTCTCCTGTCTCAGACTCCCAGGTAGCTGGGATTACAGGCGCATGCCACCATGCCCGGCTAATTTTTGTATTTTTAGTGAAGATGGGGTTTCACCATGTTGGCCAGGCTGGTCTCGAGCTCCTGATCTCGTGATCTGCCTGCTGCGCCTGGCCCTGAATTTTTTATTTTAAAAATTACCACAGTATTTCCATTCCTTTTTTTGACCCATTTACGTTAATTTCCTACCTGATTCTCCTTTCTCCTTTTCAAACCCTCAGAATCTCTATTAGCATTGATCTATGAAAACATTATTGATTTATAAAGACATATTTTAACTCAATTCAAACAGTTTAAAAATAATCAGAGAGTAACCTGAAATACAAATATGCATTTAGTTTACAACCCTTGATGTATCCTCACAAATGACCACTACATTGCAGAAATGAGGGAAAATTCACTACATGGTAGAACAGTAGATAGGTGGTAGTTTATTGCTAGATCCCAGAAGGAATGAAAAGCTAAAAGGATGAGAAAGAAGAGCTAGATATGGAGGACAGGGAACATAAGCCATGTAACATATGGATAACTCATTTTCTGAAAGATAAAACAAAAACCAGAAATTGCTGGCAAAACAATAATCAAAGATATGCTGGAGAAAACTGCACTAAAAAATACTTGTGTGTGCAAACTGCTATATTCTAGGAAGAAAAATACTCAATGTGAAAAGACTTAGAAATCTCAGTCTAGCAATATTTTTTAATATTAGTGATAAAAAATTAATCTTGTAAATATCCAGGCAAAGAAAATAAGCTTCCAGAAGAATAGTTCAGTTTGTTAAGACTGTAAAGAATCAGTAGCATCCATGGCTATTCAAGGAAAAAAAAATTATAAGAGTTTCATCCTAGGTAAATGTAATAGGAATTTGCTGAAAATGTTAAAACAGCAACTCTGGGGCCGGGCGCGGTGGCTCAAGCCTGTAATCCCAGCACTTTGGGAGGCCGAGACGGGCGGATCACGAGGTCAGGAGATCGAGACCATCCTGGGTAACACAGTGAAACCCCGTCTCTACTAAAAATACAAAAACTTAGCCAGGCGAGGTGGCGGGCGCCTGTAGTCCCAGCTACTCGGGAGGCTGAGGCAGGAGAATGGCGTGAACCCGGGAGGCAGAGCTTGCAGTGAGCTGAGATCCGGCCACTGCACTCCAGCCTGGGTGACAGAGTGAGACTCCGTCTCAAAAAAAAAAAAAAAAAAAAAAAAAAAAAACACAGCAACTCTGCTAATAAACATAAGCATTCTCTTTTATATCTTTTTTTAAAAAAATGCCTTATCTCACCTCTCTATCATCTTTTTCCCTTGTTGCCTTCTTTATCTCCCTCATCTCTCCACCGCTTTCTCTCACCCCCTCTATTTCAAATTCTTCTAGAATATTGTTAGAAAACAATCAGAAATGTGTTACAAAGATGTATGTACAAGTGTATTCATCATTATGCTGTTTTTAATTACTAAAATATGAAAATAACTCAGGTAGTCAACAATATAGGATTGATTAAATGATGTTAATAAAGGGAATGTTACAGAGTACTGTGTAGTGATGTGCTTGAAATATACTTATTGATATGGGAAGATGAATGATTGGAAAAAGCAGATTATATAATACTTTTCTTAGAACAAATATGTGTAGGTATACGGAGAAAAAGTGTTGCAAATACAAGAAAATTCTGACATATGATCATACCAAGTAACGTGTCTTGTGGTAGAACTACAATAAAATATTTCATGGCATGGTTAGAAGAAGTGTGTCACTGGGCCAGGTGCATTGGCTTACGCCTGTAATCCCAGCACTTTGGGAGGCTGAGGTGGGTGGATCACCTGAAGTCAGGAGTTCGAGACCAACCTGGTCAACATGGTGAAGCCCCATCTCTAGTAAAAATACAAAAGATTAGCCAAGGGTGGTGGCAGGCACCAGTAATTCCAGCTACTTGGGAGGCTGAGGCAGGATAATAGCTTGAACCTGGGAGGTGAAAGTTGCAGTGAGCTGAGATCGCACCATTTGCACTCCAGCCTGGCAACAAGAGCGAAACTCTGTCTCAAAAAAAAAAAAAGAAGTATGTCATCCAGGAGTCTGTATGCTTCTTCCTCAAGCATGTGGTATTTAAATGTAGAGTAAGAGGAAAAAGAAAACATACACACAAGTGTAAGTAGTGGGCTTCTTATTGAAGTAGAAAAATAAAATCAAGGAAGAAGATTGCTGACATCAAATATAGATGATTGAATAATAGTTATATTTATTTACTAGCAAGGCAACCTCGTAGTGAACACAGGGATAATTTAAATGTTTTTGATATTGCTTAGAGTATGCCTAACTAGGGTATTATAAATTGATTGTACTTTGGGCTTGATTACCCATTAGCTTGTAATAATAGGAAGGAAATTGTTTTGTTCTTCAATTCCTTTCTCACTTTGATTTCTCAAAATGAGGAAAGAATAACTGGCCTCATATAGGCTTTTGACTAGGAAATATTTATACAGTAAATCCTGACAATGTCATTGATATAGGTTCTTGGAAACTGTGACTTTAAGTGAAATGACATACAGCAGGTCCTTTAATAATATTGGTTAAACATGTCATTATAAGGTTGATTAGAAAAAAATGATTTTGTTATACATCATTTTGCTTAAAGTCACAATTTCCAAGAACAACAAGGTTAAGTGAGGACTTACTGTAATTTATGTCTTTGGTAATCTAAGTATTATATAAGAAATAAAAAGTATTTTTGAGAGAACCTCATTGTTTGCTGTTATTTTCTAAAACACAAGTCTTAGCTTCATCTCAAACTAAGCTAAGAAAGATGTATAAGGTTTCGGAAGATCTCATTTTCATGTGTGTATCCTTTAAGGCCTTCTCAACACATCCAGAAAAGGTGTGGAAAGCTAATTTAAGAATACAGGTTGTTTTAATGTCTGTAGAAAGCCCAGTGTTAACCAGTATAGATTTACTCTTGCAGATACTTGGGATCCTTTCTAAAGATGGATACCAGGTTCTTTTCAATTATATGGAAACTGCCATTTATCAGTTAGTTATTTTCCTGTGTTTCATATTTGAGTCACAAAATAGTACTGTGAGTCATAGATGTTCTTTTTCTTATATTTCTTTTTTTATTTTTTGAGATGGAGTTTCACTCTGTCGACCAGGCTGGAGTACAGTGGCACGATCTCAGCTCACTTCACCCTCCACCTCCCAGGTTCAAGTGATACTCCCACCTCAGCCTCCTAAGTAGCTGGGACTACAGTTGTATGCCATCACGTCTGGCTAATTTTTGTATTTTTAGTAGAGAAGGGGTTTCACCATGTTGGCCAAGCTGGTCTTGAACTCCTGACCTCAAGTGATCTGCCTGCCTTGGCCTCCCAAAGTGCTGGGATTACAGGTGTGAGCCGCTGTGCCCAGCCTTTTTCTCGTATTTCATATTCATAAGTGCTTTCCTGAAATCAGCTAAAATTTGTGCTCATTCCATTATAACTTGATTAAAACTTTTTTAGTCCTGAGTAGATGCATTTCTATCTTCCTTCCCTACTTCGCCCATTGGGAAATTTCTCAAAAATCTTCCTTCATAATAATTCAATATTTGTTTATATTTATTATTAGTATTTATTTGCAGATAACCTTTGGGAATATTAGACATACTAGTTATTCATATGTTGATACTGTCCTTAGATTTTTGGAGAGTGCTTTCTTGCTTTCAACATCTAGCTGAGTTTTGTCCCGTTGAGAAAATGGGAAACTTGACTGAAATAATGGGAGAGAATGGATTAATTTTGGAACATGGGACATTACGGGACATGGTAGGACTGGGACAGGCCTGATAGAGGCTCCTTTATATAATATAAGGACAGCATGAGGTTGTAAGGACACAGAATAGGTGCAGACTGGTGAGATGAGGAAGTATTAAAAACAACCTTTGCTTTGCCCTTAGGAATAATGTGTATTATTTAAACGGTGTAAGCCCTCATTATAATTTGTTGATGATAGTTTAAGTATATGGGGTATGCCCATTAGCCATTTTCTGTTTAAAAAAAAAAAGTGGGTTTTTCGCCTGGGCATGGTGACTTACGCCTGAAATCCCAGCACTTTGGGAGGGATCACCTGAAGTCAGCAGTTCAAGACCAGCCTGACCAACATGGAGAAATCCTGTATCTACTAAAAATACAAAACTAGCCGGATGTGGTGGTGCATACCTATAATCCCAGCTACTCGGGAGGCTTGAGGCAGGAACCCGGGAGGCGGAGGTTGCAATGAGCTGAGATGGTGCCATTGTATTCTAGCCTGGGCAACAAGAGCGAAACTCGGTCTCAAAAAAAAAAGGTGGATTTTTTTTCTCTGTGGCTCTTTGGGTTAACCTAATGTTTTGTATATTAAATTATGTTACTATGAACTCCAATTTTACCACAAGATTAAAAGCTAATAAAAATACTTTTTAGTCTTCACTATTTTATTTAACAAACATTTATTGAACATCTTAAGTGTATCTAAAAATTGTATTAGGCACTAGGGAAACTAGGGAACACTCATACGTGGTTCCTACCTTCAACAGCTTATAATCTCTTGGGGGAAGACAGATTTGCAGTAAATAGATGTTAAAATGGATAAATAGGTGCTATGGTAGACATATATGAAATTGATGGAAACCCAAAGGAAGAATAATTGATAAGTTCTTTTCAGGAGGAGTATTGGGGTGGGGTCATGGATCAGGAACAGCTTCATAGAGGAATCACTCTAGACTTCAGGCTTGGAAGATCACTAGATGAGTTTGCCATAGAATTATAGGAGCATGCTGTGGCAGAATTAATTGCATGAGCATAGAGAGGTTTAAGGAAGCATGTCTGCACTTAGGAACTGCAGGGAGTTCAGTATGACTGTGGGAATATAGTTTGGCAGAGAAAGCAGGGGTGAGATCATTGAAGACCTCTTTTTGTTTTGTTTTGTTTTGTTTTCTTTGAGATAGAGTCTTGCTCTGTTGCCAGTCTAGAGTGCAGTGGCACGATCCCGGCTCACTGCGACCTCTGCCTCCCATGTTCAAGGGCCCCACCTTCTGTTACAGACAGTAGAATGCCAAGCAAAGGAGTGAAATTGATGTTGCATTTCAGAGAAATCACTCTACTCTGATTGGCATATTGAAAACTAGGTTTGTGGCTGGGCGCAGTGGCTCACGCCTATAATCCCAGCACTTTGGGAGGCCGAGGCTGGTGGATCACGAGGTCAGGAGATCGAGACCATCCTGGCTAACATGGTGAAACCCCGTCTCTAGTAAAAATACAAAAAAATCAGCCAGGCATAGTGGCAGGCACTTGTAGTCCCAGCTACTTGGGAGGCTGAGGCAGGAGAATGGCGTGAACCCGGGGAGTGGAGCTTGCGGAGAGCCGAGATTGCACCACTCCACTCCAGCCTGGGCGACAGAGCAAGACTCCGTCTCAAAAAAAAAAAAAAAAAAAAAAGTAGATTGCTGGGCTTCAGAACTGCAGGCAGTGAGACTGTTAATAAACTGTTGCCTTAGCACAGGTTTGAAGAAGCAAGGGTTTGAACCTGAGGCACTGAATATGGAAAGCTTAGATATCAGTAAATTAACAGGACTTCATAAATGTTTGGGTGTGAGGAATGAGAGAAAGGAAGGCATTTAGGATGATTCTGAGGTTTCTAATGACATGATTTTGAGAAGTTGGATCTGTTCACCAAAAATGGCAGTATGAGAAAATAAGCACATTCGACTTAAATGGGTTGATGAAAAAATGGATTTAATTATGGTTATATTGAGTTCGAATGCATGTGGGACACATGAGTAAAGATGTTTGGTTGATAGTAGTTTATAACATGACAAAAGCCTAGTGGAGAGATCTGAGTTGTAGATCAAGGTTTAGGTGTTACCAACATATGTTACCCAGTTAGGTCTTTTGGAGAAAAAGAGATGTATATTAAGTTATCTGGTAAATTTACACTGTCATTTATTGCTTTTTTGTTAGTGTTGTTGTCGAGATGGAGTGTTGCTCTGTCACCCAGACTGGAGTACTGTGGCGCGATGTCTGCTCACTGCAACCTCCACCTCCTGGGTTCAAGCAATTCTCCTGCCTCAGTCTCCCGAATAGCTGGGATTACAGGCGTCTGCCACCATGCCTGGCTAATCTTTGCATTTTTAGTGGAGATGGGGTTTCACCATGTTGGCCAGGCTGGTCTCAAACTCTTGACCTCAGGTTATCCACCCCCTCTCAAAGTGCTGGGATTACAGGCGTGAGTCACCATGCCTGGCATTTATTCCTTTCTTTAGAAAACATTTAAGTATATATTTGTTCCCAATTTTATTGTAAGCCTGATAAATGTAAAGATAAGATATAAAATATAGTCTTTGCTTTTAAGGAGGAGATTGAAGGAGATGAATACATAAAATAATTTCAATATGCTAAGGTAAGTAGTGATAGTAATAATTGGAGGAAGCTATGGGAATAGAGAAGCGTAATTATCTTAGCCTAGAAGTGCAGGAGAAGACTTTTTGGTGAAGATAGGCTTTTGTTTTTGTTTTTAAGAGACAGGGTCTCACTTTGTTGCCCGGGCTAGAGAGCAGCAGTGCAGTCATAACTCACAGCAGCCTCAAACTCCTGAGCTGAAGTGATTCTGCTACCTTAGCCTGCCTCCCTAGTAACTAGGACTATAGTCACATGCCACCATGCCTGGCTAATTTTTTCTTTAATGTTTTGTAGAGGTGGGGTCTCTCTATATTGCCCAGGCTGATCTTGAACTCCTGGCCTCAAACAACCATCCCCACTGGGCCTCCCAAAGTGTTGGGATTATAGGCATGAGCCACCACGCCTGGCTGATAACATCTATTTATTCTAGAAGGATGAATGGATTTTAGCCAGGAAAAGATGGGTGGGAAAAGTATTCTGGGGAAGAAGGAGCATCATTAGGTAGGCATGAATAGCCGAATAAACCCAAAGTGTGAGAGAGTTACCTAGAAGGTTGGCATTTTAAGAGACTTAAGTGTACAGCAGGAATGGTAGGAGATGAGGCTCATGGAAAGTGTTATAGGTAAGGATGGTTGGAAAACCACTGAAAGGGGTTTTAGTTGAGATTGACAGAACATATGACTGAGGCAGCCTTGAAAGGTACCTGTTGGACGTACTGGTGGTGGGATGGAATTCAGGCAGAGGACACCATTTGAGCAAAAGCCTAGAGGTGTGAAATGGCAGATCTTTACAGGGGATTTATAGTGTTCCTTTACAATTGGAGTGTGGAATGCAAGGAAGGGCATGCAGAGAGATGAGAGTGGTAGGCAGGAGCCAAATCATGGAGGCTTTTGTGTGCCATGCTGAAGAGCTTTATCTTGTCATGATCACTCTGGCACTATGTAGAAGACGGATTAGAGCCAGTAGGCCCGATGAGAGATGAAGCCCTGACCCAAAGTTAAAGTGGCAGAAAGGATGGAGAAATCAAAATTAAGGCATTAAAACAGAAGTTCTCATCCTTGGCTATCCAAATACACTAAGATCACCCATGGAGCTTCTTAAAAATACAACCAACTATATCACATTACTGGAGATCTTCCTTCACTAAGTTGGAGGATGGATGTAGGCAACCTATTTTGCTTTTTATTTTTGTTTTTTACATTAACATACAGTAAATTTGACTTTCTTTTTTACTGTACAGTTCCATGAATTTTAACACACGTGAAGATTTGTATAACCTCTATCACAGTTGGGATACAGAATAGTTTTAGCACTCCCAAAAACTCCCTCATGCTTATAGTCACACCATTTCTCACATGCCTAACCCCTGGCAACCACCGATCTGTTCTCTGTTGTCATTTTAAGAATGTCATAAATGTGGAATGATACAGTATGGAGGCTTTTGAGACTGGCTTTTTTCACTCAGCATGCATTTAAGATTTATCCAAGTTGTTGCATGTATTAGTAGTCTTGTTTCTTTTTTTGTTTGGTTTTTTTGAGACGGAGTCTCACTCTGTTGCCCAGGTGGAAGTGCAGTCGTGCAATCTGCTCATTACAACCTCCTCTTCCTGGGTTCAAGCGATTCTCTTGCCTCAGCCTCCCGTGTAGCTGGATTACAGGCGCCTGCCACCATGCTTGGCTAATTTTTTTATTTTTAGTAGAGACAGGGTTTCACCATGTTGGCCAGCCTGACCTGGCCTCAAACTCCTGACCTCAGGTAATCCACCTACCTCGGCCTCCCAAAGTGCTGGGATTACAGGCATGAGCCACCGTGCCCAACTGTCTGTTTCTTTTTTACTGCTGAGTGTATGGATGTCGTATAGTTTGTGTTACACTCATTGAAGGGCATTTGAGTTGTTTCCAGTTTTGGCAGTATGACTAGAGCTGCTATAAATAGTCATGGACAGATTTTTACATGAACTTAAGTTTTCATGTTTGTCTAGGGTACATACCCAGAAGTGGGATTGCTGGGTCATATGGTAAGTATATGTTTAACTTCATGAGAAACTTACAAACTGTTTTCTTAAAGTGGCTATGCTATTGTACATTTCTACCAGCAGTGTATTTGAGTTCTAGTTGCTCCATATCCTTACCAACTCTTGGGAGTGTCAGTATTTTTAAAATTTAACCATGTTAATAGGTGTGTAGCATTACATCATTGTGGTTTTCATTTGTATTTTCTTAATGGCTAATTGTGTTGAGCACCGGGTGTTTTTTTTGTTTTGTTTTGTTTTTGAGACAGCATTTTGCTCTTTCGCCCAGGCTGGAGCGCAGTGGTACGATCTCGGCTCACTGCAACCTCTGCCACCCCAGGTTCAAGCGATTCTCTTGTCTCAGCCTCCCAAGTAGCTGGGATTATAGGCGCCTGCCACCAGGCCCAGCTAATTTTTGTATTTTTAGTAGAGACGGGGTTTTGCTCTGTCGGCCAGGTTGGTCTTGAAATCCTGACTTCAGGTGATCCACCCGCCTGGGCCTCCCAAAGTGCTAGGATTACAGGTGTGAGCTATTGCGCCCAGTCTGAGCATCTTTTTTTATGTTTATTTGCCATGCGCATATCCTCTTTGGTGAATGTCTAAGTCTTTTGCCCATTAAAAAATTTGGTTGTATTTTTACTGTTGAGTTTTAAGAGTTTTTAAAGTATATATTCTAGATATAAGTCTTTGCCAGATAAACAATTTGCACATATTTTCTGTAGCTTACCTTTTATTCTCTTAACATTGTCTTTCACAGAGCAATCATTTTAATCTTGATAAATCTATTTTTTTCTTTTACGTCACATGCTTTTGGTATTGTATCTAAGAACTCTGCCTAATCCAAACTCACAGAGAGTTTCTCCTATGTTTTCCAAAAGTTTGATAGTTTTTTGTTTTACATTTAGATCTGTCATCTATTTAAGTTAATTTTTGTATAAGGTGGGAGTTTTAGGTCAAGACTTATTATTTTTGTTTTTTTTGCAAATGGGTGTCTAATTCCAACACTATTTGTTGAAAAGATTATCCTTTCTCCATTGAATTGCACTTGTACTTTTGTCAAAAATTAATCATCTATACTTCTGTGGGTCTGCATCTGGACTCTGTTCCATTGATCTGTGTTTCTCTCTTTAATACTACATTGTTTTGATTATTATAATTTTAAATTCTTATAATTAGAGATAGGGATTTCTCCCAAGTTATTTAGCCGGATCTCAGCTCACTGCAAGCTCCGCCTCCCGGGTTTACGCCATTCTCCTGCCTCAGCCTCCTGTGTAGCTGGGACTACAGGCGCCCGCCACCTCGCCCGGCTAGTTTTTTGTATTTTTTTAGTAGAGACGGGGTTTCACCGTGTTCGCCAGGATGGTCTCGATCTCCTGACCTCGTGATCCGCCCGTCTCGGCCTCCCAAAGTGCTGGGATTACAGGCTTGAGCCACTGCGCCCGGCCTGTCCTAGCCTTTCTTAGCAAATTTTAGAATCTGTTTATGTGCAGAAAATCCTGTTAGAATTTTGATTGGCAGTGGATTAAATCTGTAGATAATTTTGGGGAAATCTTTATTGTTTTTATACTTTCAGTCCATGAACATGATATATTTATTGTTTTTTAGTTCTTTGATTTTTTTTGTCAGCATTTCTTTCAGTATATATTTTATATGTGTTTTGTTAAGTTCATACTTAAGAATTTTATTTTGTGGGGAGCTATTGTGAATATTTTTGTTTTTTGTTCTGTTTTGAGACAGGGTCTCATTCTATTGCCCAGGCAGTGCCATGACCCCAGCTCACTGCAGCCATCACTTTCTGAGCTCAAGTAGTCTGTCCTCCTGCCTCGGCCTCCCAAGTAGCTGGGACTACATGCATGCACCACCCTGCCTAATTTTTAAATTTTTTTGTAGAGATGGAGGTCTCACTGTATTGCTCGAGCTGGTCTTGAATTCCTGGACTCAAGCCATCTTTTTGCCTCAGCTTCCCAAAGTGCAGGGATTACAGGTGTGAACCATTGCACCTGGCTGTAAATAGTATTTTTTTTAAAACTTTGGGTTTCCAGTTGTTCATTGCTAATATATAGAAATGTGATTGAGTTTTGCATGTTGCAGCCTTCCTAAATTCATTTATGAATTCTTAGAGTTTTTTTCTTCTTCAAGATCTCTTGGGATTTTTTACTTAACTAATCATGTAATCTGTGAATAAGAGCTATTGTATTTCTCTCTAACTTATATACCTTTATTTACTTATTTACACTGTCTGGGATGTTCAGTACAGAGTTAAGTAGAAATGATGAGAGGGTTTCCACACCCAACCAGCTCTTGGTTTTGTGTGGCTACTGTTTATCATTCTCCTCTATTGCTGGGTTACTGAGAGTTATTAAAATCATGAGTGGATGCTGAGTTTTGTCAAATTATTTTTCTCTATCAATTGAAATGATCATGTGATTTTTTTCTTCTTTAGCCTATTCTATGGTAGATTACATGGGTTGACTTTTTTTTTTTTTTTTAAACGGAGTCTTGCTCTGTCACCCAGGCTGGAGTGCAGTGGCACAATCTCAGTTCACTGCAAGCTCCACCTCCTGGGTTCAAGCAATTCTTGTGCCTCTGCCTCCCGAGTAACTGGGACCACAGTCAAGTGCCACCATGCCTGGCTAATTTTTATATTTTTAATAGTTTCACCATGTTGGACTGGTCTCAAACTCCTGACCTCAGGTGATGTGCCTGCCTCGGCCTCCCAAAGTGCTGGGATTACAGGTGTAAGCCACCACTCCCGACCTTTTTTTTTTTTTTGGATATTAGTTTTGTGTCTTTAGAATAAACCTCAGTGGGTCATGGTATTTAATTCTTTTTATAGCATGCTGGATTCTAGTTAGTATTTGATTGATGATTTTGGCATCTATATTCATGAGTGATATTTGTCTGCATTTTTCTGTACTGCCTTTGTTCAGTGCAATTCTGATGCTAACTACATCATAATTTGGTTCTGGAGTTGAGTCATATTTCACAGGTTAAAGGCATAGTCCTTGGCAAAACTGTTTTCACTTCAGATACCAGCTATATGCTTGAGAGTTTCCAGACCACCTGCAGTTCTGACCAACTGGCTACAAATTCAGGGGTTTCTGTTAGCTCCTCGCGTTAAGTAGAGCAATTCACAGAACTCAGGAAAGTGCTGTTTCAGGATTGTGGTTTTGTTATAAAGGACACAAATTAGGATAATTCAAAAGGAGAGAACTATAGGATGAGTTTGGAAGGGCCCCAGACACAAAGCTTTTGTGTCCTCAGAATGCTTTACCCTCCCAGCTCATCGATGTGTATCACTAACCAGGAAAGCTCACCCAAGCTTTGGGTGTCCAGAGTTTTTGTTGGGGTGGCATTACACAGGAATTATTGAGTGAGTCATTGGTCACATGATTGAATCTGAACTGCAGCCCCCTCCCGGAGCTCTTTGGAGATGGGGCTGAGATCATGTGGTTCAAAGCCCAAACTTTACTCATATAGTTGGTCTTTCACTAATCCCTATCCTGAAACTGTCAGAGGGGTTTACCATGAATAATAAAGATGCTCCTATTAGGAAGTTTCAGAGGATTAGAGGCTCCCTCCCTGAACCAAGGACAAAGACCAACAAGATTCTTAATGATACAACAGTCCAGGCTGGGAATGGTTGTTCGTGCCTGTAATCCCAGAACTTTGGGAGGTCGAGGAGGGCAGATCACTTGAACCCAGGAGCTCAGGACCAGCCTGAGCAACATGGCAAAACCCTGTCTCTACAAAAAATATAAAAATTAGCTGGGTATGGTGACGCATACCTGTGTCCTAGATATTCGGGAGGCTGAGGTGGGAGGATCATGGAGCCTGGGGAGGTTTAGGCTGCAGTGAGCTGTGATTGCACTGCTGCACTCCAGCCTGGGCAACCGAGTGAGACCCTGTCTCAGGAAAAAACCAAAAAGAATTATACAACAGTCCAGTTTTGTTATCAAGATAATATTGGCCTCGGGAAAGCAACTGAGATGTGTTTTATCCCTTAATATTTTCTAGAGGAGATTGTACAGAATTGATATAAATTCTTTTATAAACATGGTAGAATTCTCAGGTGAAACCATCTGGTCCAAGATATTTCACTTTTGGTAGTTTTTAAACTATGAATTCAATGTCTTTAATAGTTACAGGACTATTCAAATGATCTATTTCGTATTGGAAGAATTGTGGTAGCTTGTGATTCTTGAGGAATTGGTCTATTCATCTCAATTCTCAGATTTATGTATGTAGAATTGTTTGTACCTAGTCCCTCTTAATGTCTGCAGTGTTTGTAGTGATACCCTGCTTTATTTTTTCCTTCCTCTTGCTGGAGTTTCAATTTTATTGATCTTATCAATCAGCTTTTTAAATAGATTTTTCCTATGTTTCTATTTTCAGTTTTGTTGATTTCTGCTCTTGTATTTATTATTTTTCCTTTTTTTCTGCTTGCTTTGGGTTTATTCTGTGCTTCTTTTCCTAGTTTCTTAAGGTGGGAGCTTAGATTTGTGACTTTTTTCTAATGAAGTATTAAGTGCTGTAAGTCTCCCTTTAAGGATGCTTTAGCTGTATCCCATAAAATGTTATATTTTTATTTTTATTGAGTTCCATGTGTTTTTTAAAAATTTCCCTTAAGACTTCCTCCTGACCCATGGATTATTTAGAAGTGTGTTGTTTAATTTCCAAGTGTTTGGAAATACTAGTTTTTCTCCATGATTCCTATTTTTATTTCATTTTGGTAGAGAACACATTCTGGGCTGCTCTGCGTATGGAGTAGCCATTCTTGTATTCCTTTACTTTCTTAATAAACTTGCTTTCACTTTACTCAGAAAAAGAAGAACACACTCTGTATGATCTCAGTACTTTTAACTTTGTTGAGATTTGTTTTATGGCCCAGAATATGGACTGTCGTGGTGAATGTTCCATGGACATTTAAAAATAATGTGTGTCTGTCTGTTATTCAGTGGAGTATTCTATAAATTTATACCCTGCCGACTGATGGTGTTGTTCAGTTCTGTATCCTTAGTGATTTTTTTTGTCTAGTAGTTGTATTGTTGTAAGAGGGATGTTTAATTCTTCAGCTATAATAGCAGATTTGTCTGTTTGTCCTTTCAGTTCTATCCATTTCAATTTCATGTTATTTTGAAGCTCTTTGTTATATACACATTTAGGATTACTATGTATTCTTGATGTATTTGACCCTTGTATCATTGTGTAATATCCTTTGTTCTGGTCACTTTTTGTTTTCAGTTCTACTTTATCTGATATTAATATAGCCATGCCTGCTTTCTTTTGATATCTTTTTCCATCTGTTTACTTCCATCCTACTATATTACACAGGTGTGTGGGTATGTGTGTTTTCTTTCTTAAGAGATGGTCTTGCTCTGTTGCCTAGGTTGGAGTGCAGTGGTGTGATCATAGCTTGCTCAAGCAGTCCTCCTGTCTCAGCCTCCTGAGTAGCTGACACTACAGGCACATGCCACCATGCCCACCTAGCTAATTTTTAAAATTTTTTTATAGAGTTGGGGTCCTGCTATGTTTCCCCGACTGCTTTTGAACTCCTGGGCTCAAAGATTTTGGGATCATGGAGGACAGGAGCCAGGACTAGATTGCAGCTCCGGACAGAGCAGCATGCGGAGGCTTGCATTGTGAGTTTTAGCTCCAGATCGACTGCAAGAACAAACCAGCAATCCTGAGAGGACCCACAGACCCTCTGAAGGAAGTGGACTGCTTCTGCAGGACCTGGGAGATCCCCCCGCCCTCCCTGCCAAATACTGTGAGTGCCCCAACTGCAGAAGTGGGAAAGGGAGACCCTCCTCTCCTGAACACACACCCCCACTGGAGATGCTGAAGGTCTGTTTGCGGGAGAAGTTTCTGACTTTACCTGGAGCTGAGTCAAGTTAGTTGAGCCAAGCGAAATACAGGGGTAGAGGAAGCAGCAGAAAGGCCCTGAGAGCTTGCTAGGTCCCCAAGCCGCCCATTCCTGTCTGGCACCACAGAGATCCATCGAGGTTGGCCAGAGGAGCAGGGGGTAAAACTCCACTGGGAGAAGGAATTCTCTAGCTGAATTTTGTAACAATTTGAATGAGAAGCCTCCTGGTCAGAACTCAGGGGAGGGTTTTAATCCATCTGTGCTTGTAGACTTCATAGTCAGGGGAAGAACTAAAGCCCTTTTCTTTCGCAGCTGGGAGGCAGAAAGCCTTAGGCAAGTTTTTAAGCTCCTTTTGCCCTCCACCTGGAAACAGACTTGGGGCTGTTGCAGGGGAGCAAGGTGGGAGTGAGACTGACCCTTCGGTTTTTCTGGGAACTGGGTGAGACTTGTGACTGCCAGCTTTCCCCCACTTGGCTGATAACCTGGATGACTCAGCAGAGGCAGCCATAATCTCCTAGACACACAACTCCATTGACCTGGGAATTTCACTCCCATCCCCCACAGCAGCCATAGCAAGACCCACCCAAGAAGAGTCTGAGCTCAGACCTGCCTAGCCCCTCCTCCACCTGATGGTCCTTCCCTACCCACCCTGATAGTGTAAGATAAAGGGTGAGGTGTATAATCTTGGGAGTTCTAGGGCCCTGCCCACTGCAGGTCCCTCTCCACACTAGTACAGCTGATACTTTCTGGAAGGCGCCACTCCTGGCAGGAGGCCAACCAGCACAAAAATAGAGCATTAAACCATCAAAGCTAAGAATCCTCACAGAGTCCATTGCACCCTCCACCACCTCCGCCGGAACTGGCACTGGTATCCATGGCTAATCACAGGACTCTGTTCAGACAAGCCCCAGTACCAAGCTTGGAACTGGGTAGACTCTCTGGTTGCCTAGACCCAGAAGAGAGACAACAATCACTGCAGTTCGGCTCACAGGAAGCCACATCCATAGGACAAGGGGGAGAGTACTGCATCAAGGGAACACCCTGTGGGACAGAAAAATCTGAACAACAGCCTTCAGCCCTAGACCTCCCTCTGACCGAGCCTACCCAAATGAGACGGAACCAGAAAACCAACCCTGGTAATATGACAAAACTAGGCCTGTCAGCATCCTACAAAAATCATACTAGTTTACCAATAGTGGATCCAAACCAAGAAGAAATCCCTGATTTACCTGAAAAAGAATTGAGGAGGTTAATTCTTAAGCTAATCAGGGAAGGACCAGACAAAGGCAAAGCCCAATGCAAGGAAATTCAAAAAATGAACTCCTGAGCTCAAGTGATCTTCCTGGCTCAGCCTCCCAAGTAGCTGGGATTCTAGGTGCACAGTACCACACCCAGCTAAATGTCTTCTAATTGTTGTGCTTGGACCTTTTATATTTAATGTAAATTTATATACAAGGGCATAAGTCTGCTATTTTACTTTTGCTTTCTGTTGTTCCCTCTGTTTTTGGTTGTCCATTTTCCTGCCTTTATGTGGACTTCTTGAAAAATTTTTAGAATTCCATTTGATTGTTCTGTTGGAGTTTATATTTGGTTTTTGGTGGTTGTACTAGACATTACATTATTCATACATGGCTTTTCACAGTATACTGATGTCAGCATTTTACCTGTTTGAGTAACCTGTAGAAAAACCTTAGCTCCATTTAGGTCCTTTTATCTTCCCTTTCTATAGTATTGTGTTAAATAGTTCCTCTACATACATTAGGAACCACATAAGACAGTGTTTTATTTTTTGTGTTAAATGTGTAACATAATTTTTAAAACTCAAGAGAATAGTGTTGAACGTTTCCGTATTTTTACACTTCCCATTCTTCACGGTGTTTCAAAACTTATGATTTCCTTCGTGTTGGAAGAACTTCAGTTATTCTTTTAGGATAGATCTTGTGGTGACAGGTTTTTTTTTTTTTTTTTTTTTGGTTATCCTTCATCTGAGAAGATCTTGATTTTACTAAACTATTCCTTTAGGATTTTTCACAGATTATCTGTATAACTCTGGGTGACAGATCTTTTCTTTCAGCTCTTGGAAATGTTGTGCCACATCCCCCATTGGCTTCCATAGTGTTCAATAAGAAATCCACTGTCACTCTAATCATTTTTCTTCTGTCGATATTATGTCATTTCTTTCTACCTGCTTTCAAGATTGTTTTGTCTTTAGTTTTCTGGGGTTGGATTCTGATGTGTCTTGACTTGGATTTCTATCCTGTTTGGGTTTGCTCAGCTGAATCTATAGGTTTGTGTATAATACCAAAGTATTTTGTATTAGTGATTACAACCCAGCATTGGATCATGAAGTCAATTTTGTGGCCTATGGCTGGTGTTATGATTGGTTTTTAATAGAATAGAAAATGAAAATATATCCCAGAATAACAAGGATAATAATTAAATTTTTATTTCCATAACATATGTGTAGGTGTTTTCTGGGATCCAGGATAGTGGTGTGCAGTCAGAAACGTTGGAAAACTATTGATTAAGACCATTCACAAGATTTTGTTTTGTTTGAAAAAAGAGGCTAGTTAACACCCCCCTTATCTGAGACTCTGATGCTGATGAGTAAAAAGTATTTTTTTCTCCATATCACCTGGGCTTCATAGTTTGTTTCTTCTAACCAGTTAAATTGTTTAAAAACTTATGAATCTAAGTAGAGGTTACACTTTGTATAAACTCAAAACAGATGGCTTTAGGAACAGTGTCACTCTCTGTCCCTGATGTTATATGTAATAATCATAAGTAGGGAAGGTATGCGAAGGAAAAGCAAAGAAAATAGCAAAGAACAAGATGTTATTTTTTTCTTTCTCTTTTAGTTCTCCAGAATATGGTAGCGTTTATTAAATGTCTGCTTACTATGTAACTCACACTGTGCTAGATGCTAGGAATGCAAAGAAGAATGAAAAATGTCCCTGTTGTATGTAACAGATCACTAAAGCTTATTCTTCTGGTGTAGCTGAAATTTTGTATGCTTTAATCACTATCTCTCTTTTCCCCATTTATGTACCTCCTCTAACCTCTGGTAACCCTCATTCTACTCTCTACTTCTATCAGTTTGACTTTTTTAGATTCCATATACAAGTAAAATCATGTGTCTTTCTCTGCCTTTTTTCACTTAGCGTAATATCTTCCATTAATATCTTCCATTTTTTCACTTAGTGTAATATCTTGCCTATGTTGTCGCAAATGACAGGATTTCCTTCTTTTTAAGGTGGAATGGTATTCCATTTTGTATATTTTATAAGATTCTCTTTATCCATTCATCTGATGATGGACACCTAGGTTGCCTCCATATCTTAGCTACTGTGACTGTAATAAGTAATAATGCATTATATATTTCAAAATTACTAAAAGTAGATTTTAAATGTTTTTACAATAAAAAATAAAGTATGTGACTTGGATTTGTTAATTAGCTTGATTTGGTCATTCCATATTGTAAAAACATATCAAAACACCTAATTGTACCCCATAAATATATAATATGTACAATTAATATGTGTCCATTAAAATAATAAAATTAAATTTAAAAATAAAAAGTTCCTTGCATTCAGGTAGCTCAGAATCAAAGGTAAGCAAATAATCTCAGTGCTTTATAAATAAGTGCCTTATAAAAATAGGTCCTTGGTTCTATGGGAGCACATAAGCAGGGATGATGAGTGAGAATGGCAAATGGGCAAAAGGCTGAGGCTGTGGAATATTTCACTTAAGAGGTGAAGTTCAGCCTCCATCTTGAGGGGAGGAGTCAGGGATTGCCAGGCATATTACAAAGGAATTGATTTAGGGAACAAAGCCCTAGCTGCATTTTATTAAGCTCTGTATCTGCTAACCATGTGGTTTCCTTATCTGAATTTTCACAACACATTAAAAGAACTTTCCATGATCCTGGCAATCCTTTTGTACCTCTAGGTAGCTGTCTCTCCCATTTGCCAAGAAGTTATTTCAAACCCCATTCTCTCTAAGCCTCTTTAACTTTTCCTATTCCAGGTATCTATCTTTGTATAATAAACCACCCAAGACTTAGTAGTGTAATGCAGTGATCATTTTATTATGCTTACAGGTTCTGTGTGTCAGGAATTCAGATGGGGTATGCTGCTGCTCCACAGTGTCTGGGGCCTCAGCTGGGCAAACTGAAATGACTGAGGGAGATGTGAATGGCCAGGAATTGGAATCCTCTGGAGCCATCTTTACTTACATGTCTGGTGCCTGGATGGTGATGACTTTGAAAGCTGGGCTCAGCTGGAACTGGTGATGGAACTATTTTTATGTAGCCTCCATGTGGCTTGGGCTTCTCACAGTAGGGCTACTGGGCTCCAAGAGGGGATGCCTGGAAAGCCAGTAATTCTGTTATAAGAGAATCAGGCAGGAGCTGCTTGGCCTTTCTGACCTAACCTCAGCTGTTGTTAACTGTCACTTCCACTGCATTCTGTTGGCTATAAATGAATCTCTAAGGCCAGCCCAGATTTAAGGGGAGGGGAATTAGACTATCTCCTGGTGGCAAGGTCACTCTGTAGAAGAACATGTGGGATGGCAGACACCATAGTGGTCTTTTTGGGAAATATAGTCGGCCACACTCTCCCAGTTTTCAAATTCATAAATCTTGATTCTTGCTGAATATTGCCACTTAAATATCCCACAGTTACTTAAAATAAAACATGACCATTAACTCTTCTTCACTCCTACTCCTCCAACTCTACCCCTGCACATTGAGAAAATGGCATTGTGGCTAAGTACCTCTGTTATCCAGTTATGCAAGCCAGAACCCCTTTTCTTCCTAATACATCCTTGCCCTACTAGGTTAATGAGATTGTTCCATTCTTCTTCCTTGTCCATGGAATTTACATTTACTAATAATTTCTTAGAATAGTGCTTGCACACATAAAGTTTGAGTCAGATCACAGAAATACTGAAGTTAACTTTTGTAGTCACATTCCTTTCTTCAGACTTGGCTCAAAGCTACTTGTGATTAATTGGTGGCTGGTTTGATTCTCTTTCTAGAGAATTTTCCTTTGTGAGTTTATTCATTTAAAAGAAAGAGGCAAACAGGAAAGAAACACAAAAAGATGAATTCCATAAATATTTTTGAATACTAGCAGCATTATGGTAATTGATATATAGACTCCCACAGTTACTGCTTTGAAGGAGACAATGCTTTGGATGTGTAGGTTCTAATGTGTTTATTAAAAACTATCCATTTGTGGCTGGGCGCGGTGGCGCACGCCTGTAGTCCCAGCACTTTGGGAGGCCAGGGCGGGTGGATCACCTGTGGTCAGGAGTTTGAGACCAGCCTGGCCAACATGGTGAAACTTCGACTCTACTAAAAATACAAAAATTAGCTGGGCATGGTGGCGGGCACCCCGTAATCCCAGCTACTCAGGAGGCTGAGACAGGAGAATTGCTTGAACCCGGGAAGAGGAGGTTGCAGCGTCCTGAGATTGCACCACTGCACTTTAGCCTGGGCAACAGAGTGAGACTCCGTCTTAAAAAAAGGAAAACAAAACAGACAAACAAAACTATCCATTTGCCTTTGAGAGCTTTCCTTAAATTATCACTTTAGTTTGCATTGAGTAGCTGCTGTCACTTTGTAAATTACACTATATATAAGACAAAATTGATGTAATGAGAGGTAAATACAAATAATTCATAGTGTGTAGATAATAAAATTTGTTGAATCCATATAAATTTTATTTTGGGGGTTGTATTTGTACTGTCAAAGTGGAAAAAAGAGCAGCTAAACAAGTTGATAGTAAAAATAATACTATGAGGGGAGATGTTTAATATACTTAGGAGATTAGGTATAACTTGTACATACTCAGTTTAAAAAAAAAAAAGTCTTTCCTGTTCGTTAAACAAGTCCTGCGCCTTATAAACAGTGTTGACTTGGCTAGAAAATATTACATAGAAATTCCATAAATAAGCAATTCTTAAGTTTTAAATTGTATGCCATTCTTAGTAGCATGATGAAATCTTGCCCTGTCCTACCCAGGATGTGAATCTTTGTCCAGTGTCTCCATGTTTTATAAGCTACCTTCCCGTTTAGTCACTTAGTAACCATCTCAGTTATCACAACTGACTGTTGCATTAGGGCATGCTTGTGTTCAGGTCACCCTTATTTTACTTAATAGCCCCAAAGCACAAGAGTGGTGATACTGGCAGTTCAGATATGCCAAAGAGAAGCTTGTGAAGTGCTTTCTTTAAGTGAAAAGGTGAAAGTTCTCAACTTAAGAAAAAAAAAATCATATGCTGAGGTTACTAAGATCTGTGGTAAGAAAGAATCTTCTGTCTGAAATTATGAAGAAGGAAAAAGAATTCTTGCTAGTTTTGCTGTCGAACTTCAAACTGAAAATTATGGCCATAGTATGTGATAAGTGCTTAGTTAAGATGAAAAAGGCATTAAATTTGTCGTGAAAGACGTGAACAGAAACATGTTCTAGTTGACAGAAATCAAGTTTGATTTAATCTGAGGTTTCAGGCATCCACTGAGGTCTTGGAATATATCCCCTGCAGATGACGGGGGAATGTAATGTGTTTGCCATGATAATTGTAGAATGATATTTTTCAGTTCTTTTGTGCCAGTTATTAGAAGTTTGCTTAAATATAGCACAATGTAGTGGGTAATACGCTAGTTTAAGACTAGAGAAACAAGGCCACGCGCGGTGGCTCATGACTGTAATCCCAGCACTTTGAGAGTCCGAGGCCAGCTGATCACCTAAGGTCAGGAGTTCAAGACCAGCCTGACCAACATGGAGAAACCCTGTCTCTACTAAAAATACAGAATTAACTGGGTGTGGTGGCGCATGCCTGTAATCCCAGCTACTCGGGAGGCTGAGGCCGGAGGATCGCTTGAACCCGAGCAACAAGAGCGAAGCTCCATCTCACAAAAACAAACAAACAAATCGACTAGAGAAACAAGTTTCTGGATCACTGCCTATCAGCTATCTGACCTTAGAACTGGCCATTTTTTATTCTGATCCTTAGTTTCCCTATCAAGTTGATTGCAGACGTTTATCTGTAAAAACTATTCTTCCACTCATGGACTGCACAAAAACATACGGTAGGCTTTTGTTCACCCATGTTTTAGAATATAAGGAACCTTTATAATCTAGTAGTTAGTGAAATTAGAGTTGTTTCTCATGCTTACAGTTATTTAGAGATATTTGGTATCAAAACACAGTGCTCTTTAAAATGTTTCACTTCCTCTGATATTCCTAGTGTATAATTTACTTAACTAGAATACCCTATTCTGGAATTATTTTATAAATGGGAATTCACCTTATACAAAAACTGCCAGCTCCTTTTCCCCTGCCTTGCCTTTTTCCTACCTTACTGGTTTGTAGTAGTATCTCAGCCTCTTAAATAATGATAATTTTAAAAAATGAAAAGTACTTAAATTATTTTATGACGGTTTAGGGCAGTCAGCACAGCATTTCTTCCTTATCCATACATATATTTTATTGTATTTATTTTTGACACGGAGTTTCATTCTGTCGCACAGGCTGGAGTGTAGTGGTGTAATCTTGGCTCACTGCAACTTCCGCATCCTGGGTTCAAGCGATTCTTGTGCCTCAGCTTCCCAAGTAGCTGGGACTACAGGCGTGCACCACCACACCTGGCTAATATTTGTATTTTTAGTAGAGATGGGGTTTCACCATGTTGGCCAGGCTGGTCTCGAATTCCTGACCTCAAGTGATCGATGTGCCTCTGCTTCCCAAGGTGTTGGGATTATAGGTGTGAGCCACTGCGCCCAGCCCACACATATATTTTAAAGTGATTTAGATTATTTTTGATTGTATCTGTTGGTGAACCGTGAAATCTTGGTAGCTGATATACAGAACTTAAATATCATTGTGAACCTTTATTAAAGTAGTATTTTAAATAGCTGCAGATAATATTTTTACACTGTCTCCCTTCTAGTTCTACCAGTGATAAAATGGAAAGGGGTTTGTTTCACAGAAAGCTAAACTGAAATACTGAACATCCAATGCCTGGCACACAGTAGGCAATGAGTAAATGTGTACGTATTGTATGAATAAGTTGTATGGATTGTGCGAATCAATTGTAGAAATTGTATAGCAAAGTGATTTGGCAAAGTCGCTTTTTAAAGAGTTTAATACAGTATCTGATACATGAAAGATGCTCAGTTAGTGATAGTGTTAAATAATAATGTATAGGCCAGTGATTGTTTATCATACCCCAGTTTAGCACATTTTGTTCAGTTTCTCAGATACACCTATGTTATAGAGTGGTTAATAAACCAGCATCTGTAGTTAGATTACCTAATATTTATTGAAGCCTGATTAGCCATACGTCCAAGCCATGCAACCCTTGGGCAAGTTATTCAACCTCTCTTCCTCAATTTTCCAGTCTTTAAAATGAAGATATAATAGTACATACCTCATAGGATTGTTGCCAAACATAAATACATTAGTTGCATGTAAAGTGTAATAGTCGTGTAAAGTTTAGTATATGTAAAGTGTAGTAGTACTTGGCACACATTTGAAAACCTTTCTTCCAAATTTCAAGCAGATTTAGTCAATCAGTCAGATTCCCCAATATATAAATTAATTAATAAAGTTTTTTTTTTAAAGAGATGGAGTCTTACTCTGTCACCCAGGCTGGAGGGTAGTGGTGTGATTTTGGCTCACTACAACCTCCGCCTCCCAGGTTCAAGTGATTTTCCTGCCTCAACCTTCCGAGTAGCTGGGGTTATAGGCGCACACCACCATGCCTGGCTAATTTTTGTATTTTTAGTGGAGACGATGTTTCACCACGTTGGCCAGACTGGTCTCAAAGTCCTGACCTCAGGTGATCTGCCCACCTTGGCCTCCCAAAGTGCTGGGATTACAGGCATGAGCCACTGCGCTCAGCCAATTAAATTTAAGGTTCTTCTATTACAGGTAGGATTTGTCTAATTTATCTCATACCTCATAGTGTAAATAGTGAAAGGGAAAATTTCCCATTAAATTGAGCATGTGTATTTTATAGGGCCTTGTATAGTCATAAATAGAAAAAGTAGTTAAATATCAATGCACAAACATATTTAAGAAGTTATAGTTCTGGTCTGATAATCTCCCTGGGGTAATCTCAAGGTTGGTACATGGAGGTGTTTTTCCCCCTGTCCCCAAACATCTGCCATATATTTTGTGACTTCAAAATATAGCATACACATTATTCTGTTGTGATTTTTTTTTTTTTTTGCTGGGAGGACAGGGTCTTGTTCCTGTGCCTAGGCTGGAGTGTAGTGGAGTCTAGTGGTTATAGCTCACTGTAACCTTTAACTCCTGGGCTCAAGGGACCTTCCTACCTCAACCCCCTGTTCCACATAGCTAGGACTGCAGGTGTACACCACCATGCCCAGCTGATTTACATTTTTTTTTTTATTTTGTAGAGATGGGGTGTTTGTTGCCCAGGCTGATCTCAGACTCCTTGCCTCAAGTGATCCTCCTGCGTTGGTCTCCCAAAGCACTAGGATTACAGGCGTGAGCCACTGAACTTGGCCGTGTTCTTAATATTAATACTTCTACTTAATATAAATAGTTACTTGACAAAAAAGAAAATATTTTGAGAAAAGGAAATGTGTTGGGAATTAATAATCTATAACTTCACTTATCCTTGTGATTGTTAATGTGCCTATTCATATAGTTTTATATTATTTGTGTAAATTAAAAAATTTAGATGGAACAATTTTAGCACCTAATTTTTATTAAATTTGCATTCTTTCCAACTTTATGTAGAAGTTCCAAATGAGTTTATAAAAGTTATTATGAAATTACTCAGTCTTTTTGTTGTCAAGTTTTCTAATGTATGCTTCTTTTTTTTTCCCCCTCAGAGGAAATAAAAGCAGAAACTGAAAAACAGAGGTTTGTGGGATTTCTTTTCTTTAGTAAAAATAATTTTCAAACTTGTCAGTCTTGGTTAAAACAATACAGTCATCTGTATTTTAGTGTGGCAAATTTTCTGCATGTGAGTTTATAGTAAAATCAACTTTAAAAATAGGTTTTAAGAAATACAGTTACATAAAAACAAACAAAATATATGATTATATTTCTTAAAACCTATTTTTATATATATTTATAAAAATGTATGCACGTGTTTTTTTGGAGACAGGGTCTCGCTCTGTTGCCCAGGCTGGAGTGCAGTGGTGTGATCACAGCTCACTGCAACTTCCACTTCCCAGGCTCAAGTGATCCTCCCACCTCAGCCTGCCGAGTACCTGGGACTACAGGCTAGCACCACCATGCCTGTGTTAATTTTTTGTAGAGATGGGATTTTGCCATATTGCCCAGACTGGTCTCGAACTTTTGGACTCAAGTCACCCGCTCGCCTCGGCTTCCCAAAGTGTTGGGATTACACACATGAGCCACCAGGCTCTGCTCTAAGCATACTTAAAAATACAAAAAGATTCTCATGTAAATAAGTATCTAAAGATACTTCTAAAATACCATAAGATAGCCTTCAGAGTCTTTTCGTAGACTTTGATTCATATTTGAAAAAATTATTAGGTTTTTTGGTAGTGTTGACCTTTTTAGGGCAATATCGAATAACTAAAAAGCTCACTTTTTGACTTAAGGACAAATAGGCCATTGCTTTTTAAGGTATTATAATGCCAAATTTGTTAAGTGACAATAAAATATTTCTGTAATAGAAGCACCTTGAATTTCACAGTTTTTGTAGACCAGTTTTGCAGACAAGATTTCAGTGTCTTGTGTTCAGTCACAGCTCTGGACACTAGCTTTTGACCATGTGGCAAACCACTTCACTTCTCTGGGCTTGAGTTTCCTCTTGAAATATGGGAAGATAGACGACTGGTTTAGCAAGATTCCTTTTAGAACTGAAATTCTGTGTTTCTACATGGGTTTATCATCAATATTATAAATGTGATATGCTATAATCAGACTTTTCTTTTTCATTTAGTCCTCCTCATGGAGAAGCAAAAGCTGGATCAAGCACCCTTCCACCAGTGAAATCAAAGACAAATTTTATTGAAGCAGACAAGTACTTCTTGCCTTTTGAGTTGGCATGCCAGTCCAAATGTCCCCGCATAGTTAGTACATCTCTAGATTGCTTACAGGTATGTGTAAAATGGCACTTTCTAAAAACTGTCTACTTTGAATGTGTTTCTAAAACATTATTCACGTTGATGATTCAGACATTTCCATGAAAGCTTTTAATACTCTTTTTTGTGATAAAAAATCCAAATGATTTTTTATATTTAAGACATAATAATAGTTGCAAAAAGACGTTTCTAGTTTAATGATAACAATCGTTAACTTAGTGGGATATAAAATCTTTAGTAAGATTATCAGTAATGGAAAGTGTTGATTTGGTCTCTTCTCATCAGTGAAATGCAAGATCCGTAATACTTTTAACCTGCTGCCGACTTTACATACATCACCATTTGCAAATAATTTTTCTAAGTGCTGTTTTTTTGTTTGTTTGTTTGTTTACTTTTTTGAGATGGAGGCTTGCTCTGTCACCTGGGCTGGAGTGCAGTGGCGTAATCTTGGCTCACTGTGACTTCTGCCCCCGTGTTCAAGCAATTCTCCTGCCCTAGACTTCCAAGTAGCTGGGAATACAGGCGTGTGTAACCACGCCAAGCTAATTTTGTTTGTTTGTTTGTTTGTTTGTTTTTTGAAGAGACAGTTTCACCATGTTGGCCAGACTGGTCTTGAACTCCTGACCTTAAGTGATCCACCTGCCTTGGCCTCCCAAAGTGCTGGGATTACAGGTGTGAGCCACTGTGCCTGGCAGTGTGTCTGCTGTTTTATATGAAGCAATAGGTTAATATTGGCAGCTTAATATAATTTAATATTTAACTGCTATACTTTAGCTCTGGCAGTCATTTATGTCAGAAAAATTTCTGAACTCTGTTACCTTGTTTGACACATAGACAGAGGATCCTCATAGATATTATATTTGTAAGACAAGTTTCTAAGTAGAGGAATACTTCTCTTTTCAGGTGTTCTCACTATTTGGGCATTATATGTATTCAACTATAATTAAGTGGCTAGGAAAAGACCATATGATTTGTCCTTAAGGCTAGGTTAAAGTTAAGTTCATCTGATTTGTGATCTGTTTTTACTGGAAAATTAGAATGATAATATATGAAGCCTTCCTTCCAGGGTATACTGATAATGATGAATGAACAAATCTATGATTTATTTCAGCTAGTATATGGAAACTGGGTTTTATATATATTGATGAATCATTTGGAAAGAGATTGGGGGTCATTTAAAAGCATGAAGATAATTTTCACAAAGCAGTATCAGTAAAACCTTGTTTATATGGAAAGCAATAAGCAATTTTTTTTTTTTTTTTTTTTGAGACAGGGTCTCACTATCACCTAGGTTGGAGTGCAGTGGCACAATCTCGGCTTACTGCAACCTCCACCTCCCAAGGCTCAAGCAGTCCTCTCATCTCAGCCTCCTGAGTAGCTGGGACTATAGGCATGTACCACCACACCCAGCTAATTTTTTATTTTTTGTAGAGATAGGTTTTCCCCATGTTGCTCAGGCTGGCCTCGAACTCCTAAGCTCAAGCAGTCCGCCCAATGTGGACTGGCAGCGTGGGAGGCAAGCAGGCCTCCCATTGTGCTGGGATTACAGGCATGAGCCACTGCACCCAGCCACAGTAAGCAATTCTAACTCATCAGAGACAGGTTCTCAAGGCTTGGCTTTCTCAAAATATTACCTGATGGTTTATTGTGGTTCTGTTTTTGTGGTTATTACAAGTATAAATACATATTTATAAGAATAAAGTTTCTACAGAAAAAGTTGGTATAGCTTTGGCTTTGATAATACCTATGTATTTTTATGTAAAAATTTTTATATACAATTGTATACTGTAATTTTAATGTATATTGCATTAG
Organism: Macaca fascicularis; assembly: GCF_037993035.2. Taxonomy (NCBI): domain Eukaryota; kingdom Metazoa; phylum Chordata; class Mammalia; order Primates; family Cercopithecidae; genus Macaca; species Macaca fascicularis. The sequence goes on along the minus strand of NC_088382.1, from coordinate 77,286,359 downwards.
TATATATAATATTTGTAACTTAGGATCTTTGTTTTCTTTCTCCGTTTTAGAAACTTATTGCTTATGGGCACTTGACTGGCAATGCTCCAGATAGTACAACACCAGGCAAAAAATTAATTGATAGAATTATTGAAACAATATGTGGCTGCTTTCAGGGCCCTCAGACAGATGAAGGAGTTCAGCTGCAGATAATAAAGGTAATTATTATATAAAGTAAAATTGTTATTAATAATCTGTATCTTCAAAATTCAGATGTCTTTCACCTTAAAATATTAGGAAAGATCATTTTATGTGCATTCCAGCTATAATACAGGTTATTTGAGGCCGTGCGCAGTGGCTCATGCCTATAATCCCAGCACTTTGGGAGGCCAAGTTGGGCGGATCACTTGAGGTCAGGAGTTTGAGAGCAGTCTGGCCAACATGGTGAAATCCCCGTGTCTACTAAAAATACCAAGAAAATTAGCTGGGCATAGTGGTGGGCACCTGTAGTTCCAGCTACTCAGGAGGCTGAGGCAAGAGAATCGTTTGAACCTGGGAGGCGGAGGTTGCAGTGAGCTGAGATCATGCCACTGTACTCCAGCCTGGGCAACAGAGTGAAACTCAGTCTCAAGAAAAAAAAAAGAGGTTATTTGGATGCTTTCTAGACTCCATATTAGGAGATTTTAATGTTGTATGCCAAGAGTTTGTTAGAGGAAAACTATGTTCTCATATCTCTTCTTTTGAAGATCTCAGTTTAGGCTTAGCCCCCAGAGTCTTCCAGAGCTTTTCTGTTTCTGGCATGTTTTTCATGTATATTCCATCCATCAAACTTCAGGGTAGTTCTTAAAGCTGTGACCCTTCTAGTTTCTTCTGTACTGTTGGACCCTTCATAGGGTGTCCTCTCAACTCATGAATCACTAGATGGACACTACTTGTCTGCCAACTCTCCTGATATCCTTGCATGCATCCGTCTATTGAACTTACTCGGCAAAACCCTGTTCTGAGTTCGTGCTGTAGTGTACCTGTTTGATTGAATTCCTTTGGGGAAAAATTAGTAATGTTTTCATTCTGTTACAGATACTGAGTTCTTAATGTTATTGCTAATGGTAATGGTGTGTTTTTATGGCAGTAAAATTTTCATGTGCTATATATAGTACAGTACTTTTGAAATTGTTTTTATATATATGTATATATGAAGGGTTCTTTCATGTGTGAATACAGCCCTTTTGGAGCCTTTCAGTTTTATAGTGGTGTTTACTTCAGAAGCCATATAATATTTTTATTCTAAAAAAAAATACTGGGCATGGTAGCTCATGCCTGTAATCCCAGCACTTTGGGAGACCGAGGCAAGAAGGTCACCTGATCCCAGAAGTTCAAGACCAGCCTGGGCAACACAGCAAGACCCTGTCTCTACAAAAAATAATTTAAAAATTAGCCGCATGTGGTGATGTGTGCCTGTGGTCCCAGCTACTCAGGAGGCTGAAGTGGGAGGATCACTTGAGCCCAGGAATTGAGGCTTCAGTGAGCCGTGTTCACTGCACTGCACTTCAGGCTTGGCAACAGAGTGAGATCCTGTCTCAAAAAAGAAAAGAAAACAACAAAACGGGTTGATCATTTTGACCTATCATGTACAGTTTCATATCATTTATGGTTTAAGATAATGCCCATTAATGCTAACTCTGCATAGCATTGTACAACATAAAGAAGACAAAAGAGTCTTTGCTCTTGAGAAATTGGAAGTAACCCAATATGTGAAAATTCACATAGGCGAAATTTGTTCATTTTATTGAAGTATTTGCCTTAGGAATTTGCTTTTTAATTTGGGACAGTCACACTCTGTTGCCCAGGCTAAGTGCTGTGGCATGATCACAGCTCACTATAGCCTTGACCTCCCTGGCTCAAATGATCCTCCCACCTCAGCCTTCCAAGTAGGTGGGGCCACAGGTATATGCCACTTACGCCCAGCTACTTTAGGATTATTTTACATGCTTTATTCTAAAACATTTATAAACCTCTTCAACAATAACAACACCACCACAATTACTGAGTTCAGTCTGTTAAAAAAGATCTCAGAAAAATGTAGAGGCAAGTAAGACACAATGTGTATCTTCCCAAGTTGGTGGTCTAGTTCAACAGATATCTCATGTGACATATCTGTGCTCTACTGTAATAGCTTTCATGCTGTGCATTTTAGTAAATTAAATAGTATTTTCATTAAAATGAAACCTTGGTTGAAACAAATCAGTTAAATGGTTTTCAGATTATGTGGAAACTACTGCCACAGTGAGGAAAACATCAAATATTTTAACAGTTGATGATATATTCAAGGCCAGTAGAAATTCTGTGTATACTACCTGCAAGTGGTAATTGTTTCTGAAAGTTTTCATTGTAATATGAAAATGATTAATTTTTGTGCTGAAACTCTAGATGCAGAAAACCACTTTAAGGCTGGGTGTGGTGGCTCATGCCTGTAACCCCAGTACTTTGGGAGGCTGAGGTGGGAGGCTTGCATGAAGCCAGGAGTTCGAGACCAGTCTGGGCAACAAAGAGAGACTACATCTCTACAGAAAAATAAAACAAAATTAGCCAGGTGTGGTGGTGCTTACCTGTAATCCTACAGCTGGCTGTGGTGGTACTCACCTGTAGCAGCTACTCAGGAGGCTGCTGTGAGAGGATCACTTAAGCCCAGGAGTTCAAGGCTGCAGTGAGCTATGATCACACTACTGCACTCCAGCCTGGGTGACAGAGCGAGAAAGACTGTCTCCAAAAAAAAGAAAAAGAAAATCTCTTTAACTTTGTCCTTTTTTTTTTTTCTTCTTAAAGGCTTTACTTACTGCAGTAACATCACAACACATAGAAATTCATGAAGGGACTGTACTGCAAGCTGTGAGAACATGTTACAATATCTACTTAGCAAGCAAAAATCTCATCAATCAGACAACAGCCAAAGCTACTCTCACTCAGATGCTAAATGTTATCTTTGCACGCATGGAAAACCAAGCAGTAAGTATTTTAAAAAGGGAGAGATTGTATAGAACACAACAGGCATTAAATATAGAAAGGAGTTTACAGTAATTAGAGTGAAATCTTTGTACCTGTAGAAAAGAATGTCTTTTATTTACAGTTCCACTTACTGGAGATTTGTGGTATTGTGTTTTATTTTGTTTTAAGGTTTACTGATTTAACTTTGGACAAAGTATTTTTAGTTGTTCACAAATAGAATGTGAAATATACTGATTGCCATCTTCCTTGTGGAAGTAATTATGAATTACTACTTCTATTGCATTCAAGCTTAGTAGAGTGTAATGTAGATATAAAATAATTTAATCTGAAATAAAATTATTAATTAAGCCTTAAAAAAGTACATTTCTGTACTTTTGAAATGAAATATTCTGTACTTTTGAAATGAAATACATGTTACCCCCCATATGATAAAGGGGCATGATATTCCTTATACTTTAAACTGCTTCAGGTTGATTGTTAAGAGGTCAGCAACTAGAGAATTGCTTTTAATTGCCTAGGTCTTCACTATTAAAAATTCACACCAAGCTTCTTATTTTGAACTCTTTTTAAACATAGAGAAAAATTGCAAAAGTTTTGCAGAGAAATCCCTTTTACCCTTCACCCTGCTTCGCTTAATGCAGTTAACTTGCATACCTACATAGTACAATTATCAAAAGCAGAATTAACACTGGTACAATACTGTTAATTAAACTACAAACCCTGCTTGAATTTCACCAATTTTCCCACTAATGTTTTAAGATTTGACCCAGGATCCCACATTGAGTTTAGTATGCATTTAGTTCTATGTCTTAGTCTTCTCCGGTATGTGACAGTTCCTCAACTCTGATCTTGCCATTTTTAAAAGGATACTAATAATTTATTTTGTTGAATTTTCCTCAGTTTACTTTCTCTGATGTTTTCTCATGATTAGAATGAGGTTGTGCAGTTTTTTGCCAGAATATCTGTTGTGTCCTTTTCAGTGCGTTTTGTCAGGAGTTCATGGTGTTGGTATATCTTAATGTTGGTTATGTTAACCTTGATCACTTGCTTAAGGTAGTTATCTGTCAGGTTCCTCCACTATGAAGTTAGTAGTTTTTCTTTTGCAATTAATAAATGTCTTTGGGGAGATATTTTAAGACTGTGCAAATACTCTGTTTCTCCTCAGATCCTCCCCCCACTTCCCTCAGTTTTGATATCTATCAGTAGGTCTTGTTGGCAACAGTTAATTATTGTGGCATTTCCCTAATGATTTTCCTGTTTCTCTCTTTACTTCTGTATTTATTAACTGAATTTCTTCTCCCTTAATTATTTATTCAATTATTTATATCAGTCTGTAGTCACAGATATTTATTTTATGGTTGTAATGTGTGCTACCGTTACTTATTTTGTTGCCCAAATTATTACAGTTTTGGCCCTGTGTCCTTGTGACTAGCTCCCATCCTTTTTTGAGTACTTCCATAATTTCTGGATTCTCAAGATGTTCCAGGCTCATTTTGAATTTTCCCAGCTTCAACCTTGGAATCAACCACTTCAATAAGGAGCAGCTCTAGCTCTTTTTTTTGATTGGAGAATGGTGTTTAGAAACCAAAATCTGAGTGCTAGATGTATTCATTGTCACTCTGTGTTATTGCTTCTAGGCCTCTCAGCAGATAGAGTTAGGAAATGTGTATTTATGTACTATCCCTTCTGTCCCACTCAATTCCCACGACCTGTATGTGAGTTTCCATATGTTGGTAATAAAACCATGTGTTCATAGTGATATTTCTGATTCCAGTGCAACAATATGGGGTTCATTTCAGTCTTCTCCCTTTATTTGTAAACTTATTTCTCTAAACAATAAGAAATATGGCTTTTATATTCTAAATACATTGATTATTCAATCCTTTATACCCATTAGTTTTAGAATTGCTGATCATTACCAGTGTTAGAAGCAAATTTACTAAGTAGGTTATAGCATTTCAGGTTTTTTTGTCTTTAGCCTTATCCATTCAAAATATTATTTTCTAGTTACTTAGATTAGTTTCCTTTCTTCCTCACACTCTGCAATAGGGTAATACTATTCCTTTGTGATAATAGTTGGACTCATTTGTTACTCTCTGCTTTTCATTTTTGGTATTTGTCACATTCTGGTTAGTTTTAGTTACAGTCATCCCTCAGTAGACTCATTTGTTACTCTCTGCTTTTCATTTATGGTATTTGTCACATTCTGGTTAGTTTTAATTACAGTCATCTCTCAGTATTATTCATGGGGAATTGGTTCCAGGGCCCTCCCATGGATACCAAAATCCATGGATACTCAAGTCTGTTTTATAAAATGGTGTAATACTTGCATATAATCTACACACATCCTCTGTATACTTTAAATCATCTCTAGATTACTTACAATACCTAATACTTTGTAAATAGTTGTTATACTGTATTGTTTAGGGAATAATGACCAAAAAACAAGTTGTCTGTACATGTTTGTTCAGTACAGACACAGCCATTCTTTCCCTCCGCCATCAGTATTTTCAATTCTTGGTTGGTTGAATCCACAGCTGTAGAACCCATGGATACAGAGGGCGAACTGTATTTACTTATTTTTTAGGTATGTAAAACATTACTGCAATTTAAGAGTCAGAGCTGTACAAAAGGTCTACTCAGAAAAGTACTAATTCCTCCTAATTCCTACCACTGCATTCCTCTTCTTCCCTTCTTTCCACCCCTTGAATGTAAGACAGAAGCCACATGTCTACCTTATAATCAGAAGTGGTCACACAGGTACATTGTGGAAAGGGACTACACAAGGGAGTGAAATTGAGAGGTGGACCTCATCGGTGATAGCTAGTCTTGAAAACTAGCTATCTCACATGCTATACATTCTCTTTTGTATTTTGCTATCATTGAACAGTATGTCCTAGAAAGCATTTTATATCAGTCCTTAAAGACCTTCCTCACTCTTTTTTATAGATGTATAGTACTTTAGCATATAGTATAGTCTTTTATATATAGTCACTCTCCTCTGTAGTGGCATTAATTTATTTCTAATATTTTGCAGCCACAAACAGTGGTTTTGTTGCTTTTTTTGGAGGATGTAAATAAAATATTTTTGTCACTTTTTAATAACAAAGTCTTATTGGTTTGATTTGATTAACAGACTTTTATTAAGTTCCTTATATGTTCCTGGCACTGTGCTAGGTCTCACTTATACAGTGACGAGCAAAACTGACTTGACTATGAGCTTTGAAGATCTTACGAACATTTGAGGCAAAGAGTTTCCCTTAAACAACTATAGAACTGAATTATGGTAAAGGCTATGAACATGTATTGTGTTACAAAGGGTATTTAGTTCTGTGCTGTGGATAATTATAGAAAAGGTGGAAAAGAGGGAGAGAAAGTAAGGGAAAATGGGATACAGATGACTTAACTTCCACATTTGCTAAAATCTTCTAAGCTAGACGTTGAATTCTTTGATATTAACTACTGGTAACCTTAATTTTTCCCTTCCCCCACAAAATAAAACTCCCCACAAAGCAAATCTTGTCAGACTTTATTATTAAAATCTTTTAATTCAAGCTTACTTTATAAATTCATATAATTCTGGCATTTCCACCTAACCTGGAATATTACTGGAGAATGTGAATTGTTCATATTTGGTACTGTATAAGATTTATCTTGGTGGAAATGAATTCTGTGAGACTCAATTCTTATCTGGTCTTAAGGACCAAAAGAGATGTGTGAAAAGTAATAAAGTGCTAAAAAATGAAATCTTGTGATCCCAACTGTTAATGTTTTTAACATTTTATGAGCCAGTTTTACAGATAGTATTATAATAATGACAGTTTTTCTAAAATAAAATTCAGACATTTGTAGATACAGTGTTTTTCATAATTATTAGATGACTGGGTAGAGTGATTTAAGCCTTCATTGTAATTCTATTAAATGTAATTTTAATATTTTTTTATTAAAAGATATTTGACAAGGTGACATAAGAACACGCTCCAGAAGGATAAACACTGACAAGTTCCCTCCCACTCTGGTTTCCCCTTTTATTATTTCCTAATCTCGACCCTCTATAGGTAACCGTTACTACCAGCTTCTTATGTATTTTTATAGACTTTCACTCTGTATGTATAAGCAAAAGTGAATGTGTGTGTGTTTCACACAAATATGAAATGCAGTGAAAATGCTTTATAGTGAAAGTCTTTCATCTCTGTTCTTATGTGCTGATTTCTAGCCACCTAAGAAGTAAACATTGTTCATTGTTTTTAGTATAGTTTATCTTCTCCATTTCTGATAAACTTTAATTTCTAAGCATAGAGAGAATGGCACTTTATAGAAAGGATTGTTGGAGGTAACATTATCCTTCCAAATTTTAAACTGCTTATTTTACTAATACTGGAAATTTTATTTATTTCCAGTTACAGGAAGCAAAACAAATGGAAAAAGAAAGGCATCGGCAGCAGCAGCATCTGTTACAGTCTCCAGTAAGCCATCATGAGCCTGAATCACCTCAACTTAGATATTTGCCACCTCAGACTGTTGATCACATATCCCAAGAACACGAAAGGGACCTTGACCTCCATACAAATGATGTAGATAAAAGTCTTCAGGATGACACAGAACCTGAAAATGGATCTGATATTTCCAGTGCAGAAAATGAACAGACTGAAGCTGATCAGGCAACTGCAGCTGAAAGTAATCTTCTTGAAAAGGGGGTTTGGGGTGTATGTTAAGGGAAATGTGTAGGAATGAGAGTTTTGATGAAGAAATGTTGAAAGGATAATATGATTTAATGTCTGTCAGACACATTGTGGTAATTGTGGACTTTCCTCATTGTAGGTGGTAAAGTTAATTTGACTGTACCCTACAAGGTATCTATGAATGATACTTTGCATTTATTAGCATCTCATGAGCAGTATGATTTATAGATTTCCTTTGGAGCTCAGATATATTTCTAAAGAGGGTCATAAATGTCCATTGAATGTTATATAGGAATTTCAGTTTTCTTACGATTGCTTTCATAGCAAACAAGTGACCTAGTAAAGTTTTCTGGAATATGACTGAAAATTTTAAAAAATCATTACCAGTTTTAAAAATATGATTATGGTCATAAAAAGTACTGAAATTAAATATAAAAAAGTTTTTGAGTAACCAACTGATAGACAAAAATTTTCGTTTTTAAAATCATGATGCATAGTAATCACTAAAATTGAGATGTTCTCTGATTTTTTAAGTGTATATTTATAAGAAAATGCTTATAAGATTATAAAAATTATATTTAGCTTACAAATTTGTTTCTCTGTAAAAATAATCCCATGAAGTTATTGTTTTCCTAAATGTTATTTTCAGCTTCAGCTGTTCTGTGAAACTACCAGAGAATTTGTGTTGTTCCCTTTGCCCTTCCTTAGCTTGATGTCATTTTTAAATGATGAGAATTCTGTTGCCTCTCTAGTGTGATTGTCTAGAACTAGCATGTTAGGAGTCAGTTACAGTTTATCTGAAGTCTGTGTTTTTACTTTGAGGAAGGGCTTCTATAATATGTTTTCAGCTCTTCTTTTCTTTTTTTTCAAACCATGCCTTTTCCAAAACTTACTAGTGGCATGAATATGTGCCTTTTTACATTTTACCCCCCGTTTTCTGAGAAGCATGCATTTAAAAATAGTACTTCACTATTTGTTTTAAAAAGGATGACTTTGATAAGCTAAGCATTCACAGTACTGAATCTAATAGTGAATCCATACCACTTAAATGATTTACATTTGTCTAGCCTACCCTTGCCAAAATTTCCCCTGCTTTCACAGTGAGCTTATAAATGGGCAGATTCAAAGGGCTAATCTCTAATAAAGCTGGGACTTTATTATTTTGTTTATCTGTGTATTTAGCAAACCTTCATTGAGCATACTGTGTCTTAGGCACCATGCCAGGACTTGAGGTTAAAAAGATGATGGAGATACAGCCACTGCTTTTAGTGTGATCTTAGCATACCTGGAAGTCGAGCATAAATGAGGTATAATATGTGATAGGTGTCCTAAAAATGCCATGCACGAAGTAATTCTGCTGAGAAGAGTTAGGAAATTTCTTTGTAGGAAAGTTAATGATATTTTAGTTGAATCTTGATAGATGGGGGTAGGAAATTTTCCATCCAAGGAAACAACATGGACTAAGACCCAAGGAATGGGAGCATCTGCTGTGTATGAGGTACCGCTGTAGATGCCTTGTAGAATACAGAGTTAGAAAGACATAGTTTCCTGTGGGATTGTCATGATTATTTTGGCTCTAAAGATGTTTTTTCCCCAATAACTGATATAAATGAAAATTCTGCTTCACAGCCATTGGTTCAGAGTGCGTTTTTGGAGCACATCTCTGTCACTTACCAGCTGCATGACTTTGGACATAGTAGTTAACTTCTAAGCACTTCCTACATGTAACAAGTATTAGTCACTATTACTCTGTTCTATTTCTTTCAGATACTTATGTGAAAACTGACTCTTCACTAGTCATTTTGTACATTTTTAGATAGTGGTTATGTATATTTAGTTACTTTGAAACTTGAGTTTTCAGACTTGAGGTAATTTTAGCCAACTAGAGCGTGGAAATAAAACAAGAATGGCAGAAGAATTGTCTTTCAAGACTTTTATGTTTTTATTCACAGAAGTCTCCAAATGCTATTTTTATTTGGATATTTTATAAAATAAGGCTGCTCATTTACATGCATATTTATCTGGTTTTCTCTTTTCCTTTCAGTATTTTTAGGATACTACGGACAGTAAATTAGCAAAAGTGAAATTATAGGGAGGACAGGCACCTAGAAGCCACTATTATAAGTAGTGGTCCTTTTTTTCCCCTTTTTTCCTTTTTTTTTTTTTTTTTTGGATACAGGGTCTTGCTCTGTCACCCAAACTGAAATGCAGTGACACAATCATGGGTCATTGCATGCTTCCCGGGCGCAAGCGATCCTCCTGTCTCAGCCTCCCAAGTAGCTAAGACTATAGGCAGATGTCACCATACCCAGCTAATATTTAATTTTTTTTGTAGCAACTGGGTGTCAATGTGTTGCCCAGGCTGGTCTTGAACTCCTGGGCTCAAGTGATCCACCCAGCCTCCCAAAGTGCTGGGATTACAGGTGTGACCCCTGTGCTCAGCTGTAGTGGTCCTTTATGGTAGTGGGAAGGTTCAAGAAGTTGAAACTGCAGCACCACCAGCTAATATGCTGTCTGATGCCCTTTGGTGTAGGACGGTAGCTCAAGACAGCATTTTGAATCCCAAAGCATTCTAAAGTGATAGTTGAGCTGCTTTGACATATTTTCAACATTTTAAAAAGCCCAGTGGAATTACTGTTTTTCTCTGCAATAGACTGTGCAAGCTATCCAGAACATCAGATTTCATCAGTTTCTCTTACGCTGTTCAGAAGTTCGATTGGCAGTTATCTGTTGGTGTTTTGTTTTTGTTTGTTTGTTTTTTTTTTAAACATTAAATTGGACAATGAATTCTTTTTTAGCTTCTTAAATTTAGTTTTACATTAGATATGTAGATTCTGTTGGTGAAAAAATAGGAAGGGCCAGAAAGTATTGGGGAAGGCCCAGATGCTTCTTCAGGGACCTCACCATAGAGTACAATGTTGATATTACTATTGATGAGCCTAAGTAATCAAAACAAGCTTTAATTACCTTTTTTTTTTTTTGAGACAGAGTCTTGCTCTGTCGCCCAGGTTGGAGTACAGTGGTGCAATCTCAGCTCATTCCAGCCTCTACCTCCTGAGTTCAAGCAGTTCTCCTGCCTCAGCCTCCTGAGTAGCTGGGATTACAGGCGTGTGCCACCACACCCGGCTAATTTTTGTATTTTTAGTAGAGATGGGGTTTCACCATGTTGGCCAGGCTGGTCTCCAACTCCCCACCTCAGGTGATCCACCCACCTTGGCCTCCCAAATTGCTGAAATTACAGGCATGAGCCACTATACCCAGCCTAATTACATTCAGTATATTTGATAAGGGATAGTGTAATGTGTGTACTAAGTATAAGTAAGCATCTGTAGGACATGTTAGAAATGTTTCATTTAAAATGCTTTTTAAAGTTTTGGTTCTTAAAGGACTAATCTAGAAAATTCAGTTAAGTGTAATAATGTAATAGCTTGTCAAATGAATCATTATTGAAATTGACTTGAATTTGGAAAATATTTAAGTTTTGGTATAAATTTTGAAGGTTTAACATATAATTGCTTCTAATTTCATGTCATTTATTTCATGTTTTTTCTTTTATTCCTCATGGTTTAGGAGTTTTTCATCGTAAATGTTTAGTAAAAAGCTTCCAAAAAGTTAAAATAATATTCTGTTGAATTTTTCTTCTTTTAAAGCATTATCTAAAAATGACATGTTATATGATGGAGAAAACCATGATTGTGAGGAAAAGCCACAAGACATTGTACAGAACATTGTAGAAGAAATGGTGAACATTGTTGTTGGAGGTAGTATACTTCATTCAAAATTATTTTATTCTGTCTATGGGATTTCATCTGACTGTGGAGACTTTGTAATGTGTAGAATATAAAGGGCAAAATTAAAACGTTTGGAGCCAACCAATGGAAAGTTATAAATTCCACATTTAGGATTTTGGCCTTGATTCTAGAACAAATGGGTTAATATGGAAGATTTTAGCACTGAGAAATGAAATGACCAGAACTATCCTTTAAGAAACTATGTCTGGAAATAGGAATTCCCAGTAGGAGACAGCACAGTAATCAAAGCCTGGATAGGACAGAAACCGTGGAAATGGAGACAAAAATATGGATAAGTGGTATAATGGATATTGAATCAAGAAGACTTTGTAACTGATTAAGTAGGTAAAGAAGAGAAAATAAAATGTGTCAGAGGCCCTCAGGATTACCCCAGCGTTTGGTGATTTCACTGGAAGCTGTCACAGGACCCAGCGTATAGTTGTACTCACTGCATGATTTATTAGTGAAAAAGTACAAAACAGATTCATCAATAGGAAGAGGTAAATGGGATGAAGCCTGGAGAGAATCAGGTACCTACTCCAAATATCTTCTCTCGGTGAAGCCATGCAGGATGCTCTTGATTCAAATTGTGAAGTGTTGTCTACCAGGGAAGCTCATTAGAAACTCAGGGCCCAAGGTTTTTATTGGGGGCTGTTATGTAGGCACCTAGCAGTACCAAAATTGCAGGCTACCAGAAGGAAGGTTAGTGTTCAGCATAAATTACACTCTTTGTACAGTTTAGACATAGCCACCTTTATCAGTTCTGGGAATAGTGGGATCCCTCCCAAAATATAAGTTTCCAGGTGCCAGCCAAAGGCCAGTCTTGCAAGTAGGCCTTTCTAAGGATAGGCAGTCTCTGGCCTGCTATGTTACCTCTTTTCTGCACAGGTAGTGTTTCAGTTTTTGAGCCTAAATGGATAGGTGGATGGTGATACTATTGGTAGAATTGAATCATCTTGGAAGATAAGTCACTTGGGAAAAAAGGCACTTATTTACTTTTGGTATACTGAATTTGACCTTCAGGTTGGCCATCCGTGTGGAAATGATTATGAAATTCATAATGGAAAATAAAACTCTGGCTCAAGAGTTGTCAAGGCAGGTACTATAGATGGGAGTCATTCTGTTAAAATTAATAGTGAAGCCATGAGACTACCAAGTGGGAAATGGTAGAGATTAAAGAAGAGACCATGATTTGAAGCGTATGAATTTAAAATATATATTTAAAAAATAAAAAAAATAGAGAAGAAAAAATAGCAGTACATGCCCCTGCATTCTTTAAACATGTATAGTTAAGGAGTTGGCACGTTATGGCCTGTGGGCCAAATTCAACCTGCTACCTATTTTTGTATGTAAAGCAATACTGTGACACAGCCATGCTTATTTGTTTTCATACTGCCTATAGAGAGGTCTTCTGTTGCACTACATAGGTAAAGTTGAGTAGTTCCAGTAGAGATTGTATGACCTCTAAAGCCTAAAATGTTTGTCATCTGGCCCTTTATTAAAAAAAATTCACCAGCACCTAACAGAATACAGAGTCTGAAGTGAAAGTTTTCATTTTTCTGCAACCTTTTACTTAGGAAAAACGTTAAACCCAGAGAAAAGTTCAAAAAAAGGTACAGGAAACACCTGTCCTTTATCTGAATTCACTGATGGTTAACGATTTTGCTATGTTTGCTTTATGTATCTTTAAATACACATATACATAATGTATGTGTCTTTGCTGAACCATTTGAAAATCGGTTGTATACATCATGACATTTCACCCCTAAATACCTCACAGCGTATATCTTCTCCAAATAAGAGCATTCTCATACATAAGCACAATTCCATTTTCATACCTAGGGAAATTAACGTGATTTCAAGAATATCTAATATACGTATATTTTTCAATGTTCCAAGTTTTCTCAAAATGTGTCCCTTATGTCCTTTCTTTTCTTTTCTAAATCCAGAACTCAACCTGGGTACACTCTCATTTGCTTATCTGTCTCTTTAGTTTAGAACAAGTCCTCTTGATTTTTCTCCCCAACTTTCATGACATTTACTTTTTTGAAGAATCTTTTGCCTTGTAGAATATTTCAAATTTTGTATTTATTGGATGGTTTCTTTACCATCCTGTATGAGTAGATTGAGATTGTCATCTACATGATTAGATTAAGCATATTTGGCAAAAATACTGCATAGGTGATATTAGTACTTAATATTACATCATATAAATTGGTACATAATGACAGGTTACCCCCATGTTGGTGGTAGTGTTGGATCATTTGGTTAAGATGGTAATTATCAGCTATCTGTAAAGGAACTTTTTCATTTTGTGATTAATAGCTAATCTGAGGTGATACTTGGATACTTTGAGACCATATGAAAATTTATTCACCCAGTATTTTTGTTTGTTTGTTTGTTTTCCCCCCAAGATGAGGTCTTGCTCTGTCACCCAGCCTGGGGTGTAGTGGTACAGTCTTGGCTTACTACACCCTCGACCTCTTGGGCTCAAGCAGTCCTCCTGTCTTGGTCTCCTGAGTAGCTGAGTCTATAGTTACACACCACCATGCCCAGCTAGTTTTGTATTTTTTTGTAGAGATGGGGTCCTGCTTCTGTTGTCCGGGCTGCACTTGAACTCCTGACCTCAAGTGATTCTCCCACCTCAGCCTCCCTGAGTGCTGGGATTACAGGTGTGAACCACACACCTGGCCCACTCAATGGTTTTAGCACCCATTTGATGATCCTTGCCTTACTCAGATATTGGGTTGCAATATAGCAATTTTCTGATTCTTAACATTCATTGACATTTTTCTATAGAGAAGAACTCTCCCACCTTGCCCCACCCACCCCCCTTTAAAAAATAATACCATGGGCTTAATGAATTCTTTTATTATTTTATGTGTTATAATCCTGTATCATTATTATTTTTATTTTTTGTCTGCCAGTAGGAATCCCTTCAAGCTAACACCCACGTTCTTTTGATGTGATTCCATTAGTCTTTGAGCTTTTCCTTTATGTTTGGAACAGAAAGATGTTCCAGGTTCACCTTCAACTTTCCTTTTCCTCAGCCCTGGAATCAGCTAGTTCTCCAAAGAGTCTTTGTCCTTTTTAGTGGGCAGTTGTTCTTAGAAACCAAGAATTGGTTACAAGATGCTCTTGTTGCTAGCTGCTGAGATGTCCTTACTTATAGGCCCTTCCAATGGATAGAGATAAGGAAACGTATATACAATTAGTCTTAAGTTCCTATTTGTAGTTCTACTTCACATCCATTGCCACAAGGTTTCTCCTCATCTTTCTGTACTTCCTATTTGTATCTTCTGTTTCTTACAGTGAAAACCCAGATTCTCAACAGGATGCCATTACCACCAGCAAACCTATAAAGTTCAAGATTTCTCTGTAATTATATGTATCCTTAAATATATCCTATTAAAGATGAGTGAGAGTACTATTTTGAAAAAGTTACTTGTATTATTATATTGGTTCATTTTTTAAAATATGAAGAATATTTACATGATTCAAAGTCAAAATTACATAAAATGCTTACTTGGAGAACTCCTCCATCAGCTCCTTCCTTCTCTGATCCTCCTTTTATGGGTAATCACTTTCACTAGCTTTTAGTTTTTCTCTGGAGTTTAGGGGGTTGTGCATACATGTCTGCTTGTATGTAAGAGATGTAAGCAAAGGAGTATTTTTTATTTCTCTTTCTCACATTTTTTGTTAGAGTACTGCATCTATGTGTGTGTTGCTTTTTTTCACCTAACATATATTAGAAATAGTTCTATTTCAGTTGATAGAGATTTTCTTCTTTTCTGTCACGGCTTTCTGCATGGTACTACCTTACGCAGATATATCATAGTTTATTCAGCCAGCCCCCTGTTGTACTTAGGTTGTTTCCAGTGTTTTGCTGTTAAAAATAATGCTGCAGTGAATAACTTTGTACATCTGTATTGTTTCATATTTATGGAAGTTTATCTTCAGGGCAAATTCCTAGAAATGAGATTATTGGGTCAAATGGTAAATGAATATGAGTATCTGTTAGCTATTGCTAAATTCGTCTTTATAGGTGTTGTGCCATTTTGCGCTCTTACCATTAATGTATAAGAGTGCCTTTTTCTCCATAGCTGGTAGTACTAAAAAGTTTTGAGTTTTTACCAACCTGATAGGTGAGAAATGTATCTCCGTTTGGTTTTAATGTGCATTTCTCTATGAGTGAAATTAGACGTCTTTTCATACCTATAGGATCATTTGTATATCTTTGAGTGAGTCATTTATTCATGTCTTCTGTTCATTTTTCCATCAGATTTTTATCCTTTTCCCCTTAAGAATCTTTTATGTATTAGGATTCTGTGATATATTTTACAGATACTTTCTCTCAGTTTATTGTTTGCCCAACTCTTTTGATCTTATTATGGTGTTTCTTGCTGTACATAATTTTTAAAATATTTTTTCACACATGCCTGCATGTATGTTATATATGTTTAAGATAAATGGGAATATACTGTACTTACAGTTTGATAATCTGCCTTTTTCACATATTAAACTATATCCATTCACATCCATTTGTATTTCATCCTATCACTGGACCATAATTTATTTAAATAATCTGCTGTTAATACTAGGATTTAGATGATTTCCAGGTTTTTGCTTTTTATAAATATTGCTGTGATACACATTCTTACTATAGACATCTTTTTGCACTTTTGGATAAATTATAAAGAAGGAATAGCTTGATCAAGGTGTATAAATATTTAAAAATTTGTATATAGTGCTATAATGTCACTGTAATGATGGTATTTATTGTATTGTTTTAATTTTCATTTGATTATTTGCAGGGTCAAAACATAGGCAATTATTTTTATAGGTCAAACATTGGCAATTTTGTATATTTCAACTGAACATCATTGGACTACTTATCCTTTTTTGAATTACTATTCTTGTCTTTCGCATATTTTTCCTTGTCTTTCTTTTGTTCTTATTTTCAAGAGTTCTTCATACTAAGAAATTATTCCTTGTTCAGTGTATTGTAAATATTTTTTCTTGTCGGTCTTTGTTTTGTTTGAACCTTTGCTTATATTATTTTCTTTTTCTTTTTTCCTTTTTTTGTTTTTGAGATGGAATCTTGCTCTATCGTCCATGCTGGAGTGCAATGGCAAGATCTTGGCTCACTGCAACCTCTGCCTCTCAGGTTCAAGCAGTTCTCCTGCCTCAGCCTCCCGAGTAGCTGGGATTACAGGTGCACACCACCATGCCTGGCTAATTTTTGTATTTTTTTTTAGTAGAGATGGGGTTTCACCATGTTAGCCAGGCTGGTCTTGAACTCCTGACTTTGTGATCCACCCGCCTTGGCCTCCCAGAGTGCTGGGATTACAGGCATGAGCCACTGCACATACTTGACCACAAAAAAAAATTTTTAAGCTTATCTTTTTATTTGTGGTTTCTGTTTTTGTCTTGCTTAAAATGGATTTTACCACCCTAAGATTATAAAATACACTACGATACCTTTTTCTAATACTTTGTTTTTATTTTTTGACTTTAGCTCTTTAATTCATCTCAGATTTATTTTTCTGTATGGTGTGAAATTGTATAGCTAATTATAACCTATGGAAATAATCATTTCTCAATTAATTTGAAATGAAAATTTTATCCTAAATGGTTCTGTTTTTTGAGTTTTCTGTACGGTTGTAATGAGCCACTTGTCTGTTCCTAACCAGTGTTGAATTATGTAAAATAGTTTGGCTTTATAGTATATTTTGATTTTTATAGTGCAAGGCCTCCCTCTTCAATTTTTTTCTTTAGTTTTTAATTTTTGTATTCTATGGTATCAATTTTTAAAATATCTATTAAATGTGTTTTTTTTAGATGAACTTTAGAACCACTTTATTAAGTTCAAAAATTAAAGCTTACTTAGTAATTCAAATTGTAATGTGCTTATAAATTAACTTGGGAAGATAATATCTTCTTTGCAACAATATCGAGTCTTTTCCTCCAGAAACATGTAAAGTTCATTTAGTCAAGTCTTTCGTATCATTCAGGAAAGTTTTATTGTTTTCTTCCTTTGGCTCTTGCACATTTTTTGTTAAATTATTTCTATATTTTTGGTTTAGTTTTGATAATATTTTGGTTGATTCCTTTCTTCTCTATTACCTAATTTAATTGGAATATAGAAAAATTCTTGTTTTTCCATATTTATCTCCTACTTGGTCACCTTCTGAACTCGTATTATTTCTAAAAGTTTTTCATTTGGCTATTTTTTCTAAGTGAATAATGATATTTTTGTCTTTGTCTCTTCCTTTACAGCACTTATACCTTATTTTTGTTTGTTTTTTTCTGTTACATTACATTGGCTAGAACCTCCAGAAAATGATGAATAGTGTTAATGTTGGCAAGGATCTTCTTTGTTTTTTTTAAACATTATTGCTATATTTCACCATTAAATTTGATGATTGCTTTTGTTTTTGGAGGATACTCTTTATCAAATTAAGTAAGTTTTCTTGTTTGTAGTTTATTAAAAGATACGTTTATCTTTTGTACATACATGACTGTGTGGGCATGGGTATGAATTTAACTTGTTTTTTAAATCAGGAGTAGCAGGGTTTTTTTATGCCTTTTCATCATTCTAGAAATATTTTCTTTGTTGTTGTCGTTAATTATTCTTCATCCTTTCTGTTCTTTTCCACATCTCACACTATACAGATGTTGAATATTCTAGATCATGTCCTTGATTGCTGTTGCAATCTTCTCTAATTTCCATCATTTTGTCTTAGGGTTTTACATTCAATGAGAATGTTACAAGGGTTTTTCCACTTTGCAAATATTTTTTAGTAATATCCATTCTACTGCTTTTTCCAGTGTAGTTTTTATTTCAGTAATGTTTTCATCCCTAAGAACCCCGTTTTTCTCTGAGCTGCTTTTTTTAATAGCACTTTGCTCTTGTGTATTATTGCAACATTCCTTCACTTATCACTGACTGTACTAACTGTAACTGTCCCAGCTGTGAAATCTAATTCCCCATTTGCTCACATTGCTGTCCTGTCTTCACTTTTGAGCTGTAAACTTTATGTTTTTGCCTATTTGTAGAAAGAGAGGCTAGATTTGATCAGTCTACTTTTAGTAATTGTGTATATGTTTTTTCTGTTTCTTGTGAGGCCTTCCTTTCCAAAATTAATGAGGTGACTGTGGTCCAAAGGCAGACCTCATTTCTAAGCTGAGAGCAAAGAAGCAGTTACCTCCCTTGAGCAGGGTGGCTCTAGTGACCCTTGGGCTATGTAGGCCCATATCATTCACCATGTTGTCAACACAAACCAAAGTCAAGTGAAACTTGGGATGAATGCTATACACTTTTTATATATTCTACACTGAGGGAGATCTTCACACTTGTTGATTTGTTCTCACTCTCCCACCCTTACCAGGGAATCTTAGGCTGGCATCATTCAGAAATGGCTTTAATTGGAAATAATTAAGTAGAAACAGAGTAGGAGCCTAGAACCTTAGTTGGTTTTCCCTCTGTGTTTATTGCAGCATTCCCAGTTAGCTGAGATACTGCTCTCCTTTCCTGATCTACTTGTTCTGTTAGGAGACCTACTAAACAATCTACTTTAATTAGCAGGCAGTGATCAAATATAGTCTAGATGATCATGGCTGTGGTCAGCTCTATTGATAGACATTGGCATGGTTCCCCAAGCTCTTTGATTTGTGTCTTCCCTTCTACCTCATAGCACTTTGCCATTCTAGGCTTTGAAGTCTTTAGAACCCAAGTGGTAAAACAATCATATCTCTCAGGTAGGCCTATTCTTTGCATATGTTCAGTCATAAGCAATAAATTAAATAGCTTTTCTTTTGATCTCAACCTACTTTCTAGGAATTCCTCAAAGTTTATGATCCAGTGATATGCTTCTTAGTTTATCAGCGTTATTAAAAGTACATCTCTTGTTTATATGTTTTTTTTTGTAATTTCAGTGGGATTTGTCAAAGGAGAAGGTAAATTGGTAGGCTCAATTCACTGCCTTGAAAGTAGAAGTTTGCATCTATGTTTAAAGGATAATTAGAGGAAAAAACATGAGACAGTAGTAATATCCAACTGTATTAAGTGCTTCCTGTATATCCCAAATGATTTTATATGCTTGTATTTATTCATTTACTCTTCCCTCAAACACTGGGATGTTTAGATACTATTACTATCCCCTCTTTACAAATGAGAAAACTGAAGCAATGAGTGATTATTCCTTTCAAAGAAATGACAAAGTGAAGATTTCAGCCCACAGGGGTGTGGCTTCAAAGTCTAAAAAGAAAATAAGGAAATGTTTTCAGTTTCTTTGAGAAATTTCTTGAGATGGAAAGGAGGAAAGTAATATCAAAGAATATTGAGTATTCATTTGAGAAATTTAATAAAAAGAGGGAAGAAAATGGACAAGAACTGAGGTGTAGCAAGAGGCGAAGGAAGATTTTATGTGTGTGTGAGAAAATATTTGAATGTTTATTGGATAATGGGGAAGTTCCAGTTGTGTGCACAAAATTGAAAAAGCAATGTTAAAGTACTTAGTGGAGGACGATACTGTTGAAGGCAAGAAGAGATGTATTTTTGTGGTGCTGCAAGAGACAGTGTGGGAGCCTATGTTAAATTACCTGATTTTTAGCTAAGTAGTAGGTGGAAGTCATTTGTTAATGGGAGGTGGGGAGAATCATAGGAAGAGATGTAATTGGGTACAGAGAGAATAAGTTTTGGAATAAGTACTCTGGGGAATGAGATAGGAACTCAGTTTCTAATAATCATTGTTTGTTTTTTTTTTTCTAAGTCTTTCCACAGTCTTTACATATGTAAGCATTCTTTTTAAAAAAAAGTTTTTTGTAGCGATGGTGTCTCACTATGTTGCCCAGGCTGATCTTGAGCTCCTGACCTCAAGTGATCCTCCCATCTTGGCCTCCCAGAGTACTGGGATTATAGGCATGAGCCACCGTGCCTGGCCTATGCATTCTTTATATATGTAATATATAAAAGCTATAGTGGTATTTAGCGCATCAAATATTAGCATATTAAAGCTCCAGAAGTCCTCTAAGAAAGCATCTGTTTTGTATAACAGTTTTCATAATGTATTTTATTACTGAATATATTTTTCATTTTATACTTATTAATACAAAACTTGCTTTGGAATTATCCAGGGTTTTTTGTTGTTGTTGTTTTTTGAGATGGCGTCTTGCTCTGACAGGCTAGAGTGCAGTGGTGGTATCTTGGCTTACTGCAACCTCCACCTCCCGGGTTCAAGTGATTCTCCTGCCTCAGTCTCCCGAGTAGCTGGGAATACAGGCGCCTGCCACCATGCCTGGCTTATTTTTGTATTTTTAGTAGAGACGAGGTTTCACCATGTTGGCCAGGCTAGTCTCCAACTCCTGACCTCGTGATCCACCTGCCTCAGCCTCCCAAAGTGCTGGGATTACAGCGGGGAGCCACTGCACCCAGGCTATCCAGTTTCATCTATTCCAGGGTGTTCTGATTTGGAGAGGAGAAAGCAACTTCTGGATAGGGGAACCAGAAGCTGCTACTCTTTTCGTATTACTTGAGTCACTCAAAGTTGGAGACATGTTATCAATTAGTAACAAAATTAGTAATAACTACCACTTACTGAGTACCAGTTTTATTCTTTATGTCTTGTATCTGTGTTTTGGTGGTTCCTCATAGACCTTATTATTTCTGTTACTTAGGAAGAAACCCAGGCAAACACAGATGAAATAATTTACCCAATTAACTGGTAAAGACATGATTGAAATACGGGTCTTTAAAAATATTTCAGAATCTGTGTTCTTTATAGTACAGCTTGTGTCTCTCATACTATCTTACAGTTTTCTTTCAATTGGTAGCATGAAAGAGTTTCATTATACCTAGAGTAGTTCTGGAACTTGGTATTATTTTCATTATCTCTGTTTATTCTACCATAAGTCATTTGTTTCTGTTTATATTAATTACAAGTATGGTCACTCAAAGTGACCTAGTGAAAAATTTTCAGTGGTGTAGGTCATTATTTCCCTGGCTGTGTTCCAGAGAACATAGAGTGTTAGATATTCATAGGAATTCTAAAAACGGGAAGGGGGCTTATGGTAAAATAAGTTTTGGAAACACTACACACTGTATATACTTGGAGAGTTTTGTACATACTAGCATCTTAAAGGCTATAATAAAGAAACCTATTTCCCAGCATTTCCTGAACTAATTTGACAATGAGATATTTTTTCGAGGAATTTGTGTTCACATCTCAAGTCATTAGCATTCATCAAAACCCAGTTCAGTAAATGCTAATATAGACTAAAAGTAAGCTTCTGTTTTGGCACATCCTGGTTAGCCTTTCATCAGCGAAGTGTGTTTCATTGCCAGAGCAACTTAAGGATTGTATTTGGAAGTATGCCAGATGCATACTTATTTAGTAGTAAGTATGCTAACCTTTAAATGGTGCCAATACATATTTTACTTCACATTGCTTTCCTGCCACTGTTTCATTTTAAGTACTGTATGCTTTTTAAATACACTTTGGTTAAGTCAGATATATTTGCATGGTTTTTATTCTTATCATTTTAGATATGGGAGAAAGGACTGCTATAAATGCAAGCGCAGATGGCAACATTGGAACGATAGAGGATGGTAGTGACAGTGAAAATATTCAAGCAAATGGAATTCCAGGAACACCAATTTCTGTTGCATATACACCATCCTTACCTGATGATAGATTGTCAGTCTCTTCCAATGATACTCAGGTATAAATGGAGGGGTGGGGAGGGGGAGAAATCCTGTTAATCTTACAAATTTATAGGCTGCCACCACCTTGTCATGAGTATTTTCAGCTGATGCTGCTGCCTGGTTTTATTTAGTTTGGGGAAATAAGACAATTGGGGTTTTTTTTTTCCTTCATTTATATAAATTACAGCGATTTTTTTCCCCTTCGTATTTTGATAGTTATATTTCCAACTTTAAGGTATGTCTCATCTATATTTACATCTTCTCCACACCCATCTACGAATTGAATTAACATTTAATAAGAACATTCTTATTACATATTCACAAGATAATTCCGGAATGGGTGGAATATTCCTAATCTGAAATTCAAAATGCTCCAAATCCAAAACTTTTTGAGTGCCAAGGTGACACTCAAAGGTCATACACAAAGGAAATGCTTATTGGAGAATTCCACATTTTGGATTTTGGGGTTAGTATGCTCAATCGGTATAATGCAGATAGTCCAAAATCCAAAAAAATCTGAAACCCAAAACACTTCTGGTCCCAAGCATTTCAGGTAACTCAACCTGTGTTGCATGGTGAGAAAACTTTTAGAAATTTAGGGAACTTCACCTTAACCTTTGTTTAGGGCTGCAAAGAAATCAGTACCTTGGTAATGACAGGTTCTTTTCCTCCTTCCTACCCTATATTCTGTGTGTAAAAATCTGCCTTTTTAGGTAAAGGAGTCCTACACTAAGTGTCCCATATTTAGGAGTAGGTTTTCTTGACTTGGTTGGCCTTCAGTTTATGTTTGCCCACAGTAAGACAAAAAATAAAATAGGACAAAAGCATGAAACAGTCAATGACAGGTAGTAGGGAGTATAATTTAGTCTTTGGATAGGATCTTGTCAGGCATGATGTATCAGTTTTTTTGTCAGTAATAGTATGAGCTGGGTAAATTTTAAGAGTTTATTTGGTTTATTCATAAGGAATATTTTTAAAGTGCATTTTTAAAGGTATTTATTGTTGGGTGTGGTCCGTGGAGTATAAAAGAAAAACAATGTGGCAGATTCCCTCATCTGGTTCCCCTTCCAATAGTGGGGGAATCTCCACCTGTTAGTGAATTGAATGAAATACAGTAGAAGGCTGAAATGATTTTACACTGGCAAATATCTCTAAAATTTTCATGGTGTGTTAACTTGTTTAGGAATCTGGAAATTCTTCAGGACCTTCACCTGGTGCTAAGTTTTCCCACATTTTACAAAAGGATGCCTTTCTAGTATTCAGGTCATTGTGTAAACTGTCAATGAAACCACTGTCAGATGGACCGCCAGATCCAAAGTAAGTTATTAACTGTTTTGCCTGACAAATAGAGGTTTTTAGGCTTGAAAGTTACTGTTAAGGTAATGTTTGGATTTTCTTTTGTTCTTTTTGTCCTATAGAACCATAAAAAAAATTGGGTGGAGGGGAGGTATTTTACGTTTAAGAAAAAAGTATTGAAAAACAATTCAAAACTGCTGGAGTAGATAACTTACACTATTTCCTAAAGGGTATGTGACTTACACTATTTTCTAAAAACAAAAAGTTTCAACATTGCTGGAATAGATAACTTACGCTATTTCCTAAAGGGGTATGACGGCATTCTAGAATAGTGCCTGGTGCATAGGAGGGGCTCAGTAAGTGTTATCAAATGAATGAATTAGTGAATTCTTATTTCCATATAAGTAACTTTGGAGCTAATGTAACCCTGTATCCCAGTCCTAGGTTTCTAAAAACTGCCAGTCAAAAGGTAATAAAACCTAAAAGATCTTAAAAGTTGTAATGAAAGATAATGCATATTCATTAAGGTCTGACAAAATGCCCTAGGATGGTATCTTTCTCTATTGGGATCAGGAAGAACTTTGAGTTAGGAGCCACTTGTCTAATTTTCATGAAATATGTTAGATTAAACCCTAGGAAAGTGCCATTTTTGTAAGTCATAAATGGTCAGGTATCTCTCATATGATTCAAATGTAACTAATTACTCTTGAGATTGAGTTTGGAAGTTATATGAGTTGCCCGCCTCTCTAATACTGCAGCATGATATATTGCAGTATGACAATTTTAGAACTTTCTGGAGAAAGAAACCTTGGAGCAGACCATAACTTTAAGAAAGGGATATTGAAATAGAGATGTAAGACAACAGTACTTCAATTAAAAAAAATTCTATAGAGTGTTTCAGTTTCTAAGTGCCAACTGAGCAGACCAGAGACAGTTGCTGTGAAAACTTCATACATATCTGGAAACTCCATTTGTTATATTTGTTTAATTTTGTCAGATTGTACCAGTTCAGGGAGAAACATCCTTTAGACCCAGAAGCCTAAAATCATA
Organism: Macaca fascicularis; assembly: GCF_037993035.2. Classification (NCBI taxonomy): domain Eukaryota; kingdom Metazoa; phylum Chordata; class Mammalia; order Primates; family Cercopithecidae; genus Macaca; species Macaca fascicularis. The sequence goes on along the minus strand of NC_088382.1, from coordinate 77,261,853 downwards.
AAATCTCTTTTAAGACCCAAACCCTAAGTCAGAAATAAACATTCAAAAATCTCATTAAAAAATCGACAGTTTTGAATTTTAAAAAGTCTCATTCAAAAATCAGCAGTTTTAACATCTCATTCTGGATCAGTGAAGACCTACTTTAAGAAAGAGATAAGATTTGGTATTATTGCTGAAGGCCATTTTTGCCATGCTTTAAAAATATTATTGACCATTAAAGCCTCAGATGCTTTTTTCCAAATCAAATGTAAAAATTATGATTTGAAAGAATGCTAGAAACAGAAAAGAAGAAATTCTTTAAAATGCTGACAATGAAAAGGACACAAAGGAAAATAATACGAATTTTGAGGAGTACTTGGGGTAGGGAAGAGTTTATCCCTGAAAAAAGAGTGATCTGGTTTTGAAAAGATGCAATCTTTAATGTTACAAAGGATTCTTATGAGGAATAATGTAAATTAACAAGCCTTATACTTAGTGGGTTTAAACCAAATATTAGGAAATTTTGTTTGAAGACCTTGTTGACTTGACTATCAGGGTCGTTAAACAATGGAATTGAATACTGAATACACCCTTAGAAGCTATTCTTTTTCCAAAAGAATATGTAGTTTTCTGTCTTTAATGATTTTTTTTTCTTTTTTGTCCAAAAGTCAAGCTTTTGTAGTTACATAATTTTCTTTCTTTTTTTTTTTTTTTTTTGTCTTTGCTCCCCTTTATATTTTCTGGTCTTGCTAAAATGATGATCCAGGAAATGTTCTTATTTAAGCCTGAATCATAATTTGAAACTACCCCATGAAAAACTGCAGACCTGATATTTCCAGCCTCTTTTGCCTTTCAGAAGTATAACTTATTGTGTCATAAGACAGTTGTCTAATCATTTCTTCATTCATTATTGCCGTGTACACAGTAGGTATTTAATAAATGGATGAATACAAGAATAAATCCATTTTTTTATAGCATGTACAGTATACAAGATATTTTATTAAATGTTGGGAATACAAATATAAAACATACTTAGAACAAACATTGTTATAGAATGGTGAGCTGCAGGATTTAATTACAGTAGGAATTGAGCATAATAGGTGATAAATGTGAGCTAGAATAGGAAGTAGTATTTAAGCCTTGGAAGACTAGAACAGGGAGGGGAGATGGTGGGTTAATTTGTAGTTCCCTGTAGCTATTTGAAGTCTTAGTTCTCGCTGTCTCTAACTTGATTTGTCTAAGCATTTTTTTGGTAATTATGTATTTGCTGCACATATTTTTAGATTCAAAGGAAGATTCAGGGCAATGGCCATCTTAGAAACATGACTGTGTAATAATGAGCCATAATATTATTGGCTTCAGTTTTATTTCAGAGAAAGTAGTATTTTTTTGTGATACCCATTTACGTGAAATTAGCAATTCCTTATTAGATTTATGTAGCTTCTTGAATTACTTGACACTTATAACCATAAAATTTTTCAGGTGGAAATCAAGGGCAGTTAAGTTTACTATATAGTGTAAATATGACTGAAAGTAGCATTTGGGCTACTTTTTTTTTTTTTTTTTTTTTGAAAAAGAACCATCTGCTAGAGCATTTTGGTGTGTTCTGCATTTGAAATGTTGCCTGGGATCAATGTCCTTGGTCTGTTGGGCTTAAGAGATCAGTTTCAATGGAAGGAAAATTGTGTTTGCAAAATCAAATAATTAAAACACTAGGTAGTGATCAGAAGCATGCCACAGTATATTGACTGGGAAAAAAATTAAAAATTTTAAGCCAAAAACTACTTTTTCAGCTTTTCATTACAAAATTATTTAGAATAAGTTGCTAAGCTATTTTAAGTTTGTATTTTTATTTTATTTTATTATTATTTTTTGTACACGGAGTCTCATTCTGTCACCCAGGCTGGAGTACAGTGGTGTGATCTCAGCTCACTGCAACCTCCACCTCCCAGGTTCAAGTGATTCTCCTGTCTCAGCTTCCCGAGTAGCTGGGATTACAGGTGCCCACCACCACACTTGGCTAATTTTGTATTTTTAGTAGTGACGGGGTTTCACCATGTTGGCCAGGCTGGTCTCAAATTCCTGACCTCAAGTGATCCACCTGCCTCAGCCTCCCAAAGTGCTGGGATTACAGGCATGAGCCACCATGCCTGGCCTTAAAGTTTTTAATTGTTCTGAATACCTCTATATTTATTTCAAAAGAAAAAAAAAATCTTTAAATGGTTACTGAAAAAGTAAGCTTGAATTAGTGCTGTCACTTGTTAATGCAACCAAAACTTTTTTATTATTGTTTAGGATTTCTGAGTAGCATAAGCAGAAAAAAGTCCATTGGAACGGTTGTGTATTAATATTAAATATGGCATTTAATCTGAGAAGTTGCTGATGATTTGTAAGGAGAAGAATGGTTGTGAAAGAAAGGAACACAGCATATATCTTCACATGGTTTTTTTTCTTTTCCAGTAAAACAATGGGTTGATGTTAAATATTTGTGAATATTTTTTTTCTTTTTAAAAAGTTTGTGGGCTGGGCGCAGTGGCTCACGCCTGTAATCCCAGCACTTTGCGGGGCCGAGGTGGGTGGATCACGAAGTCAGGAGATCAAGACCATCTTGACTAACACTGTGAAACCCCATCTCTACTAAAAATACAAAAAATTAGCTGGGTGTGGTGGTGGGCACCTGTAGTCCCAGCTACCTGGGAGGCTGAGGCAGAAGAATCACTTGAACCCGGGAGTTGGAGGTTGTAATGAGCTGAGATCACTGCACTCCAGCCTTGGTGACAGAGCAAGACTCTGTCTCAAAATAAATAAATAAATTTTAAAAGTTTGTGAAATTATAAATACATGGTTCAAGGGAACATCAGTGAAAGCACCTGTTGTTAGTGGCTGAGTTGTTCATGTACTATACTTTTTTTATGTTATAGAATTTTATCTTCCTCTCCATTTACAAAGTTTATAAAATGTGTATCTGGAAATATTTTTGGAACAACTTGTTATTACTATAATGCCAACCTTGTTCATATATTGTGCCTTCTTTTTTACATTTTAGGTCTCATGAACTCCGATCCAAGATTCTTTCATTGCAGTTACTTCTATCCATTCTGCAGAATGCAGGACCTGTTTTCAGGACAAATGAGATGTTTATTAATGCTATTAAGCAGTATCTTTGTGTTGCACTCTCAAAAAATGGAGTCTCTTCTGTTCCAGAGGTTTTCGAGCTTTCTCTTTCTATATTTCTTACTTTGTTGTCAAATTTCAAAACACATCTGAAGATGCAAATTGAGGTACGTTTTGCATTTAGGCATTGAAATATAATATTACTATTGGATATTTCATTTGTTTCACGTTAAATCAGATTTGAATACACTGGAAAGGTCTCCAGAATGTGAAATAATTTTTGTATATTGCCATGCACTTCTGTTTTTTCATTCACCTGTTCAACTAACATGTGCCAACGAAGTACTAGGCACTGGATAAGCACTAAGAATGCAAAATGAAATAAGATGCAGCTGCTGTCCTCAAGGAACTTGTACTAGTTGAATAAATGGTTCTTGCTCTCTTGAATTAATTTGGTCCTCACAATAGCTTTGCCATTGTCTATGTGGTATATTATAATACATTTGTTTATCTTAAAAGAAAGTTCCAAATATATACTGCATCGCCATTATTTTAAACCATTTATAAGTATTAGGCATTTTAAAAGATGTGATTGAGGGGCATTATATTTTGGGGTTCTGTTTTAGGATATTTGAAAAAAATTAATATTTGCTTTGTACTTTTTTTTTTTAATGTATATATTCCTAAAGTTTTCTCCCAGGATCTTTGGAAATAGAATAACAATCATGTGGTTCTAAAATATTGTCAGAGAATTAGTAGAACTAAATTAGGGATTTTTTCAATCGTGTCTGCATGTGTTGTGCAAGTGTACCAGTTTCTTTCTTTCTTTTTTTTTTTTTTTTTGGGAGATGGAGTTTCCCTCTTGTTGCCCAGGCTGGAGTGTAGTGGCGCGATCCCCACTCACCACAACCTCCGCCTACTGAGTTCAAGTGATTCTCCTGCCTCAGCCTCCTGAGTAGCTGGGATTACAGGCGTGTGCCACCATTCCTGGATAATTTTGTATTTTTAGTAGAGACGGGGTTTCTCCATATTGGTCATGTTGGTCTCAAACTCCCGACCTCAGGTGATCTGCCTGCATCTGCCTCCCAAAGTGCTGGGATTATAGGCGTGAGCCACTGCACCTGGCCTTAAGTGGTTTTTTTTTTTTTTTTGGAAGGTGTACCAGTTTCTGATTTTTTTGTTTTCATCTTCAAATAAAACTTAAAATAGTTCTTATGTGTTACCAATTTAATGAATGCTTTTTTCAATTTGTTATTTGTTGAAATGTTGTTTTGGTTGTGATGTTGTATGTTTAAAAAATACTCATTTTTATGTTGTCAGTTTTTACCTTCATATTATGTTTGATATACAGGTTATATTTTAATTTTTGTTTATTTTATATTTAATCCTAACTCAAGACTCATAATTCACTAGCTTGATAGAAAGGATAAATTATTTTTCCAGAATTTCACGATGGCTAAAATAGTCATATTATCCTTTAATGTTAATGTTCTGTAATAGCTATCAAGATTGATTTAGAACATTGTTATGAGAATGAAACAGAATTAGGCCTTGGCATTTTAAGTGAAAAGCTTTTTAATTTGGGCCATAGTTTTGGACAGGAAACCATTTTTGGTGCCTATATGATATGTGATGTCAAGTTTTAAGAGTTTGCCATATGTCTGTTAAAATGATACAAGGCATTTAACTAGGAAGAGTTGCCATTTTTAGATCATTTTTTTCCCCCATTATCTGTAGGAACTACAAATAAAAGACAGTTAAAAAACGTTTGGAACTTTTGCTTTTGTAAAAAAACCAGAAGTCTTCCATTTGATGATGAGACATTTAAGTTGGCATTAGAAAATTTTGTAATACTTTATGTAGCCAATTACAGATTTTTTTGGACACTGAGATTCTGCTTTTGTAGGTACTGTTTACAGATCTAGATATCAAAAATTATTTAAGTTGAGATTACTATTTTTGCACAGCAAATTCGACTTGGCAAAAATGAATTTGAAAGGAAAAACTTTAAGAAATTTCTTGTCAATTTGTAGATGGTAGATTCTCATTACAAAATTATTGTAATATTCTAATTTTTAAAATTTAGGTTTATTTCACTCCTTACTGTCCCTCAGGGGGAGATAATGAGGATAAAATGAGATAAATATAGATATACTTTCAAAAATGTTAAACACACTCAAATTAAAAATGAGTTGAACGCCAGGTACAGTGGCTCACGCCTGTAATCCCAGCACTTTGGGAGGCCGAGGCGGGTGGATCACCTGAGGTCGGGAGTTTGAGACTAGCCTGACCAACATGGAGAAACTCCATCTCTACTAAAAATACAAAATTAGCCGGGTGTGGTGGTGCATGCCTGTAATCCCAGCTGCTTGGGAGGCTGAGACAGGACAATCGCTTGAACCCGGGAGGTGGAGGTTGCAGTGAGCCAAGATCGTGCCATTGCACTCCAGCCTGGTCAACAAGAGTGAAACTCCGTCTCAAAAAACAAAACAAAACAGAACAAAAACACCTGAACGTGGAGAAAGCCCAGCTATGAAAACCTAAATTTGCAAAACAAAATTAAGATTGTTGTTACATGAAGATTCATTTTATGAGAATATTCACTTCAGAGTTTCTGTGATGTGATTTTTTCATGGGCCTTAAATTATATATCTATTCCAGAAGATACAGTTTATGTACAACTTTTCAGGAAAACATATGTGAAGACAGCATACTTAAGACAGAGCTGTTGTTCCACATATATACATTATAGGTGCTCAATAAATCATTAAAAGGTTGATTTTTTTAGAGCCCCGATTACAATAGGCATAGTATCTTATATTACGGCAATAGGCTTTTGCTTATTAGTGCAATTTGATAAACCGTAGATAACAGCTAAAATTTTTTCTTTCCTCTCTCTTCCAGTCTATGTTATTTATTTCGTTAATCAGAGAATCCCAAAAGTGTTTGATTCATGGCACTGTTAGAGTCTGACTTTTCATGAAAGTTGCACTTAGGCCAGAGGAATACCTCCAGTTCTATGTTCTATTTATTAAGCAGGCAGGGCCAAACAACTTAATGGATATTTGTCTTCACAGCCTACTATCTATTTCAAAGACAGTAGTCTGCATAAAGTAAAAGAAAAATAATGTTTTTATTTTATTCTTAACCACACTTACTTACCACTGGGATGTGTGTGCCTATTACAGACTGCACACAGCTTCTTAGATCTTGGAATTGAACACTGTCCCCCTCATTCCAGTACTTCATTGATTTTCGTTCAGTACTTGGTTTTTTGTCATAGCAATGACCAAAACCCAGCTTTGCAGAGATAATGATGTCATTGAAGGGAATGTAGTGTTATCTAATTGAAACCATGAGCAGTCTTTCGAGGTATCCAACAGATGTATCTCCCTCTGAATTTTGCCTCACAATTTTTTCATGGCACCCTCATGAGTTTGCTACAGCATTCTGGGGTACCCTGATGCAGTTTTTAGGAATTATGGCCATGTTGCCATAAATATTTATTGAACACCTACTATGTGCCCTGCAATGTGGACGTGATTCTTATCAAGAAAGACCTGGTCATTACTGTCTTCAAGCTTACAGTCTATAGGAGATACTGATATTAAATAAGTAAATAGAAGTATGCTGAGTTTTGTGAGAGAAAATCACATTACAGGGGTACCTAATCCAGTTAGGGGGAGATACTATAAATGTGATTTTCTGGATTCATAATGCGTATGTTTCATAAATGTTAACATGTTTTTTTCAGTCATTCCTTCTTAAAGTCACTTTTATAGAATACATTTAAATGTGAAAATTCTTATCTGTTAAATTGAAATTTATCTCATTAGGTTGATTAACTCATCACTTGATTATTTGGTGTAAAGAGTAGTGAGAAATAGTTCATATGTAGTTTTCAAACAGTAGAGATTTTCACTGTCGTGAGTAATTAGAAAAATAAAACCGTATGAGACTTAGATTGTTTTTATTGTGTTCATTAGAGTACCAGTTACATTTAAATCTATGAACAGTTAGGCCTCTCAGTACTAGAATGTCTCTGAAAAATATAACTGATGAACAGAAGTATAAATTATGCTTTTCGAGGGGGATTAAAAAAGCATAAGTTATATTCTGTAAAAGGGTTCAAGAAATTATCACCTGGAGGAACCTAAATCTTTGCATATTTCTTTTGTAGCAGCTCTGTTGAGAACAAAATACAACAGTGTGAATTGCAGTACTGATAACTAGAAGGGCAAGTTTAAGTCACTTACCCAAGATATTTTAGTCCTGAGGTTTCAGAGATGGAACTCAAAAGGAGTTGAACTCCATAGGAGCCTGGGTGCTAATATCTGCTCCACAGCTTTGGGATGTTTAAAAAGGGATCACACATATGAATTATAAACAATATTTTAAACAGAAGTTTTCTCCTAATCACAGGTGTTCTTTAAAGAAATTTTCTTATACATTTTGGAAACTTCTACCAGCTCATTTGATCACAAATGGATGGTTATTCAAACACTGACGAGGATTTGTGCAGGTATTTTAAATTACCCTCCTTTTTACTATCCCTTTCTTATTATTAGATATTTAAAAGGCCAAATGTACTCACATCCTAGATGTACTTTGTTGAAATTAATGTTATATTGTTACAGATGCTCAGAGTGTAGTGGATATTTATGTAAACTATGACTGTGACTTAAATGCGGCCAATATATTTGAAAGACTAGTAAATGATCTATCAAAAATTGCTCAAGGAAGGGGCAGTCAAGAACTTGGTATGAGTAATGTTCAGGTAAGAACTTTAAAAATATTTTCAAATTTAAACTTTACCAGGAAAGAGTCATGTATTTTCCTTAAAAGACCTTTTTTTTAAAAAAAAAATGTATTTTTGAATTACTTTGTAGGAATTGAGCCTGAGGAAAAAAGGTTTAGAATGCTTAGTGTCGATTTTGAAGTGTATGGTTGAATGGAGTAAGGATCAGTATGTGAATCCCAACTCTCAGACAACTCTTGGTAAGGTGATATTTTGAGTTGTAATTCCTTGTCATTTTAAGTGAATAATACTTTGCAGGATAGTTGCAGATGCTGTTAAACCAATTTCATGACATATTTATTCATTTAACTGATGAGGAAGCATTCTCTGTGAGTTAAATAACTAGCTTTAAAATTGTGAAAGTTTTAACTTTAATTATCCAAGCTATTTTTTTCTGAATCTTCTTAGAAATATTTTGATTATGTAAAATGAAGCATATTTATGCAACTTTCTTGTATTATAATTATAGAGGAAACGTATAAAAGGCAGTATGTTTTAAGAAGGTTGAATTGTTCATCTGTGTTTGATGTTTACCCTCACTCAGAGAAAAACTCATAGCTGCAGGGCTACACTGGTGTTATCGAAAACAATTCCTCATGAGGAATGAGCTGAGAGCAGAAATCCAGTGGATACTCAGCACTGCAACTGCAAAAAGAACTCCTCCTAATGGTGCAGACTATACACGTACAAATTACAGTGTGTTTTAATATCAAAGTATGTTGTTTATTATGTTTCCTAATAGTTATTTTGTATTAAATAGATATCTAAGCGACATTGAAATGCCTTGCCTTATTCAAGAATTTGTTTGCCCTTACACTTTTTTTTTTCTTTGATAGAATAATGTACTCTATCAATTTTCTTCTTTCAGGTCAGGAAAAACCCTCAGAGCAAGAGATGAGTGAAATCAAACACCCTGAGACAATAAACAGATATGGAAGTTTAAATTCTCTGGAGTCAACATCATCATCAGGAATAGGCAGCTACAGTACACAGATGTCTGGCACCGATAATCCAGAACAATTTGAGGTCCTAAAGCAACAAAAAGAAATAATAGAACAAGGGATAGATTTGTAAGTGTCACAGCTTAAGGAGAATGTTACTGAGTATCTCTCTGCCAGTATGGTGCCACCCCTGCCGTGGGTTTATCACCTTATAATGAGGAAAATGGAGGATAGTTCTCATGGATCTAATTCACGAGGCTCCTATTCAGCCCCCCATGTTCATTGCAGTCTAGCCCAACTAGATTCCTGTAATGCCCAACCACTCTTGTCATATAAATTAATTTGTCACCATATTATAAGTGCTGTTGATGAGTAACATCTGTGCAATTTTGCATTGTTTAGCTCATTATGAAATCCTCCATTATATTTTCTAATCATGTGACAACTCAAAACATTTAAAATATGAAACTTCTAATAGCTATCAGTACTCCTTTATAGGTTTTACATTTTTTCCCGCTGGGTTACAATTGTACTACTCTTGTTACTGATTTCATTTTTATATGTTGATAAGGTGATCACCTCTCTTTCCAGCCTGGCTAGTGTACCAGATCCTAATCTTGTGAAATCAGTTTTCCCACTAAGCTTTGTGATACCTGCCTGCTTCTGGACTATTTCCTTTGTGAATACCACCATGCTGCCTTCCTTTCTCTTGTTGGCCATCTCTTTTTTCAAAGAGATGCCATAAGGAAAAATGAAATTGCTTGCTGTCTCCATGAATCTAACTATTACAAACTTAAAAATTCCCGTGTGTTCTTACTTGGTTTGCTACTTCTGTAAAGCATTTCTTCCTGATACTTAAGCAGTGCCTTTTTGTGAATGTTCGGGTGTCTTTTTTCTCCAGTGTTAATATGAAAAACAGTTCAACAAAAATTTACATATATTCTATTTTAAAATTACAAAATCTTACAAAATTGCCTCAGGAAATAGCTGTCACTACTGCATTAATTCTAATTGTTTGGTCAGTATTTATTAAAGTCTCATCTGTTCCAGATATTATGCAAGGTCCTGGGGAAACTAGATACATGGAACAGCCCTTCCTTCTGAGGGGCTCTTGGTCTAGTATGTGTAAACAAATATGCGTATTAAAATGCTGCTGGTCACCCAGCAAACACATATTTGGTACTTGGGACTATTGCCAAGCACCATGAAGGCACTGGTGCTTGGATTCAAGACTACAGTTTAAACATGAGCAGTTTTTAAAAATAGTACTGTGTAAGGTTTATAAAAGTGTCATACAGAGTAAGTACTGCCAAGGTACTTATTTTGAAATACTTGAGAAATGAGGAGGAGTAATCAGAGGGCTTCAAAGTGGAAGTCTCTCAGTCCTTCTCTCAGCAGCTGGACTTGCTTTCTGCTTAATACAGCTATTGATGAGAATGCTTTCATGGAGCTGTATTCCTAGTATACTTGTCTACAACTGTTTCATGACACCAGTCTATCCTGTTTGTCTCCTACCTTTTTGACTATGCCATCTCAGTCTTACGGGCTATTTTTTTCTTTCTTTCTGCATGCATCTTAGCATTGCCAGGTTTCTGTTCCTCAGCCCTTTTCCAACATCAACCCCTTAGTTCTCCTATGAAAACAAAAGACAAATAGAAAAGCCTGTTATTTTTGTATTTCTTATTTATGGTAGTAACCCCAGCATGCTACTAAATTTATAAGCTAAAATCCTGGGAATTAGCTTAGATTTTCCCCTCATAGGATTAGATTCTCGAATCTAATCTGTCACTAAGTCGTGGTGATTCTACTTCCTAATATCCCTGCAATCTGTTCTCTTTTCTCGATCTCCCACCGCTAGTCTTGCAAATCAAATCATCATTATTTATTTCCTCAACTAGTATAATCTTTCAATTGGCTTACCTTTTTCTTTGGTTTTGTTCATTCTTCAGTCTTTTCTCACACTTAACTAGAGTAACCTTTCTTGAATGAAAGTCTGTTTTTTCGCTGTCTTAGAGAATAAAACCAAAGCTTCTTTGATTGTATGATAATACCTTCATGATTTGGATCTGCTGGACTTTAAGCTTCATTTCCTGCCACTTTTCTATCTCATCTCACTTTCCAACAATGCAGAACTATTTATTATATAATACTGTCTTGTGCTTTTGTGTTTTAGTATGGCCTCCTCCTCTCTGGGATGTTTTTTCTTATTGTTTATAAAAGATACAATTGTTCTTCAGAATAGTTCCACGGTCACCTTTCCCAGGAGATATATTATGACCATCTAAGTTAGTTACTTCTACTGTGTTATTTTCTTACCTTTTGAATACATCTGTTTGTCACAGTTTTACTATTATAATTATTTAAAATTGTGTTTCTTCCTGTAAGTGAGTACTTCTAGGGGTGGTGGTGGGGGGTTATGTTTAGCTTAGTGAAAAGTGTTTCATTTTATGAATGTTAAGTGGTTATGGTTAGATGAGAACTTGACAAGGGAACCTTTGGGAAGACAGAATCAGGAAGACCATCCCAGATTGAGAGAATGGCATGTGCAGCAGCAGAGGAAAGGGAGGACATCTGAGCACTTGTTCAGCATGGCAGGGCAGAGTGGAGGGGGAATAACAGGAGGTAAGATGAGAGCATTGAGTTGGATCTAAATTACAGAAGGCCTTATTCTCCATGTAAAGGACTTTTTGTCTTGTTCCTCTTGGCACTAGCATGCTAGTGAAGGACTTTAAGCAGAGGAGTAGCATCATCAGATTTCTGTTTTGTAAATAGGACTTTGCAGGCAGCCTGAAGGGTGCATTAGAATATGGGCAACATGAGATGATAGGGAGACCATTTAAGAACTCTTGCCATAGCCCAAATGACAGGTGTTGGAGCACCAAAGTAACGAAAGTAGGGAGTAAATGATCTGTAAACAAAGAGGTAACATTTGAATTGTATCTTTAAGCCTGAGGGAGACTCCCCTGTGAATGGAGCAGATAAAAGACAAGCAGAGGAAATAGACTCTGAAAATAGATTTAGGGAATGGGAGCAGAGGAAGGAGAAGGGAGTGAGAGAGAATCTGGAGCTATAAATGAGAAAGATTTTGTGTGGTCTAATTAATTTGGACAAATGAGCTAAGATTACTTGAAGATTAAGGGAGAATGTATATTCAGAGTACCTCAGAGATACTGTGGGTTCAGTTCCATACCACAGCAGTGAAGTAAATATTGCAATATAGTGAGTCACACAATTTTTTTGATTTCTTAGTGCATTAAAGTTATGTTTATATTGTACTATACTGTCTATTAACCTGCAATCCCCTTATGTCTAAAAAACAATGTACACACATTAATTTAAAAATACTTTATTGCTGAAAAATACTAGTAACCATCTGAGCTTTCAATGAGTTGTAATCTTTTTGTTGTAGAGTGTCTTATCTCAGTGTTGATGGCTGCTGACACATCAGGGTAGTGGTTGCTGAAAGTTGGAGTAACTGTGGTAATTTCTTAAAATAAGACAACAGTAAAGTTTGCTGCCTTGATAGTCTCTTCCATTCACAAAAGATTTCTCTGTAGCATGTAATGCTGTTTGTTAGTATTTACCTACAGTAATATGTCTTTCAAAATTGGAGTCTGTCCTCTCAAAATCTGCTGTAATTTTATGAACTGAATTTATGGAATATTCTAAATTTCTAATTTTCTTTCCACTAGTGTTCACAGCATCTTCACCAGTAGTAGATTCCATCTCAAGAAATCACTGTTTTCACTTGTCTATAAGAAGCAGCTACTCATATGTTAAAGTTTGATCATAAGGCTACAGCAATTCAGTGTCATCTTCACACTTTACTTCTAGGTCTCTTGTTACTTTTACCACGTCTGCAGTTACTTCCTCCACTGATGTCTTGGACTCCTCAAAATCGTCCATAAGGGTTAGAGTCAGCTTCTTCCCAACTCCTATTGATGTTGGTGTTTTTACCCCTCGCATGAGTCACTAATGTTCTTAATGGCATCTAGAACAGTGAATCCTTTCCAGAAGGTTTTCAATTTACTTTTCCCAGATTCAGTAGAACTATCTCTCTACATGGCAGCTATAGCCTTATGAAATGTATTTCTTTCTAGACTTGAAAGTTAGCCAGGCATGGTAGCTTACACCTGTAATCCCAGCTACTCATGAGGCTTGAGGCCAGGAGTTCAAGATCAGTGTGCGCAATGTAGCAATACCCCATTTCTTTAAAAAAAAAAAAAAAAAAAGACTTGAAATTCAGAGTTACTCATGAGGAAAGGGCACAGTGGCTCATGCCTCTGTAATCCCAGCTTTGGGAAGCCAGGGTGGGAAGATCAGTTTAGTCCAGGAGTTTGAGATCAACCTGGACAGCATAGCGAGACTGCATTTCTACAAAAACAAAGTCACTCTTTCATCCAAGGGCTGCAGAATGGGTATTGTGTTAGCAGGCATGAAAGCAACATTAATCTCATTGCACATTTCCATCAGAGCTCCTGGGTGATCAGGTGCATTGTCAATGAACAGTAATCTCTTGAAAGGAATCTTTTCTTTGAAGCAGTAGGTCTCAACAGTGGGCTTCAAATATTCAGTCATCTATGTTGTAAACAGATGGTGCTGTCATCCAGGCTTTGTTGTGCCATTTCTAGAGTGCAGGCAGAGTAGATTTAGCATGTAATTCTTAAGGACCCTGGGATCTTTGGAATTTTTAAATGAGCATTGACTTGTTAATGTCATCAGCTATATTAGTCCCCAAGAGAGCCAGTCTGTCCTTTGAAGCTTTGAAGCCAGGCATTAACTTCTCCTCTCTTGCTATGAAAGTCATAGATGGCATCTTCTTCCAATAGAAGAAAGACTGTTTTATCTATGTGGAAAATCTGTTGTTTAGTGTAACCACCTTCATAAATGATCATAGCTAGATCTTCTGGATAACTTGCTGCAGCTTCTCCATCAGCACTTGCTATCAGACTTTGTGCTTTTATGTTATGGAGACCGCTTCTTTCCCTAAATCTCATGATCCAACCTCTGCTAGCTTCCAGATTTTCTTCTGCAGCTTCATTACCTTTCTTAGCCTTATAGACTTGAAGAGAGTTAGGGCCTTTCTTGGGATTAGGCTTTGCCTTAAGGTAATGTTGTGACTGGTTTGATCTTCTTATCATACATGAAAACCTTCTCCATATCAGCATTTAGGCTGTTTTGCTTTCCTACTTGTGTGTTCACTGGAGTGGCACTTTAAACTTCCATCAAGATCTTTTCCTTTGCATTCACAACTTCATTTGGCGCAAGAGACCTAGCTTTCAGTAAGTCTTGGCTTTTGACATGCATTCCTCACTAAGCTCAGTCATTTCTAGTTTTTTATTTAAAGTGAGAGATGTGCGACTCTTCCTTCCACTTGAACACTTATTGTAGGGTTCTTAATTGGCCCAATTTCAGTATTTTTTTGTCTTGGAATAGGGAAGCCCAAGGAAAGGAAGAGAGATGAGGAACAACCAGTCAGTGGAGCAATCAGAACACATATGATTATTAAGTTTGCCATCTTATATGGGTGTGGTTTGTGTCACCCCAAAACAATTACAATAGCATCATCAAAGGTCACTGATCACAGGTCACAGTAACAGATACAATAATGAAAAAGTGTGAACTATTGTGGGAATTACCAAAATGTGACACAGATACAAAGTGAGCATGTGGTTTTGGAAAAATGGTACTGATAGACCTTCAATGCAGGGTTGCCACAAACCATCAATTTGTAAAAACCACATATCTTTGAAGTGCAATAAAATGAAGTATGCCTGTATGAGATATTTAGTATTCATAGCCTTACTCAAAGTTCGTCTACTACATGGCTTTCTCTCTAATAGTCTCTCTTAGTCTAATTTCCCACTGTCGATATGGATTTAAAAAACGCTTCATACTGTAACAAAAAGTCAGTGAAATGATAGTAATAAGGCTGGCCTTCCATGAGACTTACTTCTATAAAGAAAATAAAGAAAACTTGGCACAATGTAATTATTTTGTATATTCATATACTGATTTGTATTAAATAAGCTGCTGTTTTTCTGGGTGCTGTTAGAAAATTAATTTACTGTGGTTTAAGATCTTTTCAGGGACTACGAATGGTTTTCTATTTTTAATGTTCTTATTAACTTTAACATCATCTAGATTTAATAAGAAACCAAAGAGAGGAATACAGTACCTCCAAGAACAAGGGATGCTTGGCACCACACCTGAAGATATTGCCCAATTCTTACATCAAGAGGAAAGATTAGACTCTGTAAGAATACCATTTTCTTTCTAACCTTTTCTGTAAAATTCTTGGGATTTTTTTTTTCTTTTTATTAGATACAGGGTCTCGCTATATTGCCCAGGCTAGTTTTGAACTCCTGGGCTCAGGCAGTCCTCCTGCCTCAGCCTCCCAAAGTGCTGAGATTACAGGTGTGAGCCACCACGCCTGGCCCCTTTTCTGTAAAATTCTTTTTTAAGTTAATAATACATATTGTGACTCCTTTAAAATGCTTTCCTAAGTATAGAGGTAAGTAAAACATAAAGAATAACCTTGGTTGGCTGGGCACAGTGGCTCACGTGTGTAATTCCAGCACTTTGGGAGGCCGAGGCAGGTAGATCACCCGAGGTCAGGAGTTCGAGACCAGCCTGGCCAATGTGGCAAGACCTTGTCTCTAATAAAAATACAAAAAATTAGCTGGGTGTGGTGGTGGGTGCCTGTAATCCCAGCTACTCAGGAGGCTGAGGCAGGAGAGTCACTTGAACCCAGGAGGTGGAGGTTGCAGTGAGCCAAGGTTGCACCACTGCACTCCACCGTGGGCTACAGAGTGAGAGTCTGTCTCAAAAACAAACAAAAAGAATATTCTTGGTTATAAAATCATCTGTAATTGGCCCTCTGTAGCCATGAGTTCTGTATCCATGGATTCTACATCTGTGGATTCAACCAACCACAAATTGAAAATATTCAGGGGGAATAATGGGTGATTGCATCTCTACTGAATGTGTACAAACTTTTTTCTTGTAGTTATTTCCTAAACAATGCAGAAAACCTATTTACATTATATTATATATTATAAGTAATCTAGATATGGGAGTAGAATATGTGGGAGGATGTGCATAGATTATATGCAAATACTATGCCATTTTTTATAAGGAACTTGAGCATCCATGGATTATCCATGCGGGGTCCTGGAACCAATCCCCCACTGATACTGAGTGATGACGTGTGTGTGTGTGTGTGTGTTTGTGTGTGTGTGTGTGTGTGTGTGTGTGTGTGTGTGTGTCTGTGTGTCTGTGTGTCTAAAATATAAATTCTGCTTTTTAAATTTTCTAAACAAAAGAATTTCCTGATATTTTTATGAAGGCAGTTAGTGTGTTTAAGCTTTGTGTTTGAAATTGTTAACTCTATAGTCAAAAGCCTGTGGATCTTAACGAAATTTTCTACTTTTTAAGTGACCGTGTGGCGAATGTAAACATCTCATGAAAATCTCAATTTCTGGCCAGGCACGGTGGCTCATGCCTGTAATCCCAGCACTTTGGGAGGCTCAGGCGGGTGGATTACCTGAGGTCAGGAGTTCAACACCAGCCTGAACAAGATAGTGAAACCCTGTCTCCACCAAAAATACAAAAAAAATTAGCTGGGCGCAGTAGCAGGTGCCTGTAATCCCAGCTACTTGAGGCTGAGGCAGGAGAATCGCTTGAACGTGGGGGCAGCGGTTGCAGTGAGCCGAGATTGCGCCACTGCACCCCATCCTGGGCAATAGAGCAAGACTCCGTCTCAAAAAAAAAAAAAAAGAAAGAAAAGAAAATATCAATTTCTATCTCTGTTTTTACTTTAGACTCAAGTGGGTGAGTTCCTGGGAGATAATGATAAATTTAACAAAGAAGTCATGTATGCATATGTGGACCAACATGACTTTTCAGGAAAAGACTTCGTTTCAGCCCTTCGTATGTTTCTAGAAGGATTTCGTCTTCCAGGGGAAGCTCAGAAAATCGATCGATTAATGGAAAAATTTGCTGCAAGATACCTAGAATGCAACCAAGGGTAAATAAGGTTCAAATGCTCATTGACTGACTGTTATATCCAAAACACCGTGCTAGGTAGCATCCAAGGATTTATAGATAATAGGACCTAATCTCCTGTTTAGAGAATTTAGATTGTCTACAATCTGGAAGTCATAAAACAAATCCATATAAAATTATAATGTGAGATACTTAGAAAAATACAAATGCTATGGGATTTGAGGTGACTTATTTAAATGAATCTATGTAGAACAGTACTTTATAACATAATAAATTTATTTTTCCAGACAAACTCTCTTTGCTAGTGCGGATACTGCTTATGTTTTGGCTTATTCAATTATCATGTTGACCACAGACCTTCACAGTCCACAGGTATGTCTTCTTTTAAGTCAGTTTCACAATAAGTGGTACAAAATAAATACATTATTCTGAATTCAGTAAGTAATAGTTGAAATTTTAGTTTTATTCAGTTAAACCAGTCACCATATTTGGGTATTTAATTTGGGATGGTGAATGTTTTACAAAAGCAACTTCTGGTAGTAATTAAAATCAGACTTTCAGTTATCTATAAAATGTTTCTGTATTTGTCATTCATGATTGACAATTGTATAAAGCTTAAGATAAATTTTAATCTAACAAGACGTTTATAGGTCTTATGTCTACTTGTCACAAGATGGAAAAACACTATGTATAAACCATCTTTCTAAAAAATATAATGTTTCAGGCCAAGCGTGGTACCTAACACCTGTAATCCCAGCACTTTGGGTGGCCGAGACAGGTGGATCACATGAGTCCAGGAGTTAAGACCAGCCTGGGCAACATGATGAAACCCTGTCTCTACAAAATATGCATAAATTAGCTGGGCACTGTGGCATGTGCCTGTGGTCCCAACTACTTGGAGGGCTAAGGTGGGAGGATCACTTCAGCCTGGGAGGCACAAGTCATCCAGTGAGCTGAGATTGTGTCACTGCAGTCCATCCTGGGTGACAGAGGCAGACGGTGTCTCAAAAAAAGGAAAAAAAAAGTTTCAAACTTCAACAGTAGAGGGATTAGTATAATGAACTCTAATGTACCCATTACCTGCCTTCCACAGTTATCAACTTATGGCTGGTCTTCTTGTATCTGTATCTCTTCCCTCCCCTAGATAATTTTGAAGCAGATCTCAGATATCATACCATTTCATCTGCATTTATCTCAGTATGTTTCTCTAAAAGAGAAGTACTCTAATTAAACATAACCATAATACCATCGTACCTAAAAAGTTAATCATAAAGATACCTGATACCTAGAAATGTTCATTTCTTTTGCCTCATAAAATTCATATTTCCTTCTTAAATATTAAAGAACTGTCACTTGATTTCTGATATCTACCAAAAAAGCTTGATTTTATAGTTTTAGTATTTTTTGCTTAGTTTCTAAAAACACACATTGACATCCTTGGGTAAAATTACCTTTATAAATTATTTGCAAGGATTTCTTAGTACTTCTAGGGGTAGGTATCTAATGATATTTGTTATTCTTAAATTACCTACTTTAAATTACCTACTTTCTAAATAAAGTAAAATAAATTACCTACTTTCTAGTCTGAGATGTATTGGAAAAATTAAAATTTATTTGAATTTTGAGATTAACCTTTGCAGTATAGGGATTTTTTGTGTCTGTTTTGAGATGTTTAAAGCAGAGTAGATAAGGAGAGTATATACCAAACCTAAAGTAAGAATGTATATGATTATATACATATGTATATACATATGATTATATATGAAGTTACTCCTGTTTTAAACACAACATTGAGCAACTATGCATTTACCACAAATGTACTTGATTTTATATAGGACTTTTAAAAATTTATTAAAGATTTTAATAATTCAAGATTTGCCTCTCGCATATTATTGGCAGTATAGTCAAAGCAGCTCACCTTCAGGGCTTTTATTATCGAGCGTGATGACTTTTACTCTATGGCTTTATAAGGTAGTTCATAGTTGGGATTTTTTTGTATTTGTGTTTTTTGTATTTTTACACCAGAATTTTCAGTCTAATTTTTTCATTTGATTTTTCAATCTAACTAGAATATTTTAACCTGGGTTTACATACATTTGATTTTAAAAGGCTATGCTTTAAAAGACATTTGGTTTTATAAATGAATAAGCAGTATTATATGCACCTGTGCAATGTCTTCCTATACATATGTACATACTTATGTGATTTTGAAGAAATATTAAAAATTCCTTTTATATCTTTTCATAAGTACCCAGACTGTGAAAAGTTTCTAAGGACATAACAGTTAGGGAGCATTACCTTCACAACAGTGTCCCGTCTTCAGTGTAACAGTGCCTGTTTGCAGAACACGTGCTTGAAGTCCTAGTCTAGCGGTGGCAACTGCTTGTTGTCCAACTGTTCCTTAGTAGCTTGCTGCCTGGTGTCATGTGCTGCTATGCAGCCTGCAGCTGTAGAACAGCTTGTGAGTTTCTATGAAGCTAAGTAATCTGTTAGAAAATTGTACGCATGATCTTGGCCTCAGTTGATTTAACTAACTATAACAAATGACAACATTTTAAAATACAAATAACTTTAAAGGAATTTCTTAAAACTAATTCTCATTCTTAGTTCTTTTCAAACTTAAAATATAGATGGATTTTAACAAGCTGTTTATGTTCCCTTTTCACCCAGAATATTTATAGTTATGCTATTTTTTTATGTAGTGTGTGAGTCAGTGATTTAAAAAAAAATTTTAGGCATATTTAGAACACACTTAATTTTTATGTTTACAATAATCATCAGTAGTAACAACTGGCTTTAAGTGATTTAAACACCAAATAAGGCACAGCTTAATACAAGCACATGAGGATAAAAGTCAGGAGTAGAATATTCCATAAAAGATGTCAGGAGAAGAAAAGTCAGATTTTGTTTTATACAGCTTCAGACTCCCACTGTGACAGAAGTGTTCTGTGTGAAGCAGTGTGCTTTATTTTGGGGACCCGAAAGCAAAGTATTCTGTACACCCACGTATGGGATCCCTAACCCAGATCCAGAGACAATAAACTGCTACTTCAGATTTTCTGTCAAGACTTTTCGGCCGGGCACGGTGGCTCAAGCCTGTAATCCCAGCACTTTGGGAGGCCGAGACGGGCGGATCACGAGGTCAGGAGATCGAGACCATCCTGGCTAACATGGTGAAACCCCATCTCTACTAAAAAAAAATACAAAACACTAGCCAGGCGAGGTGGCGGGTGGCTACTCGGGAGGCTGAGGCAGGAGAATGGCGTGAACCCGGGAGGCGGAGCTTGCAGTGAGCTGAGATCCGGCCACTGCACTCCAGCCTGGGCCATAGAGTGAGACTCCGTCTCAAAAAAAAAAAAAAAAAGACTTTTCTTTGCTTCTGATTGACATAATGCTAAAACATTTTACCATGCTTAAAATTTCCAAGTGATTTTAATCTTCCTTTACTTCTTACTGGCAGCAGTGTGTAGTCTTTTATTTTGTTATTCCTGGTGTGTTTTTTAAGCATTCACCTGAACTTTAGTTAAAAAAGCTTCTTTCTTTCATTTTTTTTTTTTTGTGCCGTGACTCAAGATGAGTTTTTGAAGTTATAAGATGATAGCATTTTATCCCATTAAATGATACGTTACGCTTGAAAACTTTCATGGTAATATTTTTACATTTTTGTAGGAAAAGCACTCCTGCCTCCCTTTCTGACATGTTAGAAAAATCTGTTTGCAGAATTATCTGAAGTAAATAAGTGTATGTATCCCAGTTACATTTTCTGAAAGTTTTGGTTCCTCTGTACTTTTGCTTTTTGTTTGAGACAGGGTTTTGCTATGTTGCCTAGGTTGGACTTGAATTCCTGGGCTTGTGCCATCCTCCTTCCTCAGCCTCCTGAATAGCTGGGACTACAGGCACATAACACCACACTCTCTATAGTTATTTTTGCAAGCTTCTGATGACTCGCTTGATTATTTTTCTGTGTACTTTTATGTAAATTTACAGGAATCATATCTTAAGAGTTTACCTTAAGTTCTTTGTGGAAGGTGGTAGAAATATACTTAATTAAATAAATATCTTTTCAGAGACATCATATAAGATGTAGAAATATATTTAATTAAATAAGTGTCTCTTCAGAAACATCACATAAGACTTCTGGGTTTTTTCTATCTAGGTTTCTGGAGGTAAAGTGTAAACATTTTGGCTATGCTAGTTCCCAAGTTTGTTAATAGGCCTACCATCTTACAGACTCCAAACTTGTATTCCACAGCTTTATCAAGGTGCAAAAGGCATTTCTGTTTAGGGTACTCGTACACAGGACAAAACATTCCAAGGATACTTTGTACAGATCACCTGACATAATTCAGTTGCCACAGTGACTCAGTCAGAGAGATTGTTATCTGGTTTTAAATAAATCTCAAGTATTGTTATGCTTATACCCATTGTATATAAAGTCAACTTTAAATTCATTAACAGCACATTTATGTTCTTCTAAACTAAGATTTGAATGTTTTCGATACCGTTGTTTCCAATAATTGTCATGGCCCTATTAAGAGATTGCAGGAGCTCTTAAACCTTGGGCAAAAACAAATATTTTCATTGTTCAACTTCCCTCCTTTCTGGTTGCACATTACTCATGTCCACCTCAGAGCGTGAATTAGTTTCTGCCAGAATGGGTCTTTTCTGTATTGCCTTCGTTTTCTGTGATTTTTTTTTTCATTTTTATCTATATTTTGTTGAATGTTTTCCAGTTTCTATCCTCAAAAGTATTTACAAAATCTCTTATGTAAATATTCATATCCTTAAAATACAAGTGTAACCTTTATGTTAATTTTTAGGAATTATAATGGTTTTTCATATTTAGGTGAAAAATAAAATGACAAAGGAACAGTACATTAAGATGAATAGAGGTATCAATGACAGTAAAGACCTTCCTGAAGAGTATCTATCAGCCATCTATAATGAAATAGCTGGGAAAAAGATATCAATGAAAGAAACAAAAGAACTAACAATCCCTACAAAATCAAGTAAACAAAGTAAGTATTTAAATTAATTGAATTCTGATTGTTCAAGGGGGAAAATATGGGTTCCTAAGAGTTTTTCACTTATGGTCAGGTGTGGTGGTTTGCATTTATAGTCCCCAGCTACTCAGGGAGGCTGAAGCAGAAGGATCATTTGAACCCAGGAGTTCGAGACCAGCATAGGCAATATAGCGAGGTTCTTGTCTCTAAAAAAGAAAAAACTTTATAATTTAAAAGAGAGTTTTTCACTTTATTTAGAATAAAGTAACCTTAGAAATACTGTTAAGAACCATGTTTTGATGAGAAATATTATAATAGAGTTTGGTGATGTGATTGTATTTTTTTCCCTACATTCTGAAGAAAGATAACACTGACCAGTGATTAGTGGAAAATGGAATACATTATATGCATGTGTCAGTGTGCATTTAATATACGCGGATCCATTTAGTAGTTAACCTCAGCAAGGATTTGGAGGTCATAAAGAGTAGTTAGACTCAATAGTCAGGCTTCAAGACCCTTGTCATTTTTTCTTCTTCTTCGTCATCTTCAAGCGATATATTTCCATTTGTTCATCTTTTATTACACATAAACAGAAGCTGAAAGTAGGGATGATTGGAAGAGGTGGGGAGACTTAGGATCAGGTGAGAGCTCATAGAGTTAGAAATTGCTACCTCAAACAGACCACAAGTTATATCACTATAGAGTCCCTAGATCTAACTAGCACCAGGAGGCACCTGTGAACCCAGCCCCCTTCTAGACACTCTGTACCTGTGGACAGTGGTAATTAAGTTTGAGCTGAAATCTGACTACAGGAATGAGATGAGGGTAATGGCTCAAGAATATAACAGTAATATAGAAAGAGGATTCTTGCATTTCTGAGCACTTCCACTTGGAACTAAAATCTCAAGTTTAAACAAAGTACAGTAGTAAAATCCAAATGGCAGGAGAAAAGAATATTATATATTGTATCATCTTCATATCCCTCTTTTTCTGTCCTATTTTATATATGGTGGTAGGAAATAAGAGAAGCTGGAAATGGGAAGGAGATGGTGGTGTGCTGAAAACACCAAAATTACCCTGGAGTTAAGTTATGGCCAGTTGTTTTCTTGTTAACTCAGGAGCTGTCATTCAAACCTGTGTGGTACAAAGATGCCATTGCCTCTTTTTTTTTTTTTTTTTTTTTGAGACGGAGTGTTGCTCTTGTTGCCCAGGCTGGAGTGCAATGGCATGATCAGGGCTCAGCGCGATCTCGGCTCACCACAACCTCCATCTCCTGGGTTCATGCAATTCTCCTGTCTCAGCCTCCCAAGTAGCTGGGATTGCAGGCGTGTGCCACCACACCTGGCTAATTTTTTTGTATTTTTAGTAGAGACCAGGTTTCTCCGTGTTGGTCAGGCTGGTCTTGAACTCCTGACCTCAGGTGATCCGCCTGCCTCGGCTTCCCAGAGTGCTGGGATTACAGGCATGAGCCACCACACCCGGCCAGATACCATTGCATTTTACCTCTCTACTCTTCTCCAGTTCCATGTTTGGGTTGTTTCCCTAATAATTTTATTGTGACAGTTGTACCTACTCGTTTCCCTTTTCATAGGTTTTCCACTTATTCCTGACTCCCAGTCTAGGTATTTATTTTTTGAGGCAAAATTCATATAACATAAAATTAGCCATTTAAAAATGAATAATTCAGCGGCATTTAGTACATTCACAGTGTTGTGCGACTACCACCTCTAATTCCAAAATATTTCATTATCCCAAAATGAAACTCCAAACCCATCAAGCAATTACTCCTTATTCCCTCTCCCCCAGCCCCTGGAAAATACCAGTCTACTTTCTATTTCCGTGGATTTTACCTATTCTGGATTTTTCATATAGGTGGAATCATACAATATGGGATCTTTTGTGTCTTGCTTCTTAGGATTATTTTTAATTAGTGTTGGTGGTGTTTATTATTTGATAGTAAAACATCAAAATAGAATTCTTAAATGTTTTATATTTTAAATGCTGATAGTGTTTATTGTTTCAGATGTAGCCAGTGAAAAACAAAGAAGACTTCTGTATAACTTAGAAATGGAGCAGATGGCCAAGACAGCTAAAGCACTCATGGAGGCCGTGAGCCATGTTCAGGCACCTTTTACAAGTGCAACACATTTGGAGCATGTGAGGCCCATGTTTAAGGTTAGAATTTTCAAGTAACATCTGATTGCAGTGTACGGTTATATATAACCGTACATTTATAATATTTTTAAGTTAAGGAAGGGATACAGTGATATAACACATTAGTGTAGACCTATTGAGGTGAAATTCATATAACATGTTATTTAGGACATAGTAGATACAAATTTTCTATTACTTAGAACAAGAAGAGTTACTCACTATAATTAATAGTTGTGTAATCCTGGGAATTAAGAATAGAAAAGTTTTGGAGAATGATCGTTAATCCTTGGCCCGATTTTCTCTAAATTAGTCATGCTTAAATCTTTGGAGTTAACTCACATTTCAAATGATCATGAGGCTCTTGTTTTCTTCAAGTGCTTTTATATCAGGCTTCTGAGTATGCCTGGGGCCCGGAAAGTAGGGTAAGGAACAGAAGAGAATATTACTTGTTTGTGGGTTGATTTAGTGAGAATGATACTTACTCTTTAAAATTTGATTTCCCATTCCTTCTTCATTCTCCATCCTTTCTCCAAATTCCAGAATGAGTAAGCAGTGCATTACAAGAGTTGTAGCAAAGTGGAGTGGTGTCTAGTTAAGTTTGAAAAGAGAAAGTTGGTAAAGTATATTCCTGTTCATGAGATCATATGGCAGGATAATCTATGGAGGCTAAAGATCATAATCTGATGCTTACTCTGATTCTAACTACACGTATATGTGGGTAGTAAAAGATGACTACGGGATTCTTGTGCTTCCTTTTAGCTCCAAAATTTTGTAAGTACTTCTACCTCTTCTTCAAGGTCCATGTGATACACTGTTTCTAAACGTTGATGAAGAATCATGAGATGAGAGTGAGCTTTTATGATCTGTTCTCTGGATTTGTTGTAGTTTATTTAAACATCCTCCAAACTAGAATTAACAATCTTTTCCCTCAGTGCCATTTCTGCTACCACAGTGCTACTCCAGACACCCTCATTTCTCCCTCTGCTTACTGTGGCATTCTCCTAACAGGCATCTTCATTTCTACTTTTTCACTCCTCTTACCCATTTATAGAGACCAGAGTGATCTTTTTAAAATACCAAATGAAATGCCAGTTTCTTACTTAAAGCTTTTTATTGGCTTTGCATGATACCATGAAACCTGACACACCGTTGGTGTCTGTAGACTTTCTGTGATCTAGCTCCACCTGCCTCTCCAATTTCATCACTAGATCTCTTCTGTCTCTTACACTGCCGCAGTCACACCAGCATTTTTTGGTTTCTAGAACATCTTAAGTTATTTTCTCTTCAGGGCATTCATATGAGGTATATCCTTTGTCTAGAATGTTCTTTCCTTCTTTGCCTGAATAGTTTCCAGTTTAAATATTACCCTCTCAGCCAGGCACGGTGGCTCACGCCTGTATTCCCAGCACTTTGGGAGGCTGAGGTGGGTGGATTGCTTCAGGTCAGGAGTTCAAGACCAGACTGACCAACATGGTGAAACCCCATCTCTACTAAAAGTACAAAAATTAGCCGGGCTTGGTGGCGTGCACCTGTAGTCCCAGGTACTTGAGAGCTGAGACAGGAGAATTGCTTGAACCTGGGAGATGGAGGTTGTAGTGAGCCAAGGTCAGGCCACTGCACTCCAGCCTGGGTGACAGAATGAGACTCTGTTTCAAAAATAAAAATAAATAAATATCACCCTCTCTGAGAGTTCTGCACTGTCCCCTTTAATCTAAACTAGGTCCCTAATTCATAATATTCTATGCCTTTCCTTCAATATATCTATAGATTTATCTATCCATCTGTCTGTCTGTCTGTATGTCTGTCTATCTGTATGTATGTCTGTGTACAGATTTGTGTGCTCCTCAACTTACAATGGGATTATGTCTCAATAAACCCATTGTTTAAGTGGAAAATGTATTTAATACACCTAACTTACAGAACGTTATAGCTTAGCCTTGCCTGCCTTAAACATGCCCAGGATAATTACCTTAGCCTGCAGGTGGGCAAAATCATCTAACACAAAGCCTGTTTTATGCTACAGTACTGAATATCTCATGTAATTTATTGAATGCTATACTGAAAATGAAAAACAATAGTTGTATGAATATATTGTAAAGTCAAAAAATGGTAAATTGAACCATTGTAAGTTAGTAACTGTCTGTATATACATTATTTATATACATTTATGGGGTAAGGAACTACATCTGTTCATTTTTCCCAACATCGATCATAGTTCCTGGCTTGTGTTAAGAACTCAATGAATAAACATTGGCTGGGTGGAAGGAATGAATGATATATTCCTGGAATGCAATGTATAATATTAAGGGATATACACTTTTTTTGAGATAAAGCAAGGACAAAAACAAAGTTTATCTTGTTAGAAACAAGATACAGTGTCACTTATAGTCTTCAAACATTATTGCACTTTATCATAATTTGACAAAGCATTCATGAAACAATCTGTAGACTAGTTTTAACAGACAAATAACATCTGTAAGCAGGCATGACTGTCCTAAATTGTTTACTACGTGTGAATTTTACAAACATTATTTATAGTAATGGTAGTGGTGGCGCTGGAGAGTATTGCACCTTCTCCAAACTGCACAGTGAGAACCACTATTCTGTGAGATGTCTCTTCACTTTGTTGATTGTTTCCTTTGCTTTGCAGAAGCTTTTTAACTTGATATGTCCATTTGTCCATTTTTACTTTGGTTGCCTGTGCTTGTGGGGTATTCCTCAAGAAATCTTTGCCAGATGAATGTCCTAGAGAGTATCCCCAGTGTTTTCTTACGGTAGTCTCATAGTTTGAGGTCTTAGATGTAAGTTTTTAATCCATTTTAATCTGATTTTTGTATATGGCAAGATAAAGGATAAAGGAGTTTGATTCTTTTGTATATGGATATCCAGTTTTCCCAGCACTGTTCATTGAAGAGACTGTCCTTTCTCCCAATGTATGTTCTTGGCACCTTTGTAAAAAATGAATTCAGTAGATGTATGGATTTATTTTTGGGTTCTCTATTCTGTTCCAGTGATCTACATATCTCTTTTTATGCCAGTGCTATGCCATTTTGGCTACTATAGAGCTCTGTAGTATAACTTGAAGGCAGGTAATGTGATTTCTTCCAGTTTTGTTCTTTTTGTTCAGGATAGCTTTGGCTGTTCGGGTCTTTTTTGATTCCATATAAATTGTAGAATTTTTTTTTTTTCTATTCCTATTAAGAATGGCATGGTATTCTATAGATTGCTTTGGGTAATATGGACATTTTAGCAATACTGATTCTTCTAATCCATAAACAAAATATCTTTCAATTTTTCTGGTGTCCTCTTCAGTTTCTTTCATCACTGTTCTATAGTTTTCATTGTAGAGATCTTTCACTTCTTTGGTTAATTTTTAAAATTTCTTTCTTAGATTGTTCACTGTTGTCAAATAGAAATGCTACTGAATTTTGTATGTTGTTTTTTGTATCCTGCAGCTTTACTGAATTTATCAGTTCTAATAGTTTTTTTGTAGAGTGTTCAGGCTTTTCTGAATATAAGATCATATCACCTGCAAATAGGTAATTTGACTTCTTCCTTTCCACTTTGGATGTCTTCTATTTCTTTCTCTTTTCTGATTGCTCCAGCTAGTTCTTCCAGTACTTTGTTGAATAACAGTGGTGAAAGTAGGCATCCTTATTATGTTTCAGATGTTAGAGGAAAGGCTTCCTGTTTTTCCCTTTTCAGTACCATACTAGCTGTGGTCTGTTGTATATGGCTTTCATTATGTTGAGGAATATTCCTTCTATACCTACCTTTTTGAGAGTTTTTATCGTGAAGGGATGTTGAATTTTTTTAAATGCTTTTCGAGCATCAGTTGAAATGATCATATGGTATTGTCTTTCATTCTGTTGATACGATGTATCACATTGATTAATTTGTGTATGTTGAACCATCCTTGCATCCCTGGGATAAATCTCACTTGGTCATGATTAATAATCTTTTAAATGTGTTGTTGAATTTGGTTTGCTAGTATTTTGTTGAGGATTTTTGCATCCATGTTCATCAGTGATATTGGCCTGCAATTTTTTTTTTTTTTAATGTGTCTTTGCCTGGTTGTGGTATCAGGATAATACTGGCCTTGTAGAATGAGTTTGGAAATACTCCCTCCTCCTCTGTTTTCAGAATAGTTTGAATAGGATTGGTATTAGTTCTTTAAATGTTTGGTAGAATTTAGCAGTGAAGCCATCAGATCCCACGCTTTCCATTGCTGGGAGACTTTTTATTATGGCTTTGATCTCATTGCTTGTTATAGGTCTGTTCAGGTTTTGAATTTCTTCTTGGTTCAATCTTGGTAGATTCTGTGTGTCTAGGAATTTATCCATTTCCTTTAGATTTTCCAGTTTACCGGCATTTAGTTGCTCAGAGTAACCACTAAGAGAATCCTTTGAATTTCTGTGGTATCAGTTGTAATGTCTCCTTTTTCATCTCTAATTTTATTTACTTGTGTCTTCGGTCTTTTTTTTCTTAGTCTTGGTTAAGGTTTGTCAAGTTTGTCTATCATTTCAGAAAACCAACTTTTTGTTTTGTTGATGTTTTGTATTTTCAAAATTTCAATTTCATTCATTTGTGCTCTGATCTTTATTTTCTTCTACTAATTTTGGGTTTGATTTGCTCTTGCTTTTCTAGTTCTTTAAGATGCATCATTAGGTTGTTTATTTGGAGTTTTTCTTCTTTTTTGATGTAGGCACTAATAGCTATAAAATTCGCTCTTAGTACTACTTTCACTATATTCCATAGGTTTGGGTATGTTGTATCTTCATTATCATTTGCTTCAAGAAATTTTTCAGTTTTCTTCTTAATTTCTTCATTGACCCACTGGTCATTCAGGAGCATATTCTTTAATTTTCATGTGTTTGTATTGTTTCTAAAATTATTCTTGTTATTGATTTCTAGTTTTATTCCATTGTAGCAGAGAAGAGGCTTCATATTGTTTCAGTTTTTAAAAATGTTTTCAGATTTGTTTTGAGTCTTAACATATGGTCTGTCCTCTAGAATGATCCATGTGCTGAGGAAAAGAATGTGTATGCTACTGCTGTTGGATGAAATATTCTGTAAATATCTATTAGGTCCATTTGTTCTGTAGTGCAGATTAAATCTGATGTTTCTTTGTTGATCTTCTGCTGGAAATTTGTCCGATATGGAAAATGAGGTGTTGAAGTCTCCAGCTGTTATTGTATTGGGTCTGTCTCTGTCTTTAGCTCTAATAATTTGCTTTATATATTTGGGTGCTCCAGTGCTGGGTGTGCATCTGTATATATGCAGACACATACACACACCCTCACACAATGGCATATCCTCTTGCTGAATTGACCTCTTTATCATTACATATTGGCTTTCTTTCTTCCTAGTTTTTGTCTTGAAATATATTTTGTCTGATGGTAAGTATAGCTACTCCTGCTCTTTTTTGCTTTCCATTTGCATGGAATATCTTTCCATCCCTTTATTTTCTGTCTGTATGTATCATTGTAGGTGAAGTGTGTCTCTTGTACACAACAGATCATTGAGGCTTGTGTTTTTATTCATTCAGCCACTATATATCTTTTTATTGGAGAGTTTAGCCTATTTATATTCAGCATGACTATTTGGTAAAGACTTACTCCTCCCATTTTGTTATTTTCTGGTTGTTTTGTGGTCTTTTCTTCTTTCTTTCCTTCTTTCCTATCTTCCTTTTAGTGAAGGTTATTTTCTGTGATGGTTTGATTTAATTTCTTACTTTTTATTTTTTGTTTATTCATTATAGGTTTTTTTGGTTTGAGGTTACTATGAGGCTTGCAAGTACTATCTTACAACCCATTATTTTAAGCTGATAACACTGCTCGCATAAACAAATAAACAAGTGAAAATAAAACCAATAACTCTACACTTTAATTTGTTCCCCCGCTTTTTAACCTTTTGTTGTTTTTGTTTATACCTTATTGTACTGCCTGTGTCTTGAAAAGCTGTGGGTCATCTTTCTGTCTTACTACTTAAGAGTATTTTACATGTCACAGTTACAGAGTGTTATAATACTATTTTTTTCTGTGTACTTTCTATAACCAGTGAGTTTTGTACTTTTAGATGATTTCTTCTTACTCATTAATGTCCTTTTTCTGATTGAAGTACTCCCTTTAGTATTTCATGCAGAACATGTCTGGTATTGAAATCCCTCAGCTTTCATTTGGGAAATTACTGCTCTTTCATGTTTAAAGGATAGTTTCACCAGATATGTACTATTTTCAGGTAGAAGTTTTTTTTCCATAAGCACTTTAAATATGTCATACCACTGTACCCTGGCCTTTGTGGTTTCCACTGAATAGTCTCCTGCCAGACATATTGGAACTTTGTTGTATGTTATTTGTTTCTTTTCTCTTCTTGCTTTTAGGGTCGTTTATGTTTGACCTTTGTGAGTTTAATTATTAAAAGGCCTTGAGGTAGTTTTCTTTGGGTTACATTTGTTTGATGTTCTATAACCTTCTTGTACTGGATACTGTTATTTTTCTGTAGGTTTGGGGAGTTCTCTGTTGTTATCCCTTTGAATAAACTTTCTACCTCTATCTCTTTCTCTGCCTCTTTGAAGACCAATAACTTTTAGAATTGGCCTTTTAAAGCTATTTTCCAGATTTTATAGGTGTGCTTCATTCTTTTTTCTTTTGCCTCCTCTGACTGTATTTTTTTCAGATAGCCTGTCTTCACGCTTACGAATTCTTTATTCTGCTTGATCAGTTCTGCTATTAAGAGACTCTGATGGGGCTGGGCACTGTAGTTTATGCCTGTAATCCCAAAATTTTGGGAGGCTGAAGTGGGCAGATCGCTTGAATCCAGGAGTTTGAGACCAGTCAAGGCAACATGGCGAAGCCCCGTCACTACAAAAATTAGCCAGGTGTAGTGTGGCTTGTGCCTGTGGTTCCAGCTACTAGGAAAGCTGAGGTGGGAGGATTGCTTGAGCCTGGGAGGTGGAGGTTGCAGTGAGCTGTGATGCCACTGCACTCCAGCCTGAGTGACAGAGTGAGATCCTCAAAAAAAAAAAAAAAAAAAAAAAGATATTGCTTTTTATCTTTCCTTTTCTTTCTTTCTTTTTTTGTGAGATGGAGTCTCACTTTGTCACCCAGGCTGGAGTGCAGTGGCATGATCTCAGCTCACTGCAACCTCCACCTCCCAGGTTCAAGCAGTTCTGCCTGCCTCAGCCTCCTGAGTAGCTGGGATTACAGGCACCTGCCACCATGTCTGGCTAATTTTTGTATTTTTAGTAGACACAGGGTTTTGTCATGTTGGCCAGGCTGGTCTCAAACTCCTGATCTCAGGTGATCCGCCCACCTCGGCCTCCCAAAGTGCTGGAATTACAAGCGTGAACCACTGTGCCTGGCCCGCATTTTTCGACTGTGGAATTTTGTTTGATTCTTTTTTATTATTTTAATCCTTTAAAAAATTTATCTGATGGAATTCTGAATTTCTTCTGTGTTACCTTGAATTTATTTGAGTTTCCTCAAAGCAGCTCTTTTGAATTCTCTGTCAGAAAGGTCACATGTATCTCTTTCTCTAGGATTGGTCCCTGATATTTAGTTCATTTGGTGAGGTCATGTTTTCCTGGATGGTCTTGATACTTACAGATGTTCATTGATGTCTGGGCTTTGAGTAATTAGGTATTTATTGTAATCTTCTCAGTCTGGGCTTGTTTGTACCCATCCTTCTGGGGAAGGCTTTCCAGGTATTCAAAAGGACTTGATGATATGGTTTGGCTGTGTCCTTACCTATATCTCATCTTGGATTGTAGCTCCCATAATTCCCACGTGTCATGGGAGAGACCCAGTGGGAGGTAATTGAATCTGGGGGGCAGGTCTTTTCCCATGCTGTTCTTGTTATGGTGAATGAGTCTCATGAGAACTGATGGTTTTATAAAGAGGAGTTCTCCACACAAGCTCTCTCTTGCCTGCTGCTAAGACATGACTTTGCTCCTCCTTGCCTTCCACCATGATTGTGAGGCTTCCCAGCCACATGGAACTGAGTCCATTAAGCCTGTTTTTCTTTATAAATTACCCAGTCTTGGGTATGTCTTCATTAGCAGCTTGAGAATGGACTAATATACTTGGGTATTATGATCCATGCCATATCTGCTTTAGGGGACATCCCAAGCCCAGTAACGGTGGGTTACTTGCAGACTCTGTGGTTCTTGCAGACTCATAGAGGTATCGCCTTAGTGGTCTTCAATAACATTCAGAAGAATTCTCTGGATTACCCCCCAGGTTCCAGGTAGGTCCAGAGATACTATCTTGGAACCAGGGACATGAGTCAGAAACCTTAGGAATCTACCTGGTGTTCTATTCTACTGCAGCTGAGCTGGCACTCAAACTACAAGACACAGTCCTTCCCACTCTTCCCTCCCCTTTTCACAGGCAGAGGAGTCTTAGCCCGTGGCCATCACCACCACAGGCCCATGGGGAGTACTGCCAAGCTACTGCTGATGTTCACAAGGGCCAAGGGCTCTCTCGTGAGCTTGTCTTGAATGCTGCCAGGCTGGGACTCACCCTTCAGGGCAGTGGTCTTCCCTCTGGCCCAGGACAGGTACAGAAATGCCATCCCAGAGCCAAGGCCTGGAATAAGGTCTCCAAGAGCCCACTTGTTGCTCTACCCTTCTGTGGCCAAGCTGGTACCTAAAGTGCAAGCCAAAGTCCCCTTTACTTTGTCCTCTGCAAGAAGAAGGAGTCCCTCCCCATAGCCACCACAGCTGGGAATGCGCTGAGTCTCACCCCAGTCCCACAGTGTATTACCTGGATATCACTCTGGCTATTCAGGGCCCAGGGGCTCTTTAGTCAGCAATTGATGGATCCTCTGAGGACTAGGCCCTTCCCTTCAAGGCAGTGGGTTCCCTTCTGGCCTAGGATGTATCTAGAAATCAGAGCTAGGGCCTGGAAAAGAGGCCTCACACCTCTGCCTGGTGCCCTATCCTACTGTGGCTGAGCTGATTTTAGAGATGCAAGACAAAGTCCTCTTTATTTTTCCCTCTCCTTTCCTTAAGTATAAGGAGGGAGTCTGTTCTGGAGCTACAAGCTATGCTTCGGGGAGGGGTGATGCCAGCACTCCCTTAGCCACCCTAGCTGGTGTCTGAGTAGGTTGTGTATCCCCCATGTCCACTGCCTCCAAGCCCAGCACAGCTAGACCTTGCCTAGGAGTTGCAGTCCTTGTGGCCTAGACTGATTTTCAAGTTTATTTAGGGCCCCAGAACACTTTAGTCCATGCTGGTGTGGCTTGCTGGAACTCAGGTTCCTACTGCTAGGATGGGTGATGCCTCTCTGGCTGTGGCTCATCTGAATGCTTCCTCTGTGGGTGGACATCAGCTCAGTTCAGCTTTCTACTGTGATGGGATGGCACTGAGTTCAGTGTAAAGTCTCACAGTTGCTGCACTGTCCCTCTCCCAAGTACACAGATTTTCTCTCCGCAGCACAGGGCCGCTGATGGGAGATGGGGGAGGGATGGCATTGGTGATTTAAGACTGTCTTTCCTACCCTCTTCGGTGTCCCTTTCAGTGAAACGAAGTTAAAACCAGCTACTGTGAGTGCTCACCTGTTTCTTGGTTCTTAAGAAGGGGTGTGTGTGTGTGTGTGCGCGCGCGTGCGTGTGTGTCTGTGTGTGTGTGTAGATAGTTGTTAAATTTGGTGTTCCTGCATGGGGGATGATTGGTGGAGCTTTCTTTTTGGCCCTCTTGTTCCTGCATATTATCCATTTTTAAGAACTTTTTAATGTATTGCCAAACTGTGTTCCACAAAGGTTTGTACAGTTATGAGTGCAGTTTAACTGCTGCCTGGATATTATTTAGTTGTAATTTGATAGGAGAAATCATTGTCTTTGATTCCTAAAGGAGTTAAACATTTTTTTTTCACTGCCTTAAGAACCATTTGTATCTCTTCTTGTGTAAAATATAACACAGGTTTCCAAATAGATACACTGTTTCTCCACAAAATGTGTAAGTTATTGCTGTCATATAGTACTTTGTAGTTTAGAAGTACTGCACTTACGTTTCTCACAGCTTCTCTCTGTAGTGGCAGTTCAAATATAATAGATGAAGAAAAGTGAGGTTCAGAGAGATTAAATAAGTGGCAGAACTGAGACTAGAACCTAGGTTCTATGGCTTATGTTTCTTTGTTTAGAGATCATAAATGTTTACTTCTCAACTTTCTGAAGTTTAGAAACAAAGCTCTGGGTAATTGCTTTCCTTAGTAATGCTAAATACTTTATAGGTCTTTTAGAAATTTGGTTGTAATTTCTATAGCACACTGATAGAAACATTTTTCATCTTTATGGCTATATGGCTATATAGTTTTTCTTTATGATGACCACTTAAAAGCAGTTGAGTACTTTTACATCAGACATTTCAAAGTTATGTATTTTATTAGAATTTTCAGTGGCCAAAAAGTAGTGTCTTTTTTCCTTTATATTGTAACTTCATTCAGGATTCAAAGTTTCGATGGTAAAATTTCAATAAGTATTTGTTGTCTTCCACAGTGTATCATGAGGAAGTATTTTATTGAACTATTTTTTAAATATTGTCCAACTGAAAACCAGAAATATCACTTAGGTCTCAATGTAAAATATTTAACTATTTTTTAAAAATTAGGCTAAATGATGTTCAGGGAATGGGCTTAAAGAAAAGAGAACAATGTTGTTTGTTTCAAGTAGGAAAATGATTAACAGGATCTTACTGGAAATACAGTATGTGAAATATTGCAAGAGACAAAGCTTACAAGGAGAGGAGTTCTGAAGTCGGGTAAAACTAATATTTTTATGAAAATTGATTATTTCCATTTTTTAATTGATGTGAATAATTTATAGGTACAGTTCTTAAAATATGCCTAAGGTCCTCTATTGAATTTATTATTTTGTTCTCCCATTTATTCAAGCCCAGGCAACATTATATAGTTTTCCCCCTTTATTTAAGAAAGCTTTCTAGATAACTGCTAAGAATTTCATTTCTTTTTTTAAGAACTTATATTGTCTAAAAGCTTTGAGAAGTATTAATGTGTTATCATAAACTTTAATTAAAATACAATTTTTAATTTTTGTAGTTGGCTTGGACACCTTTTCTGGCTGCATTCAGTGTGGGTCTACAAGATTGTGATGATACTGAAGTAGCCTCTCTTTGCCTGGAAGGTATAAGATGTGCAATCAGAATTGCATGCATTTTCAGCATTCAGGTAACAGAGAATTTTGTCTTTGTAGCCAGTTTGGAACATTAATTATGCCATTACAATAGTTTAAATTACAATAATTGTTTTATGTGTGACATTAACAACTAATTTCAAGTTTATGATGGAATTTAAATGAATCTTAATGTTTAAGCTTCTGAGAGGCTGTTATGGAAGGGGTAGTTCTATACTGATCTGTCTAAAGTTTATCATTATAACTTCGGTTACAGTTTTTTGTCTTATTGAAGATTATATAAAAAGTTTTCAAGACTTTGAATTCCTATGTTAATTTGAACATCTTGTTTAAACATATAAAATATTTTATTGAATCAGTTTATATACAAGGATGTATATATTCTGTATGATTTTATAACTTAAGCCTAAGAGCAGGTTATCTTTAAGACATGTAAATATTGAATACATACTTTTCATGAAAGAAGTCCTTTCTAGTAATTTATATGCTTTGAGGAACTTTTCTTTTAAAAAAGGAAAAATGCATTCAACATTTAATTATAAATGCTAATGGCTTGCAAAAAGTATAGCGTAGCTGTGGAGAAAATGAGCAAATGTATAAATTATGTTTTTGCTCATCTACATAGTATTCAAAACAAAAGTGCTTAATGAATTTTTTTTACTGTATTAATTCATTGGTTATCACTAAAAGTCTCGATTTGACACTACCACTGGCTTTGGATTTTAGAAATGTGTCTTTTCTGCTTCATGTGTCATCTTAAAATGAATGAAAATAAAAAAAACTTTTGTGAAATTATATGTAATTCATGACAAGTAAAACTTACTGAAGTTACAAGTTACTGAACTTACGAGTTTAGGAGTGGAGGTTTAATAGGCAAAAGAGAGAGAAAGGAGGGCTGGGCACAGTGGCTCATGCCTGTAATCTCAGCACTTTGGGAGGTCGAGGCAGGCAGATCATGAGGTCAGGAGTTCGAGACCAGCCTGGCCAACACAGTGAAATCCCACCTCTACTAAAGATACAGAAAATTAGCTTGGCATGGTGGTGGCCGCCTGTAATCCCAGCTACTCGGGAGGCTGAGGCAGAAGAATCACTTGAACCTGGGAGGCGGAGGTCACAGTGAGCTGAGATCACGCCATTGCACTCCAGCCTGGGTGACAGGGCGAGACTCTGCCTCAAAAATAAATAAATAAATAAACAAACTTACTGAACAAGTAAAGAGAGTTTGTTGGTGGGGAATTAATCAATCTGCTCTTATTTACAACTGTGTAAATATACTTTTCTCTTTTTTATAGCTGGAGAGAGATGCATATGTCCAGGCACTGGCAAGATTTACCTTACTCACAGTGAGTTCCGGTATTACTGAAATGAAACAGAAGAACATTGACACAATAAAAACACTTATCACAGTGGCTCATACAGATGGAAATTATTTAGGAAATTCGTGGCATGAGGTATAAGCACTTTATTTTCAGCTTTGCAATTTGGTTTATAAGATGAGCTAATGCTAAATAGTCCATCAGTGAAATGCCTAAATGTTTGGGGAGAAAATTAGTACATTTTGAATAAGTACATTTAGCTTTTTAAAATAATCTATAATGTAGTCTGTGTTTAAATTGTAGCTGCATATATAAATCTTTTTGAAGATATTTTTAACATGGAATTTAACATTTTTTTCCTTTTTGTAATTAAGATTCTGAAGTGCATCAGTCAGTTGGAGCTGGCACAGCTTATAGGAACTGGAGTGAAACCTCGATACATTTCTGGAACAGTGCGAGGCAGAGAAGGATCTCTTACTGGAACAAAAGATCAGGCTCCTGATGAATTTGTGGGTTTAGGGCTAGGTGAGAATTTTTACAAAGTATCAAAAATTGTTTTTAACTTCCTCATTATAAGTCAATTTATTGTAGTAATGAAATATAATTAGAGGGAGAAGATAAAATGCCTTTTGTCTAACCTTATGAGAAAAAGTAAGATGACTAAGGAACTAAATCTTTTTTGCCTGGTCTGGTTTGCAACATTAAATGACCCTTAGTTTCAGGCTTCTTCCTGGTTGTTGGAGAAGAATACAGTGCGTAGGGTTTTTAAATTACCTGCTTTTAAGAATAAGCAGGTAACTTGAATGTGTGAAAGCTGGGATCAGGTAATAGTTGGGGCAGCTGGAGAAAGCATTCACATTCAGAATTGTTAAGGCAATGAGCAGGCTTAACCAGACTTTTCTGCCAGTCTGAAGCCTCTCCCAGTGGCTCTCCATGCGCTTAATATGACCAGGAACTTTCACATTTAACCCAGTAGAACAAAAAACATTAGCAAAAATGGACAGAGAAGAATGAAAAGCAATACATTTTTTAGTCATAAATGGAAGGACTTCCACCAGGGAAGAAACAGCTTATTAGACTTTGACCTTAAGTATTTCTGGGTTTGAATTCTTCTGTATTTTTTCCTTATTATATGTAAGTTACTTTAGTTCGCTGATATTCGATTTCTGCTTTTGCAAACTAAGAGTAATATCTAATCACAGAATTGTTAGGATTAAATAAGAATATATATTAATGGACTTAGCATAATGGCTGATATATTAGAAGTTTCTAGATATTCTCTCTCCATCCCTCCCCAACCCACACCTCTAACCAATCTGGACTCATTACTTAGAGCAGGAATCTTCTATCTTTTAGTGATTCCTCTGTTGCTGCTAGCAATACAAATTCTTAGAAACCCCAAAAGAATTTCAAACTTTATAAAGGATCCATAGGAAAAGAAGTAAAAACCAGGACCACATTATGGCTTCAAGTTGAACTGGGGAAAACTAATTCCCGGTGGTAATCAACTGAAGCAGCTAGCAGTGCAGTCTATCCCTCCATGGTAGCATAGATACTTCAGTATTGTAAGGTCTGGGAGGTGCAGGTGTAGACTTGATACTTTGGTGATCTAGCAGCAAGATTTAGAACTACCTGAGCACCTGCACAATGA
Source organism: Macaca fascicularis (assembly GCF_037993035.2). Taxonomy (NCBI): domain Eukaryota; kingdom Metazoa; phylum Chordata; class Mammalia; order Primates; family Cercopithecidae; genus Macaca; species Macaca fascicularis. The sequence goes on along the minus strand of NC_088382.1, from coordinate 77,223,739 downwards.
CTTACATAACTTGGAAGCCCAACTCTGTACATTAGAACTGTAATTACTCCATGCGGTAACATGAGATACAGATGAAAACTATTTTCAGGCAAGGAAGTAAATGTGCACTGATTGGTTCAGTAACTTTGAAAAGGCCTAGAGAGTGTGGGAATGCCAAAATAATGACAGGTGTTAATTGCTGGGTCTGAGTTTTGGCAAGTAGAACTACAGAATTAGGTTACACTAAAAATAAAACACCAGTGGGATATCTTCTAGAAGTTTTAGTCAAATGAGAAATAATGATACTTGCTGATAATATTTATTGGTATACTTGAAAATGAATTAAAGTTAATTCATGTACTGTGCTACTTAGGTTGCAAGGATATGAGATGAACTGTCTTCTCCCTTCAGAAAAAGGGAATTTGCAGAAAGATACACACATTGAGGCCTAGAAATGAAAAACAGTTCAGCCTTCCAGGCCACTCTCAAGACCAGTAACACTTATTTTATGCCTTATTTAGGTTTTCTCTGTTATGTACTTTTCTTTTTGGTCTGCACCATTCTCTACTCACTCCTGACTCATCACGCTCCATTTTTGAATCTACATCCTAGAAGGAGCTAGGCTGTTGACTTGGCCCCTGTTGGGCAGAGCCCTCCCGTTGGGCCATCGCGTTGGTTACCAGCCAACCCATGTGACAAATGGCTACCCTTGTCCCCCTGTGCCTCCCAAGGTCAGACAGCAGATGCTTTCTGGAGCAGAATGTTGTCATCAGAATTTAAGCTAGAAGAAGATGTGGTACAGTCAAGCCAGTTTAGTCTGCATGTACAGTGGACATATATATATGTATATAGTTTTAAACTAATCCTCTTTTTATTTTTTTGAGTCAGAGTCTCACTCTGTCGCCCAGGCTGGAGTGCGGTGGCGCGATCTCATCTCACTGCAACCTCTGCTTCCTGGGTTCAAGTGATTCTCCTGCCTTAGCCTTTTGAGTAGCTGGGATTACAGGCATGTGCCACCATGCCTGGCTAATTTTTGTATTTTTTTAAATAGAGACAGGGTTTCACCATGTTGACCAGGTTGGTCTCTAACGCCTGACCTCATGTGATCTGCCCGCCTTGGCCTCCCAAAGTGCTGGCATTACAGATGTGAGCCACTGTGCCCGGCCATATCCTCTTTTATAAATGGTATCTCTGCCAAGTATTCCATGTAACCAAGTTGATAGGGTTGAGTATATATTTATCATACTTTCTGACTGATAGTAAAAAAGTCTGTACTTTCACTTTTTGGAAATATGAAGCTTTCAGTTATTAAGAATACATAGTAGATAATTATTAAATTTGAATTATATGCATTCTTTTTTTTTTTCTATTTTTTTTAAAGACAAGATCTCACTCTGTTGTTGAGGCTGGAGTGCAGTGGCACAGTCAACTCCTGGACTCAACTTTTTTTTTTTATTAAAGTTAGTAAAGTAAAAGCTTGTCCCAGGCTTTCACTATGGTTTCTTTTTTTCCTATTTCAGTGTGTTGCCCAGGCCTGTTTGAAACTCCTGGTCTCAGGTGATCCTCCCACCTTGGCCTCCCAAAATGCTAGGATTACAGGCATGAGCCATGGCACCTGGACTGCATGTGGGTCTTTCAAGAGATATGTTAACATTTAAAAATTCAATGGCTTTGTCACATAAATGGTCAGAGAGTATTCATGACACACACTTTAAAAAATTTTATTTAACCTAAATATGCCCTCTCTATTGTAATTGCTTTTCTTTCTGCTTTCTTTTCTACATAACCATCCTTCTACGTCTAGATTGAATGAATTTTTCATCAGATGTGAAACCTTTCTTTGAGCTAACATCCCTGTTCTCTTGGGTGCTTTTGAATAAATTTGACAAAACTGAAACTCTTATTAAGAGATTTCACATATTTGTGAAATGGGTTCTATGGATTCCTAGACATTTTATGTATTCTTTGATTCCTTTAAATATTTTTTATTAATGATTTTAAATTTTTATATTTAAATATAAAGGACATTTTGACACGTGTGTGTGTGTGTGTGTGTGTATTTTTTCCCACCCCCCCCAACAGAATATATGTATTTCCTCTGTGAAAAGGATATCCTGTTGATACACAAAGGAAGTTACCTCATGATTGGCGTTGTTTTTTTCTCATAGGTTTTTCTTTCAAAATTCCTGTAACATGCTGTGCATGTCGAGTTTGCCTTGAAACTATTTCCCTACCAGCCCAATACTGTGTCACTTCAGGCTTTCATTCTTGTTCACTTGTATTATAGGAGTAGACTTTTAATTTATCTCTGATTTCAATATTTTTTCCTATTTCAGTATGTTCTCCAGATATTACCAGTGTTGTCTTTTGGAAAATAGATTAGATCATATCAGTCTTCTAAAAGATCTAATAAATCCCTGTTTTCAAAAGTAGTACATTAAACCTAAGGGTCAAGGCTCTTCACATTCTTATTTCTAGTCTGTGTTTTCAGCTTTATCTCCTACTACTGTTCTTTTCCCTTCTTCCCAGTGTCTGCCAATCCTTCATTATGGCTATACTACCAAGTATGTGAAAACGTGATGTACAGTTGTATGTTTCCACTACTTTATATAGCTGCCCCCTCTGTCTCAATTGCTTTTCTTTCTCCTTCCTTTTCTACATAGCTATCCTTCTAGGTCCAGGTTGAATTAATATTTCATCATATGTGAAGCCTTTCTATGAGCTAACACCCCGTTCTCGTCCCTATCAAAATTAGTTCTGTTTAGCAAACTTTTATTCTATGTAATTAGTTCATTTCAGCCATGAAGTAATCATTAATTGCATTGAAGTTAATTATAAACATATCTATCTCCTCTCCTCGTGTAAATTATTAACTCGAGGACAGGGGTTACATCTTTTTCACATCATTCAGTTCCTAGGATAGAATTTGAGTTCAGCAGGTTTAAATGATACCATCTGTTATGTTTGCCTTCAGAAGGGCATTTATTGAGTGGTCACTCGGGTCAGGTGTTTGTAGAGCACCTGCTTTGGACTTAATTGTGAGTAAGGTAGGAAAGTACAAAATGTATATTACTTGATTCCTAACCTTAGGAAACTTTTTATCTGGTTATGAAGGCAACATTAACACACCTGAAATAATTTGTATGAAACTGTATGAAAGTAATTCTGATTTGAGTAGTACTTAGCTAAGTAAATGCTTAATTCAAAGGCAGATGAGAACAATGGAGAGGAACTTTTCGTTGAGAACCCAAATTGAGTCTTGGTAGGTAAGTTTTAGATAGTTGAGGGATGGCACATTTTGGCTAGACAGTTGAAGGGAAGTGCTTTAAATGCTAGGCTAAAGAGTTTATATTTTACCTTGTAAGTAACAGTAAGCAAAATGAAGGAGAAGATTTAGGAAATAATCTCGCAGGGGGATGAAAGAGAGATTGAAGAGGGAAATAATGGTGGGGAAATCAGTGAGGAAATGGCTTCAGTAATCTAGGACTGAGATGATGAGGGCCAGAACTAGGTAGGAATGGAAATGAAGAGATGATATGAAAAACAGATCAGAAGAAAAATTTAGTGACTAGTTGAATATTGATAGTGGAAGAGGATACCAAAGGTGATTCTAAAATTAAGAGTTTGAAAACTGGGAATATTGTTGTTCTCTCCAACACATGGAACCAGTTTCAAGGGAAAAGATAAATGATTCTTTTCAATAAAAGAGTGTTAGAAAATACAGGTAGAATTTTCAACTAACTGGCCAGGCGCAGTGGCTCACGCCTGTAATCCTGGCATTTTGGGAGGCCGAGGCGGGCGGATCATGAGGTCAAGAGATCGAGACCATCCTGGCTAACACAGTGAAACCCCGTCTCTACTAAAAATACAAAAAATTAGCCGGGCGTGGTGGCAGATGCCTGGAGTCCCAGCTACTCGAGAGGCTGAGGCAGGAGAATGGCGTAAACCCAGGAGGCGGAGCTTGCCGTGAGCCGAGATCGCGCCACTGCACTCCAGCCTGGGCGACAGAGTGAGACTCTGCCTCAAAAAAAAAAAAAAGAGTTTTCAACTAACCTTTGTAAATAGGGGACTAGAGATTAAATGACAAGGGAAGTCTAAATACTTGGAGTTGGAATCATCCTTAGAAGGTATCACTGGAACTGGGATTAGTGCTGCATTTCTTTAAACATTAAGGGAAATTATATCTAACATCTATACTTTTGTGATATAAATTCACAGTGCCCCTACTTTGTGTGATCTTTACAAACATAGTTTGTGACTTGTAACCATGTGTTGTATACTACTTAGTAAAGTTCATTTGCACATTTGGCCTTGATAAGTGTCACTGATGCCAAAAGAATTGTTCACCTGAAACATTCTTTTATTAGGAAAATAGTTGATTTCAGAAGTATGTTTTAGAACTGTTAAGTGTATTCTTCTACTGAATTATTTTCAAACTGAAATGACTCTTTTTTATGTGTGGTAGTTGGAGGAAATGTGGACTGGAAACAGATAGCAAGTATTCAGGAATCCATTGGAGAAACCAGTTCTCAGAGTGTTGTTGTTGCTGTAGATAGGTAAGGTATTCATTTTATTCCCTTTTCAGATGATTACTATTTCAGTTCTGTAGCATTTAGGTATTTTCTTATTGGTAAAAAGAAAAAAAATTATTGCCAAAATCATTTTCCTAAAGTAATATAAGATTATATTGTGATATGCTGTGATTTAGATGATGAAGTACCTATAATTTTGCTTTTTGGATCATAGTTACAATAAGATATTAGTGGGCATTTAAGTTACAGTAGATATTAATGGGCATTAAGGAAATGGTAACCTTGATGGAAAAGAATACAAATGTTTTATTTTCTTGTAGAAAACGTACTCCCTTTATTATCCCTATTTGAAAATGTTGTGTAGTTTATTTTTCTGGGTCCACAATAAAGACTGCATTATGGATGAAATGAAAGGTTTTATTGGCAATTCTCATTATAAACTTTTGGAAGGGACTTCAGAATTTATGGTTTATACACATCACCACATATTCCCCATTTTTAGTTTGTTTTCTAAAAGAAAACCCGTAGTATGCTTTATTTACTACAGAATATTTCCAATTTTAAAATGCCTAGCATGTAGAACAATATCTCCTGTTGTTCTTTTGAAGATTAGCTTTTTCCAGATAAATGCCCCCAAAACTGAAACATTTTACAGCAATGTTTTTTCATTTTCTTCCTCCCTTTCCCTCACTTGTGATGGAAACTTTCAAAAACGTAATTTTGTACAAATCTTTCCTTGGTAGTCTGGAAACTCATGCTAATCCATTATTTCACTTTGCTTCAGATAAAACTTTTTGCTCTAGGTACAGGTAGAACTAGAACGTTCAGTTCAGTGGCCAATGACCCTGGAAGTACTCCATGGAACTTTTTCCTTGAATCCTTAATGTCCACTTGCTTTTTTTTTTTTTTTTTTTTTTTTTTTTAAGAGGAGTCATTTGCCTGTTTTTTTGTGAAGATTGAAGAAAGATTATCTCATACCTACTATATAACAAACATGAAGGCTTGCCACAGATGAGGCACTTGCAAAACGCTTTACATTTAATCCTTTCAGTAGCCTGATGAGATGCGTATTCTTGTCCTCAGTTTACAAATGAGGAAACTGAGACAGAAAAAGATTAAATAACTTGCTCATTCCCACAACTAGGCTTGTAATAAGCATGCATGCTTAACCTTTCAGCCTACATGTACTGCTGCAGAGCTATGTAACAGCCTTTCTGCTACCTGGCTAGCTTTCTTGTCAATGATTTTCTTGCCTTCAAGAAAAATCATCTTCACTGTCATTTTGAGAATCTATTCAGGCATGATTCAACATTTTACCTACTATTTCTGCTTTTATAATGTACTTTATGTGACCACATCTAGTTCTAATTTATCTTCCTATCCACTGTTTGTTACAGAGGGACATATTACTCATTTGAAATTACATGCCTCTCTGTTTTAAGAATTTATGCTATTTCAGAGGAGACTTAGCATACATTTTGTTTGTACTTTGTCATCACAATCTTGTCATTGCCAGATACTTCTACAAACATAAATCCAATGTCAAATTTTATACAAAACCTCAGTATTGCAAGTTTTTGCTTATAGTGAAAACACCAAAAGTTATATATTTGATCTCTTATAATGTTATATTATTCTTAAGTGGTATATTTCACTTTCCCATTAAATGTTTTTTGAATATCTGAGTTTATTTTCATATCGTTATGTTCAAACTTTGGTCCATTACCCAACTTAGTGAGATAATACTGGTAGTGAAGACAGTAGTGAAAATAGTGTCAGGCATCAGTCTGGAGAGTTCTGTACTTATCCAGCAAACAGTATTTTCCTATCCTTAGGCCTATTTTTCTGCATAACCTGTTGTTATAAGTACAGGAACTAAAGAAAAACAAAAATAATTTTTGTATGTTTAATTCTTTATAGCTTCTGGTTTATTAACCAACAGAAAAAAATAAGATTTTATTACAGACTTTAAGGTGATAAAATTTTCTAATTATTTACTTTTGTATTAGGAATCTTGTATTATTAGGATATAGGAGAAGAATTTTGGGCACTTCAATCTGGGAATAACTGATCTTCTAGCATTTGCTGGGATAGAATTTTTTATGCATTGTTAAATTAGACCAATTTCATAATGAATATTACTAAACTATGCAGGAGATAGACTTTGTCCATGAATAGTTTATTTTTAATAGGTAAAAAACAGTTATTTAGCATCGTAGTTTTTCTCTTTATGGTTTTTTATACATACCAGATCTAGCTATAAACTGGCTTACCTCACACTTTGGAATATTTCACCTATCAGAAAATATGTACAACTCATCCCAACTTCCTTTGCTCGTAAATACTTTTCATTTAGGCCTAAGAAATAAATGTTACCTCTAATATATTCTCTGTGAAAAAACCTTTTACAGGTAAGATAATATAGGCTGCTTGTGTATTGCATACAGTTTAAAACTTGATTTGATGCAGAATCTGCAAAAGTTTTGCCAACCTTTTTTTGTTTTTCTATCTGTATTATAATGTGATGAAGCAGTAATCTTACCAATGTTTTTTTTCTAATGCTTTTTAAAAAGCACATTATTTTTAATATTCGTAAACAAGGTTCTTGTGCTTCTGTCCTTTGCTTTTTCTATGGAAAATGTAGAAACCATTTCATAGGCTGATTTTATGAAACACAGCTCTGTTCTCTTGCCTTAATATTAAGGCTTGACTTTAAATGCCCCCACAGACTGCTGTGTTCTACCATATGGCTTATCTTTAGTGGAGCATTACTAGAAATAGAGTGACCCCCTCAGAGGCTATGGAAGTGAGTAGGAATTGGGATGCCCTTTCTCAGAATGGATGCTCCCCTGACCTTCCACCATCACACCAGTCCACAGAACCTGTCTTATTACTGATGATAGTTCTCTCTCCTGTTGCCTTTGTTCTCCGTTATTTCAACACCTTCAGAATCTATTGCTTCCCTTCTGTGTGGTTTCATCTCTGCTTTTGTTCTTTCTTTACCTCTGTACTGTTTGCCATTTGCTTTCTTCTCAGTTAAAAACTCTTTTTTTCTTTGTTTTTGTTTATGTGCCTTTTCTTCTCCTATACTATTTACTTTTCACTCTATTAGTGGGTGGCTTGTTTACAACCATTGCCTTCCATGAGAATACCTGTAGTTTGAGAAATCAGCTGACCAAATTCACATAGTCTGGCAGTTTTCATTTTTGTTTATGTGAGAGCTCTGTAGACGTTGTATATCTTTAATTTCTGGGTCCAGTCTAATCCCTGGATTAAGTGGGGCCATATTACTTTTGATTTTTCCCCCAGATTGTGTTTTCTGCCAGATTTTGGAATTATTGCTTCATTCTGCTGACAAGAACAATATAGAAAATCTTAAGACATTTCTTTAGCAGGAACTCACATTCTGAGTCATTGTGCTACCAGTTTCTAACTGTTTTTCCTGTATTGTTTTTTACTCATTGCCAGGACACATAGACAGACATGCAAGGATACTAGGGTTAAAAAATCATGATATACTCAGAACATGTAGATTGTGATAGTAGGAAAAAAGGAGAATATATTTAAAGGGTTGAATATATGTTTTGCTCAGGTAAGTGTGAGGCAGTATAGAAAAGTGGTTAATAGCATAGACTCTGTAATCACCCTGTCCTGGTTTGAATCTTGGCTTTAGCACTTAAGTTATTAAATATCTTTATCCCTCGGTTTCTGTGTTTATAAAATTGGGGGTTTAATAGTACATGCTTTGTAAGGATCAAATGCGTGAATATTGATACTACACTAGAAAAGAACCCACCTTGTGATTGGTAGCTATTACTGTTATTACTGTGACTACTGTGACCTGCTCCTGTCTTTAAAATTTTCCTTTTTATCATGCAAATCATATTTCTTGCATTCTAAGTTGGGAATGTCATCCTTCTTGAAAGTGACTTCAGACTCTTGGTTACAAACCCAGAATATGGGTTAAAAATGCAGATTTTAAAAAAGGAGGACTAATGTGTTTATGCTGAAATCGTTTATGAAACTTTGAAACAAAAAAAGAGCTCAGCAAAGAAGAATGGGCAAAGCTAGGCAATGTTAGCTTAACTTGAAATATTTGAATGCCCTAAGGAAAGTGGTTTGGCCAATTCTTAGGTAAACTGAGACTATTTACAAGGTTATATTAAATCACTTTTAGTGTAAATGAACTTTCTAATCAAATATACTTCACTGGTAAAAATGAGTCAAGTTTTTCATTTTAAGAACTTCAATGCTAGTCGACAATCAGGAAAGAATCTGTAGTATGCCAATTATTTGTTAGTTTTACAAATTAATATTTTTCTTATTCTTAGAATCTCATATCTATCTGGAGTTTGTAAATCTAATAAAATTACGGCAGTATATACTCACTCTAATAATAATATTGAATGCAAACTGGTTCATATGGAGTAGAGGTGGAAGGGAGGGAGAAGCATCCAGACTACACTTGTTACTAAACTAAATGATGAAAAATACTCATTTGAGTACCCAATTTTTTGTTCCCTTAAAACATAAAAATAGCTAGTACCCCATGCCACGTACTTTTCAATTGGAATAAGAACAGTAATTTATACATTTTTAAAATTGTGTTTTATTTTCCCTAGAATATTCACAGGATCTACAAGGCTAGATGGAAATGCTATTGGTAAGTATGGGCATTTATTCTACTTCGGAACTGACTTTGGGCTAAAATAACTTTAATGTTGAGCTAAAAAAATATAAATATATTTATGTTACAGTGGATTTTGTCCGTTGGCTCTGTGCTGTGTCTATGGATGAATTACTTTCCACGACACACCCAAGAATGTTTAGTCTACAAAAAATAGTAGAAATATCATATTACAACATGGGAAGAATAAGATTGCAGTGGTCTCGAATTTGGGAAGTTATTGGAGATCATTTTAATAAGGTATTTGAATAAGTGTGGTATTTGTTTACATTTGTAGTATGTTTTTTGTTTAGAATGTCTTTGTAATCAAATTGAGCCCTTTTCCCTTCCAAGCAGTTATTTATTACTTTTTAATATTAAATTAGAAAACCCTGTGAATGGTGTTTTTCTTTTTAGAAATTATTACTCTGGGCTTTAAGAATTTGATGTAAAATGTCTGTTTTTCTTGTTGAGAAATATTTTTAGCATATTTAATGCCTTTGTGGAAAATCTTAGGATTTACCTATCTATGCTATTCTATGCTTTTTCTAAGACAAAAAATAAAGAATTGCAGATTTTTACTGCTGATATTAATTAGCATATTTTATTTCTGTCACCATTACAGGTTGGGTGCAATCCTAATGAAGATGTAGCTATTTTTGCAGTAGACTCCTTGAGGCAGTTGTCAATGAAGTTCTTAGAGAAAGGGGAGCTTGCTAATTTCAGATTCCAGAAGGATTTCTTAAGACCTTTTGAACATATAATGAAACGGAACAGGTACTATATTTGTTGAATTGCCTAATAGTAGGAAAATCTTGTTGTTTTCCACAGCAGGGAGAAAAACAGAAGAAAGGGGGAAAAACTGATGAGTTTTATCTGTTTGCATATCTAAGCAATTATATTAATGTTTTTAGGTCTCCAACAATTCGAGATATGGTTGTACGGTGTATAGCACAGATGGTTAATTCTCAAGCTGCTAACATTCGATCTGGATGGAAGAACATATTCTCTGTATTTCATCTAGCTGCATCTGATCAAGATGAAAGCATAGTGGAACTTGCATTCCAAACAACTGGGCACATTGTCAGTGAGTATTGTCTTAGCTGTGTTCAAGTAAAAGGGAAAAAAAAGCAACCTTAATGTGTTAGGAAGATGAGTCAAGTAACAAGATTATGGCCTTTAAGTTTACCAAGTTTTGTCTACAGAACCCCAGAGTAAATAAAAATAATTAAATTACTATTATAGTTAACATTTATTGAGTATTTACCATACGGCAAATACTGTATGCACTTTTCACGTAATTTCTTTGATCTTCACAGTTAAGCATCTTTATTATCCATCCCTTTTTTCAAAATGGATTAGGAAACTCAGCCCCAGAAAGGTTAAGCAGTTTATCTAAGGTCACAGAACTAGTGATGGAGATGGTCTTGAGACCCACAGAGTATTAAAGCAAAGCCTTTATTTTTGACCAGTAAGTACATTGCACAGCCTTCTTCAAGGAGGAGTCCCATTAAGTTCAAGGGGGACTGACTGAAATACTAAGATTATAAGTTAAGCCTATATAGAAGATGACAGTGATGACCATCAACATCAAGAGTCATGGCATCATCATAGCTGTCATTTATTGCATGCTTGCTTAAGTGTTATGCTAAGCACTTCACTTACATTATTTTGTGTAGTGCTTACAGCTATCCTGTGTATATTATGATTATTTCCATTTTATATCAAGAAACCGAGATACAGAGAGGTTAAGTAATTTTGTATATTCATTCAGCCAAAGTTGAATCGGTACGTACTGTGTACCAGTCACTGTATTAGGTGCTATGTTTATAATGTAAACAAAACAGACAAGTTTTACTATTCTCACCACTCAGGGCAGTCATGTTAAGTGGGAAAGATAGTCTTGAACTTCATATCTGTTGGATGTCAGCCTTTAATAACCTTTAAGGAAGTGCATTACATCTAGATGTTGGTGTATTTTTGGTACAGCTAAGAATAATTGAAAAATTATGGTAATATGTATTTTTCTCTATTTTAGCCCTTGTATTTGAAAAACACTTTCCAGCGACCATTGATTCTTTCCAGGATGCCGTGAAGTGTTTGTCTGAATTTGCGTGCAATGCAGCTTTCCCAGACACAAGTATGGAAGCAATTCGACTTATTCGCCATTGTGCAAAATATGTGTCTGATAGACCTCAGGTATAGCGTCATTTAGTAAACAAAATTTTGCAGAGTATTCTTTCCAATTTGAAATCTTAAGTTTGTTTGGGAATTGAGGGTATATGAAGCATTTATTTTTCAGTAATTCGAAAAATAATCTGAGCAGCCTGATTCCGAGTTAGGATGGTTAGTGATTATAACTAACCATTATTGAAAGTGTTGGGTATTTTTCTGAGTGGTTTTCATTAAATTGTATTAACTTGTTTAATCTTCTAATGACTTTATGGGATAGATAGTGTTATAGCCCCATACGGATAAAGAAACTGAGGGAGGCACAGAGAAGTTTCAAAATGTGCCCATAGTTTCAGGGCTAGTAAAGTAGAGCTAGGGTTTGAGCCCCAGCCTGTGTTTGTAACCATTCCCTACAGTGCATCTTGTCTGTCTGTGCTGTGTAATACTGAAGCTGACTGACTATGGATGAGAATAGGCTTAAGCTCTGAAGTAAAAGGTGGAATTGAAAATCTAGCTGCCATATTTAACTTGCATATTTAAATCTGTCTTTGTAACTATCATAAGAGAAAGTGATGTATCGTAGATTTGGTAATAAGATTTTATTCCATACTAACATGGACCGATCAGGTGCTTGGTACGTTTCAGATATGTCAACTCATTTTACCTTTATACTTCCCCAGTGTGGTTAATGTGGCTGTGTGGTATCATAACCATTTAAGTGATAAAAATGGAAACCTGAATTAACCTGGGTAATGATGCAGAAAACTGGTGACAGTTGAAAGTGAAGCTAACTTTTGGATGCTAGTCCAGAGCTCTTTATAGGCAGTTATATTTTGCCTGCTTCAGTGGCACGTATACTAAAATTGTCGGCAGTTATAGTACCCATTTTTTATAAATTATTGTGTGTTAAATTGCTCACTGGTTATTTGTGAAGCATTTAAATTATTTTTTGAGAAGTTAATATATTAAATGTATAGGTGTTATGTTTTGCCTTTAATAACCCTACCTTTTTTCTTGAAGGCTTTCAAGGAATACACAAGCGATGATATGAACGTGGCACCTGAAGACAGGGTGTGGGTGAGAGGATGGTTCCCAATTCTCTTTGAGTTATCCTGTATCATCAATAGATGCAAATTAGATGTAAGAACCAGGTAACAATCTATATTTGTAATTAAAATTTTGAATTTATTTTGACTTTAATCACATAACTCTTCTTTATAAACACAGTCTCACAGTTAAAGACCATAAAATCAAGTGTTTTGTCAAATATATTAATTAGTAGATAGGTATATTTTAAAATATGTTCATATTATTTTAAAATGTTAACTAAAGCAAAATAAAAATGGAAATACTACGTTGTTTTTAAAATATTTGATTATAGCCTCCTTTTGATTTTAGCTTCTAAGTTAATTTGATCCTTTAAACGTTCTGTCTTTTCATATATTTGTTTCCAATAATAAATTGAAGTTAGTGGCAAAATTTATTTTATTTCCTGATGAACGATAGAAGAATTTTTAAATGCACATCCTTGGTGAGTTTTAGGTGAAGAACCATTTCTTTTTGTAACCTGATCAGTAACATAGTTTGGAATAATATAGAACTATTCAAATAGAACTCTTTCAAAAGTATATTGCCAATAAAAGATCATTATGAACATATAGTCAATCTGTAAAGGAACTATTCCGGGTATTATGTGACTGGCCAAGTGCTTAACACACTGTTCTTAGGTCACAGCTCACAGGACTCCCATAGTAGTTTTTTTTTTTTGTTTTTTTTTTGAGACGGAGTCTCGCTCTGCTGCCCAGGCTGGAGTGCAGTGACTGGATCTCAGCTCACTGCAAGCTCCGCCTCCCGGGTTCACGCCATTCTCCTGCCTCAGCCTCCCGAGTAGCTGGGACTACAGGCGCCCGCCACCTCGCCTGGCTAGTTTTTCGTATTTTTCAGTAGAGACGGGGTTTCACCGTGTTAGCCAGGATGGTCTTGATCTCCTGACCTCGCGATCCGCCCGTCTCGGCCTCCCAAAGTGCTGGGATTACAGGCTTGAGCCACCACGCCCGGCCCCATAGTAGTTTTTTACCCTGTACTTTGCCACATTGAAATGGCCAGCTTGTGTGTCCTAATATCTGTCAACCTCTAAACGCACCGTGAGTTCAATTTTATGGTAAACAAAATCTTTTAGGAATCTTCCCTTCTCATTTGGAAGAATCTTCTGTTATTTGGATGTGTAACTTTATTGAATTTTTTGAATTTCTAAAGGTAGCACAGAATGAATCTCTTCTTTTTCACCTTATGCCAGAACCACACCCATGCCCCACCAAGGTTAAATTTGACTTACATCTCAAGAAATTTTTCATTTTTATAGTATTATTTGTTACAACAGAAATTCTTATGAAATAGATAATCCAAAATAGGACTTAACCCTTAGGAATTTTAATTATGAGAGCACTATAGAAAAAGAGTTTATTTTATATTTAGACACAGTGGATTGTTTATCAGTGGGCCCGTTAGGAAATTGTTGAAATTCAAGATAGCCCCATTTCAGTTGTCCAGCTGCCTCAGTGGAGCGGCTAACATATCATGACTAGCAGGTCATGAAAACTCAGCACCCTCTCCCCTCACCCTTTATTTATTTGTAGAAGTCTGTTTGATGGAGGATCCACCTGCTTTCTTACCCTTCTGTTGCTTGGCACTGTGATACCTTATTTCTCACCATATTCCATGTTCAGATTATGGGTAGATACTAGTTGTTAAAGATGTTGTGTGTGTTCTAGTTAGTAAAGGAGAGGGAAAAGATCAGTAAACTTTGTTCAGTGATGGCCTTTGATTTTCCTACCTCATCCCAGGATATGTATGGCCTGCTATTTAGCTTCCATTTTAAAATGTGGGCCGGATGCTGTGGCTCACATCTGTAATCCCAGCACTTTGGGAGGTCAAGGTGGGAGGACTGTTTGAAACCAACCTAGGCAACATAGTGAGACCCCATCTCTTTGAACAAAAAGTTAACTAGGCATAGTAGGCATCCCTCTAGTTCCTGCTGCTCATGAGGCTGAGGCAGGATTCCCTAAGCACAGGAAGTTGGGGCTGTGGTGAGCCCTGATCACACCACTGTACTCCAGCCTAGGCAACAAGTTGAGACTCTCTGTCTTTAACAACAACAAATAGTGCAGCACTATAATTGGTATAACACTGTGTGGAAAGAACTTCTCGTGTGCATTCTTATTTGATTCTTCCAAAATTCTCCAGATTTGGGGATAAATACCGAAAATTAAAGTCCCAGATGTAGTCAGGCATCATTTAATGACAGGGATATGTTCTGTACAATGCATTACTAGGCAATTTCAACATTGTGTGAACATCATAGCATGTACTTACACAAATCTAGATGGCATAGCCTGTTGCTCCATGGGTACAACTTGCACAGCATGTTACTGTACTGTAGGCAGCTGTTAATACAGTGGCGTTTGTGTATCTAAACATATCTAAACAGGCTGGGTGCAGTGGCTCACGCCTGTAATCCCAGCATTTTGGGAGGCCAAGGTGGGCAGATCACCTGATGTCAGGAGTTCGAGACCAGCCTGGCCAACATGGTGAAACCCCACCTCTACTAAAAACATAAAAATTTGGCCAGGCATGGTGGCTCATGCCTATAATCCCAGCATTTTGGGAGGCCCAGGTGGGCGGATCATCTGAGGTCAGGAGTTCGAGACCAGCCTGGACGACATGGTGAAACCCCTTCTCTACTAAAAATACAAAAATTAGCTGAGTGTGGTGGTGCGCACCTGTAATCGCAGCTACTCAGGAGGCTGAGGCAGGAGAATCGCTTGAACCTGGGAGGCAGAGGTTGCAGTGAGCTGAGAGTGCCACTTCACTCCAGCCCAGGCAACAGAGTGAGACTCTGTCTCAAAAATAAAAATTAAAAAATACAAATACAAAAATTAGCTGGGTGTGGTGGCACACGCCTGTAATCCCAGCTACTCGGGAAGGTAAGGCATGAGAGTTGCTTGAACCCGAGAGGCGGAGGTTGCAGTGAGCCAAGATGGCACCACTGCACTCCAGCCAGGGTGACAGTAAGAGACTCTGTCTCAGATAAAAAAAATTCTATGTGTATATATATACATAGAAATGGTACAGTAAAAACATGATATAAAAGATAAAACCTGTATAGGGCACTTACCATGAATGGAACTCACTGGACTGGAAATTGTTCTGGGTGAGTCAGTGAGTGAGTGGGGAGTGAACGCAAAGGAGGCCTAGGACATTACTATGCACTACTGTAGACTTTATAAACACTGTAAACTTAGGCTACTCTAAATTTATGAAAAGATGTTTTTCTCCAGTAAAAAACTAACCATAGCTTACTGTAAGTTTTTTGCTTTATAATTTTTAAAATTTTAAAAAACATGACTCTTATATTAACATTTAGCTTAAAACACATTGTACAGCTGTACAAAAATATTTTCTTTATATCTTTATTCTATAAGCTTTTTTCTATTTCTATTTTTATTTTTTACTTTTTAGACTTTTTTGTTAAAAACTAAGACATAGACGCACACATTAACCTAGGCCTATACAGAGTCAGGATCATCAGTGTCACTGTCTTTCATCCCCACGTCTTACCCCACTGGAAGATGTGTTACTTCAGGGGAAGTAACACATAAGGAGCCGTCATCTCCTATGATAACAATGACTTCTTCCAGAATACCTACTGAAGTACCTGCCTGAGGCTGTTTTCCAATTAACTTTTTAAAAATGTGTAAGTACAAGGAGTACACTTGCAAATAATGATGAGAGGTGCAGTAAATTAATCATTAACAAAATTGTTTATCATTATATGACTGGCAGTGCAGTAGGTTTGTTTACACCAATATCACCATAAACTTGTGAGTAAAGTGTTGCCCTACGATCAATGAAAGCTACAACTACAATGTCACAAGACAATTGGAACTTTACAGCTCTATTATAATCTTAGGGGACCACTGGCTTATGTGCAGTTCATTGTTGACTGAAATGTCCTTATGTGGCACATGACTGTATTATTTTTCCCTACACCAACTATTTAAGTATTGCTTTAAAAAAAAAAAAAAAAAAAAAGACATTTTCCACATTAAAAATCCTTGGAAACAATTGATCTCTGTGTTTACTTTGGGCCCTGGAAAAAACAGGATTGCCCATATCCACTTACTCCCAGCCATGAGAGGCAGCATCCTGTTACTTGGAGTGGGAGGGCATCGATACAGAGCTCAGCAGATGGAGGATGAGGGAGCCTTGTTCCATCGCAAGGAGGGAACTGTGGGTTTAGCATCAGTGATGGAACTCTGACAGGCGTCCTCTGTGGAAGAGTTTCTTTCCCAGGAGTTTCTTTACTATGGTTTCTTTACCATTGCTAGTATTACATATTAGATATCTTAGGGATCCAATAGACCAGTGTGAATTTACTGTAGGTCTGAAGTATTGTAATGTTATTTTACACATTCATTTAACAAAAACTTGTTGAGAACCTACTATGTATGAGCCATCTACTAGGTTTGGGGATAGCATAACAGCAAATGAGTTCAGCCCTATTCCAGTCCTTATGAGAGCCTTTCAAAGAAAATTTTGTTCTGTTTTACTCTCAAACTTTTGGAAACATAAGCCATTTCTAAATTGGAGGATGCCTGTGTTTTCCCAGAAAAAGCAACAAATAGAGAAAAGATTAAAGTTTCTAATGGTTACATAAAAGTATTATTTCAAGAAACAGGAAGGAATGAAGAAGAAAGTTTTGAGTTTCAGTTTTAACACTTACACAAAAGCTACTCAATGTGATGCTAAGCAATTTATTTAGCAAATATTTATTGTTTGCCTTCCAGGCAATGAGCACTGCTGTGTGCCTGGGATATAGCAAGAAATGAAACACAGAAAGACCCCTTAGTGGATTTGTTTTGTAAATCCTTTTGTTTGGGGATGTTGCATGAATAAGGCTTCTAGTATTGGGTGAAAATCCCCATAGTTCTTTGAAAAAGATTTTCCAAAATCTAACTTTTGTTTTGTTCTTAGACTGCTATATATGTATTTTCTTTTTTGGCTGTAGAACCACAAAATTAATATTCACTCAAACAATTATCGTTTTCAATCTGTAATTCCATTTACAGTTTTTAAATGCTGCAATGGTGAGGTAAGAGTAAAGGAAAAGTAAAATTAAAAAGTTTACGGCCAAGACCTTTGGAGATTTTTTTTTCCTGAATGATATATCTTAAAGGAACCTGTTGTTCTTACAACTTAACTTTTTTAAAACCCAGTGTCGTGTGTTAATTTCAGACTAGTTTTAAGCTTTCTGGTTTTAGTAGCTTTGTGAACTATAAAAACTATTTTAGGAGGAGTATGCTTTTTTGTATTATAGCTTTCTAATTGTGTTTTGTCATTTTAGGGGTTTAACAGTAATGTTTGAAATAATGAAAACATATGGCCACACTTATGAGAAACACTGGTGGCAGGATTTATTTAGAATTGTTTTCCGAATCTTTGACAATATGAAATTGCCAGAACAACAGACAGAGGTAAGAGGATACACAATTTTCATTTAGCTTAGTCAAGTTAAAAGATCCTCAGTATTATCATCAATACATTTTAGTGTTTCAAATTAAGTACAGAAGAGAATTCCTAGAAAATTTTTCTTTAAGGCATGAGAATATAATACTATGTCTTTATAAATAAGAACACTGGCTGGGCACAGTGGCTCACGCCTGTAATCCCAGCACTTTGGAAGGCCAAGGCGTGTGGATCGTCTGAGGTCAGGAGTTTGAGACCAGCCTCACCAACATGGTGAAACCCCATCTCTACTAAAAATACAAAAATTATCCAGGTGTGGTGGCAGGTGCCTGTAGTCCCAGCTACTTGGGAGGCTGAGGCAGGAGAATCGTTTGAACCCGGGAGGTGGAGGTTGCCATGAGCTGAGATTGTGCCACTGCACTGCAGCCTGGGTGACCAGCGAAACTCCGTCTCAAAAAAGAAAAAGAATGCTATGTGGGGGATAGAACTGAATTAATGAATTGATTTTTTTGTTCTGTTTTGTTTTTAGTGTTTTTCTGACTTTTCCATTTCTTTTCCTCGTTTCGACAGTCAAAACTATAAAACGTCAGTAACTTTCTTTTTTTTTTTTTTTTGAGACGGAGTTTTGCTCTGTCGCCCAGGCTGGAGTGCTGTGGCCAGATCTCAGCTCACTGCAAGCTCCGCCTCCCGGGTTTACGCCATTCTCCTGCCTCAGCCTCTCGAGTAGCTGGGACCACAGACGCCCGCCACCTCGCTCGGCTAGTTTTTTGTATTTTTTAGTAGAGACGGGGTTTCACCGTGTTAGCCAGGATGGTCTCCATCTCCTGACCTCGTGATTCGCCCGTCTCGGTCTCCCAAAGTGCTGGGATTACAGGCTTGAGCCACCGCGCCTGGCCAATAACTTTCTTTAGTATTATATAGTGACTTCTTTTTTATGTAAAAAGTAAGGAATACAAAGTAAATTTTATTTATTTCGACATATTTTACTATGAACCAGTTACAATATACATTTTAGGAAACGTGTCAAGAGAGCTTCATATTTTCCCCTTTTGTTCCATACAGCAGTGTTAAATGCAGACTTCTGTGATTATTTTTTATGGGTTTGAAAAAATAAATTACACTTATTTTGTATAGCCCTTTTTTTATGGTGTTTTCAGATAACCCATACTTCAGGAAAGTCATTTTTATTTTAAACCTATGCTAACCCCATTTGGACAAATTCTTACCTCCTTATTTCCCTTTCATATTCTGTCATGGTCTAGAGCAAGGCTGGCTGTTGCTATTCATGCACTTTGAAAAATCATAATGTTAATATCAAGATGATACGGTGATGGTTTTTTTTAATAAAACAAATAGTGCCAAAAATAGTTAAATTATTGTATGCATAGATGGTTATGGGATAATGAGGAGCAATAGATACCAGATTTTAAGTTAAGGTGAATGTAACGTTCTAGAGGGAATTCAGTGGTCTAAAAGGAACACTGACAGCCTTACATTTTAAATATGAAAACATTTATATATATATATGTGTATATATATATGTATATCTTTTTAAATCATAGTAGTTGATTAATGGCATGATGTTCATTAATGACTTTTTTCCCCAGAAAGCTGAATGGATGACAACAACTTGCAATCATGCACTTTATGCAATCTGTGATGTATTCACTCAGTATTTAGAAGTACTCAGTGATGTACTTTTGGATGATATTTTTGCTCAGCTCTACTGGTGTGTGCAGCAAGGTAGGTCTGTACCAGATATGTGACACAAAGTGTTAAATGTGACCCTGGTAATATATAAATGAATTGCTCTTTTCTTTCCTAGACAATGAGCAGTTAGCACGATCTGGTACAAACTGTTTAGAGAATGTTGTTATTCTGAATGGTGAAAAATTTACCCTAGAAATCTGGGATAAAACTTGCAACTGCACACTGGATATCTTCAAAACCACAATCCCACATGCGTAAGAAGATTTTATACAACTTTACATTTATATTTGTATATTGAATGAGTTGGAGAGTGACTAGTGATTAAAAGTTTGATAGTAACTACTGATTTCTCGTAACAGAAATCCTTTTAAGCTTGTCTTACTCTTTTATGGATTTAGATTTATTACAAACCAAACTGCTATAAACTATAACAAATACATGAATTAAACTATTTGTAAACCAAAACCTTTAGTCTGGTTATCCAAAATTTGGGACATAGTGAAGTGATTCCGCTGACTTTTATAAGATTTTATTTATTCAGATCAAACCAAGCAGTGGTTTTGAATTGGGAAAAAAAAAATCTCAGCCTGTTTCTGTTACTGATCTTTTAATAATCTAAGGAAAATGTATTTACACATATTTCATATTTTATAACAGCTTGTCATTTTTCTCTAAGGGATGAGTGTGAAATGGAATTATAGTGAGGCAGGGTTTTTTTTTTTTTTTTTGAGATGGAGTTTCATTCTTGTTTCCCAGACTGGGGTGCAATGGTGTGATCTCAGCTTACCACACCTCCGCCTTTGGGTTCAAGCGATTCTCCTGCCTCAGTCTCCCCAGGTAGCTGGGATTACAGGCATACACCACCATGCCCGGCTAATTTTGTATTTTTAGTAGAGATGGGGTTTCTCCACGTTGGTCAGGTGGTCTCGAACTCCCAACTTCAGGTGATCCACCCACCTCGGCCTCCCAGAGTGCTGGGATTACAGGCGTGAGCCACCACACCTGGCCAGTTTTATGAATTTTTTTTTTTTGAGAAGTCTCTTACTTTGGAAAATATTTGATATTAATACTTAGGGAAAGGAGGTTTAAAATTTTTAAAACTTATCAGAAAGTGTTTTTTTAATGTAAAACTGGTTACTATGTTACCCTTTTAATTATATTAAATGCCACTTAATTTTTTTCTAAAAGTACATGTTTAAACTTTTTACTAGATGTTTTTTAGGAAATTGCTCTTAGCAGTAGTCAAAGATGGACTGTGTAGTTGGTATGTTCTTGTTACTTTCTTGGGCCCATTTCAAAATATGCTGGATGTGGCATGTGGCACAGCCCTCTAGTGATTGATGTGGTTTTGGTATCTTAAAGGCTCTTGACCTGGCGGCCCACTTCTGGAGAAACTGCCCCCCCACCTCCATCTCCTGTAAGTGAAAAGCCATTGGTAAGTTTTAATCAGTAAAGTATATTGAAATTAGTTATTTGTGATGAGTAATTTTATTATGGGTCAGAGTCTTACATGTAAGTGTCTCAATCCATTCCTACTATTAAAAAAATATCTGAAACTAGATTACTTATAAATAGAAATTTATTTTTTCACAATTACGAAGGTTGGGAATTGTACGATCAGGTGTCTGGTGAGAGCTGCTCTCTGCTTCCAAGATGGCACCTCGTTGCTGCATTCTCACATGGTAGAAGGAGGGACAGAAAGGGACCTAGATAGTTCCCTCCAGCCCTTTTTTAAGGCACTAATTCTCATGGCCTACTCCCCTCCTAAAATCTCTACCTCTTGATACTGTTGCATTGGGGATTCAGTTTCATTATGAATTTAGGAGGGAACACAAACATTCATATCATTGCGATGCATTCGTCTCTTTTAAGAAGATGGTATAAATTTGCTGTCCAGAATTGTGAGGTTAGTTCTGTGGTCAGTTTCACAGACAATTAATATGTGTCTCTGTTAAGTGCCATGAAGGGAGTATTTTAAATTATTTTTAAATATAGGACATCGAGTAAAATGATTTTTTAAGGGTTGCGAGAGAAAGATACCATATTACATAGCTATCTCCATGCAAAGCTGAAGATATTGTTGGATAGTATTTAAACTTTTTATTTTTATATAATTTCACCTTATAGAAAAGTAACACAAAACAGTACAAAGAATTCTAATATTCACTTCACCCAGTGTATTGGTTTCCTAGGTCTACCATAAAAAATTACCACAAACTTGGTGGCTTAAAACTATAGAAACCTACTGTCTCATGGTTCTAAAGACCACAGGTCCTAAATCAAGGAGTTAGCAGGGCCACATTCCCTCCAAAGGCTCTAAAGGAAAATCCTTACTAGCTTCTTCCAGCTTCTGGTGGCTGTTGACAACCTTTGGCATTATTTGGCTTGTTCACATATCACTCCAATCTTTGCCACCATCTATCCATAGTCGTCTTCACTGTGTGTGAATTAAATCTCTACCTCTCCTTTTTGTTTTATGAAGACATTAGTCATTGGATTTAGGGTTTACCTGAAATCCAGGATGATCTCATCTCAAGATCCTTAATTACATCTGAAAAGACCTTATTTCCAAGTAAGGTAACATTTGCAGGTATCAGGGGTCAGAACTTAGACATACCTTTTAGGGGCCAATATTCATCCTACTGTGGTCTACCCACTGACACCTAAAAATTCATGTCCATCCCATCGGCAAAAGATGGTCACCCCATTCTAAGGTCCCCAAAAGTCTAAACTCATTACAGCATCAATACTATGTCCAAAATCCCATATAAATACCATCGGAAGTCCCTAATCTGATCATCTCAGACATCTACATTAAGGATGGATGACACTCTTGAGTATGATCTATTCTGGAGCAGAATTCATCTCCATCTGTGGACCTGTGAACCTAGAAAATAGGTAAAGTAACTTTTAAAATACAGTAGTGGGACAAGCATAAGATAGACATTCTCATTGCAAAAAGGAGAAATTGGAAGGAACAAAGGATCACCAGTCCTAAGCAAGGTTGAAACTTAGCAGGGACAATTCTGTTGAGTTTTAAAGCCTGAGAATAATGCTGTGTGGCTTAATATTCTGCCTTCTGGGGCCATGGCTTACTTCTTTGGGCCTGAGCCCTACACTATCGGTGGTTGTACTTTTTCTTAAAGGTTAGCACGTTTGCAGCTCTGTTGACCCATTTTCTGCCTGTAGAATCCTAGAAGTCAGCCTCCCTTCCTTTTATTGTTTCTGTCCCTTTCATTCTAGGCTGGCCATATGTCTGCTGGTATATCATTCTCAAAATCCTTGTGGGTCTTCTGTATGCGTTAAGAGAAACCATGCCATTAAACAAGAGGGTGATCCATACATCTTTCTGGATAGTCCTGTTATGTTCCTGGCTTCTGCTGAGATGGTTGATTGGATCCACTAGATATATACCTAATCTCTGGCAAAAAGTCGTCCAGCTATTATAGCCTTGGCCTTCTCTCCAAAGCATGCTTTCCTAACAATTCATTTCCTAATTGTAGCATCCTTTTCCATGTGGATAGGCCAAGATCCTCTCAAATCATCAAGTGGCAGTTTCTTTTTGCTTAACAGTTCTTTCATCAATATATCTTATTCTTGCATTGTACTATAAACAGCAAGGACAAACCAGGCCACGCCTTCAACACTTTGCTTGGAACTCTCCACTACATGTCATCACTTAGAATTCTGCTTTCCACCCAACAATTCAGCCAGGCTTTCTGCCACTTTACAACAAGGATCACCTTTCTATTAGTATCTAATCCCATGTGCTTGATTTCCTTCTAAGACCTCACCAGAAGCACCTTTTAACATTCTTATTTGTACCAATAATCTGTTTGATGGCCATACATGTCTTCTCTAAGATGGTAGAAGCTTTCTCTCACACATTGCACTCCCTTGTGGGTCCTCACCAGAACCACATTTGACATCCATATTTCTACCAACAGTCTCTTCAGGGCAATCTAGGTGTTTTCTATCATGTGTCTCAGAACTCTTCCAGCTTCTACCATTCCCCAGTTCCAAAGCCACTTCCACATTTTTAGGTGTTTGTTACAGCCACATTCCATTTCATAGTATCAAAATCTTTATCAGGGCCAGAGAAACAAAACCAACAGTAGAGATATATATAGATAGATTTAAGGAACTGGCTGATGTGATTGTGGAGGCTGGCAGGTTTGAAATTTTGTAGGACAGGCAGGCAGGCTGGAAAGCCTTGGGCAGGTGCTGAAGCTGCAGTTCACAGGCGGAATTTCTTCCCCAGGAAAACCTATTTTGCTCAGTTTTGAAGGCCTTCAACTTATTGGATAAGGACCATCTAGATTATTGAAGATAATATCCTTAAAGTGAACTGACTATAGATGTTAACCACATCTATAAGATACCTTCAGCTCAACACCTGGAATAGTGTTTAATTGAATTAATTGTTACTCATTTGACTTAAGTATCTGGCTTAAGTACATAGGATATTGGTATTGTGTCCTAGCCAAATTGACACAAAAGTAATCATTACACCAAGTTTCTCCAAATGTTATTTTACATTTGTTTTTACCAACTCCTGCTTTCCTCCCTCTTTTTATCTTGCTACCCCGCCTCCCACACACACACAATTTTCTGAAAATTTTCCGCCTCCACACACACACAATTTTCTGAAAGTAATTTGTAAATATAATGCCTACTTATCCCTGACAATCAAAAAATTATCCTTGAAACAATAATCTACAGGTCTTTTCAAATTTGTACTGTTCTCCCAATAATACCTTTGAATTTTAAAGCCAGGAGGCTGTAAAGTAACAAACTAATGCCCACTGACCAGATTTGTTCCTCACAACTTTTAACTTTCTTAACAAAATTGTCAACAGTTAAAACAGATTTCACAGAAAAGTACCATTCTGAATTGCCCTTGAGAACTGTGACGTCTATACTGGGCCCGTGTTGCTCCATGACTCTGTTGTGCTGACGTCCGTTCAGCACAGACCCGGTTATTACTTAGGACGTCCCAAAAATTCTCCTCATTTACATTGGTTAGTGAGAAAAATTGAGAAAACAATATACCTAACATCCAAAAATTCCTCTAAAACAGAGCAAGGTTTTTAAATCCCTAATTTTGTGACCTAGTTTTTGTGCAGGTTTAGTTTTCTGGAGAGAACATTTTAGAAATCATCAGACTGTTCAAGAGGGCCAGTGACCAAAAATATTTAAAAACTAGTGCTTTCATTTATCTTCAGTAAGATAATACATTTTTAATTCTGAGAACTGAGTCATTTCTTCCTTAAAATACAGAAGTCCAAGCTAACGTATTGTTCTGATTATTACTATTTCTGGTAACACAGGCCCATCTTCCTTTCACACAGCAGGTAAGGTTGCTGCAGGCTGGGACTGTTATGTCAGAACAACAAGAGCTAAGCACTCCTCCTGAAACCAGGTTCTCTCATCTCTTGAGTATGCTGTACCTTTATAATGAAAGAAAGCTTGAGGAGTGGTAGGGTCAGCTGCCATTTATTGCCCAACACTGTGCTGCTAGTGTTTTGGATTTATTATCTCTAGTTCTTAACAACCTGCAAGGAAAGTATGTCATTTCTTTTTAGATCAGAAAACCTCACCTCAGGAAATTAATCATTTTTCCAAGGTTACACTCTTAATAATACTGGAACCTGTGGCTGGGCGTGGTGGCTCACGCCTGTAATCCCAACACTTTGGGAGGCCGAGGCGGGCAGATCACCTGAGGTTGGGAGTTGGAGACCAGCATGACCAACATGGTGAAACCCCCTCTCTACTAAAAATACAAAAAGTAGCTGGGCATGGTGGCGCATACCTATAATCCCAGCTACTGGGGACGTTGAGGCAGGAGAATCGCTTGAACCCAGGAGGTAGAGGTCGCGGCGATTCGAGATTGCGTCATTGCACTCCAGCCTGGGCAACAGGAGCGAAACTCCTATCTCAGAAAAGTAAATAAATATTACTGGAGCCTGATTCTTGTGTAGGTCTGTTGGACTCCAGGGTCCAGTTTCTCTTCATGGTACGACGCTCCTAGATAGTCACCTTCACATTGACCTTTCCAGTCCCTGGGTCCATGGGTGACAGAAGATCCTTTTCTAAATTTACCCCTGCAAAAAGTGTCTGTTTAGATTTTATGAACACTTGTGGGTGTTGCTGACCAGTTTCTCTACACTTTGAAGTTTTGTATTTATATCTGTTGCTGTTGGATGGTTTAAGACCTGAGCCCAATGAGGGTCAGAAAGTCAACTTTTCTGTATGTACAGGTAATTTTAAATAATTTTCTCATTGTGTTGTAACTGTAATGTAATCATTTTCATAGGGACATAAGTTTTTAAAATAGCATTTTAGAAAATATTTTCACACATAAACTTTATTAACCATACTTATAATGATTTTTTTTATTTATTAGGATACAATATCACAGAAGTCTGTAGATATTCATGATTCTGTTCAACCAAGGTCTGTGGATAACAGACCGCAAGCACCACTGGTTTCTGCCTCTGCTGTTAATGAAGAAGTCAGCAAAATTAAATCTACAGCAAGTGAGTTATTTCTCTAAATAAAAATAAATTTGTGTTTTATGTAGGAAAGGGTTAACATTTTTGGTTTTTTATCATTAACAAACATATACTATAATTGTGTCATTACTTCTTTTTTTTTATGTATTTATTTGTGAGACAGAGTCTCACTCTGTCGCCCAGTCTGGAGTGCAGTGGCGCCATCACAGCTCACTGCAAGCTCCGCCTCCCAGGTTTAAGTGATTCTTCTGCCTCAGCCTCCTCTGAGTAGCTGGGACCAAGGCACGCACCACCACGCCCGGCTAATTTTTGTATTTTTAGTAGAGACGGGGTTTCACCATATTGGCCAGGCTGGTCTTGAACTCCTGACCTTGTGATCTGCCCACCTCGGCCTCCCAAAGTGCTGGGATTACAGATGTAAGCCACCGTGCCCGACCACTTTTTTTTTTTTTTTTGAAACGGAGTCTCACCCTGTCGCCTAAGCTGGAGTGCAGTGGTGCTCACTGCAACCTCTGCCTCCCAGGTTCAAACAATTCTCCTGCCTCAGCCTCCTGAGTAGCTGGGATTACAGGTGCCGGCCATCACCCCCAGCTAATTTTTGTAGATTTAGTAGAGACGGGGTTTCACCATGTTGGCAAGGCTGGTCTCGAACTCCTGACCTCGTGATCCACCCGCCTCAGCCTCCCAAAGTGCTGGGATTACAGGCGTGAGCCACCACGCCTGGCCGTGTCATCACTTCTTTACTGTGCTTACCCTAATTTGGACATCCTCTGATAGATGGATGCCCTCTGGCAGAAGGTCAAGAACTCTGCTGATACCTGAAATGTCCGCTTTTTCCACCAACGAGCACCTGAGTCTTCTCTCTCCACCCCCTTCTGCATGCCAACCAACCTTATGTTCTGTCTGTAGAAGTAGGGCCTAACATGCCTTCCTCTACCCATCTGCAAGGGGAAGTAGTGAGGGACTGTTGCTTTCTAAGCAGGAGCACCCAACTTGTTTTCGTTCTTGTTGTTGTTGTTTTTCCAGACAGAGTCTTACTCTGTCACCCACGCTGGAGTGTGATCTCAGTTCACTGCAACCTCAACCTCCTAGGCTCGAGCGAGCCTCTTGAGTAACTGGGACTACAGGCACGCCTCATCATGCCCAGCTTATTTTTTATATTTTTTTGTAGGGACAAGGTTTTGCCATGTTGCCCAGGCTGGTCTTGAACTCCTGAGCTCAGGCCATCTGCCTGCCTCAGCTTCCCAACATGCTGCGATTACAGGCTTGTGCCACAGCATCTGGCCAGTAGCACCCTACTTTTTTTGTTGTTGTTGTTGTTTTGAGACAGAGTCTCGCTCTGTCGCCCAGGCTGGAGTGTAGTGGTGCAATCTCGGCTCACTGCAAGCTCCACCTCCCGGGTTCATGCCATTCTCCTACCTCAGCCTCCCGAGTAGCTGGAACTACAGGTGCCCGCCACCACGCCCGACTAATTTGTTTTTTATTTTTTGGTAGAGACAGGGTTTCACCATGTTAGCCAGGATGGTCTCGATTTCCTGACCTCGTGATCCACCTGCCTTGGCCTCCCAAAGTGCTGGGATTACAGGCATGAGCCACCGTTCCCGGCAGGAGCACCCTACTTTTCTAAGGAGCAACCCTTTTCTCCACAATGCTCCCTAACCTTAGTCGGCCTGTGCCAATTTCCCTCACTGCTGCCCACACCCCTGTCTCCATACAGGGATCCCCAGGTCACCTGTATTCCTCCCCTCACCTTTTCACAAAAAAGAGGAACCCTTTACTTTTTTACTGGATTGATTCGGTTTCATTTGCTGAAGGAAAATTATAACACCTAGAAAAGACCACAGCCTCCTTAGAGGAGAACAGGACAGCTTTGAGAACTTTTTAAAACCTGAGGTGAAATTTACATAACAAATAACAATATACAAGTGAATAATTCAGTGGTATTAAGTACATTCACAGCCACCACCTCTATCTAGATCCAAAGCATTTTCATCACTCCTAAAGGGAGCCCCCCCGCCCCATAACTGTTACACAACCACTCCCTCTTCTCCCCTTCCCCAGCCCCTGGCAGCCACTAATTACCTGTGTTTGTGAATTGCCTATTCTGCATATTTCATATAAAAAATGGAATCATACAAAATATAACCTTTTGTGTCTGTCTTCTCTCACAATGTTTTCAAGACTCATCATGTTGTAGCATGAATCAATAATTCATTCCTTTTTATTACTAAGTAATAGTCCACCGAATGTATAGACTACATTTTGTTTATCCATTTGTCTGATGATGGATGTTTGTATTTGTTTCACCTGCAGTTGTCATGAATAGTGCTGCTGCAAACTGTTGTGTACAAATATCATTTGAATACCTGTTTTCAGTTCTTTTGCGTTATCTGCCTAGGAGTGGAATTGCTAGCTTGTAGGGTAATTCTATGTTTAACTTCTTGAGGAAACACCAAGTAATTTTCTATAGCCAGTGGCTGCACCATTTTACATTCCCTCTAGCAATTCCAGGTTTTCCACATCTTTGCCAATGCCTTTTTTGTTGTTGTTAAATGATAACCATTCTAGTGGGTGAGCAGTTGTACCTCATTGTGGTTTTGACTGGCATTTCCGTAATGATTAGTGATGTTAAGCATCTTTTCATATGCTTGTTGGCCATTTGTATATCTTATTTGGAGAAATTTGTATTCATGTCCTTTGCCTGTTTTTAAATTTTGATGAAGTCCAATTTTTGTTTTCTTTTGTTAGTTATGCCTTTGGTATCATTGTCAAAATCCAAGGTCATCAGCATTTCCCGCCAATGTTGTCTTCTATGAAGTTTTTTTTTTTTTTTTTTTGAGACGGAGTCTCACTCTGTCACTCAGGCTGGAGTACAGTGGTGCGATCTGGGCTCACTGCAACTTCCACCTCCTGGATTCAAGCGATTCTCCTGCCTCAGCCTCCTGAGTGGCTGGGATTACAGGCACGGGCCACCACACCTGGCTAATTTTTGGATTTTTAGTAGAGATGGGGTTTTGCCATGTTGGCCAGGCTGGTCTCGAACTCTGGACCTCAAGTGATCCACCTGCCCAGCCTCCCAAAGTGCTGGGATTAGAGGCGTGAGCCACTGTGCCTGGCCTATGAAGTTTTATTCTTTTAGCTCTTTGATTTAGGTCGTTGATCCATTTTGATTTAATTTTATTCAGGGAATTTTTTAATCCTAGGTGCTTACAGTTCTTGAGAGAAGACAGGCTTTATTATCATATCCTACTTGAAAGGAGCTTCTATCTTCAGTCACTGTATTTTGCTAATTTCTTAAAGGGTAAACAGGTGGTAGTGAGTGGCCCAGTTTCATTTTTCATTCCTGTTCCCCAAAGAACAGAATTGTTCATGTAGGAGTCCTTTGCAGCTTCAGTATGCACCAAGAAAGGCCAAGAGGAAAGAATAGTAAGTGGCTTTTCTCGCTCTCAGCCTCAAGACTGAATTTAAACACACTTAACTTTGTGAGGGCAGGACTTGGTCTTCACATAGTGGAAAGTGTGCACTTGGCTACTCTGGGACTATCCTTTTTCCTGGGGCAAGGGTTCTGCTTTTCTGCCACTGTGAGCTGTGGGGTCAGACTGCATCCTTAGGCCAGACATTCCACTCTCACCCCCCTGGAAGACTTTTAGGCAAGGTTCATCCTGTAACTGTTGACTCAGAACAGTTAGAGCTGGAGGAAGAACAAGCGGCCACCCTGCTCCCATGAGCCCTTTTCCTTGGTGGATAGGTTGTGGTTCTCCTGTTTGATGAGGAGGCCCCTGCATCTGACTCTCCAACTCAGTGAAAAGAATCACAGCACAGACCAGCCTCATTCTTTCTGCACCACTGCTCTGTCGAGTTGATTCAGTACCTGCAGTCCCACATAGTTAAAATCTGCTTAGCTTTGCTCTCTGTTGTGTGGACAATGAAATGGTTGACTAATACAACCCTGGCAGTGTCAGGCCTTGTCAGGACTAAAATTTGTCCAAATAGATACTGTCATCAAATGTGCTCCTGGTCCTTGCTAGTGAGACTATAGTTAGGATCCTTGTCCAGGTCTCAAAGGGCACGAGAAACTGTGAAGAGGCTTGGCATTGCTGTTCAGAGTACAGCCTCATCTGCCAAATTCTTGGGGTCACTAGAACTGTTTGGGTCCCTGCTGGAAGCTCTTAATACCCCTGAGCAGCTCACGTTGGAGCTGATGAAAATAGGTCTCCTAAGACCTCCATCTACCACTAAGTCCCTTCTGGAGTCCAGGTCCTGCTAGGAGTCTCTTGCCCCCTGGGACTGAGATGTTTTCTCACTTGAATGAGA
Organism: Macaca fascicularis; assembly: GCF_037993035.2. NCBI lineage: Eukaryota > Metazoa > Chordata > Mammalia > Primates > Cercopithecidae > Macaca > Macaca fascicularis. Next base: position 77,193,326 of record NC_088382.1, on the reverse strand, counting down.
GAGTGAATGGATGACTGCCCATGCCGCTGTCACTGTAATAAAGGACTAAGAAGACAAGATTTAAGAGGAAGAGATAACCATAGGACTTACAGGTTTCTTTGTTTTGCTCTTTTAATTTGTGATCTAGTACTAAGAACTAAACGTTAAATAGAACAGCATTTATGAACAGTATCTGGAAAGGAACCTTCATTAATGATCTCAATAAGAATAAATTTAAGTAAGTTATTTTTCTACCCCTCAAAATCCCTAAAACATGAATTTGTCTTCCACACATTAGTGCCAGAAAAGGGAATTTGTAGTAAAAATGTTTTTCATACTAGAAAGAAACAAGGATTGTAAGTCGCCCAGCATTGGAGCCATTGCCCCAGGACTGCCTAGTAGAAAGCTCCCTTTGGGCAGTTGTCTGCCTCCTTGGAAAAGCTTCCTGCCAAAGCTGCCCCTGAGAATCTGGGATGGAGGTGTGGCCGTGTGGTCTGGGTCCCCTGGGCGGTGTGGCAGCAGCATCTCGGGAGTTGGGTCCTCTTTTCTAACCTTGTGCTGCTGCATTGGATTAGCTACTTAGCTGGCGTGGTCAGACAGGGGGAGCACTCCCATGAGTGTGTCCACATGGGCCAGCGAACTATCAGAAGCGCCCTGTTGAACAAATGTGTTCAGGATAGAGGGATGCGGTTGTGTGTAGCTGATGAGGGGAACGTGGGTGGCACTTTTGTTACTTTGCAGTTTGGTTACTTTTGAAGTAATGTGTTCAGCTTAACTTTTTTTTTTTTTTTTTAAAAAACGAAATCTGGCTCTGTTGCCCAGGCTGGAGTGCAGTGGTGTGATCTCGGCTCACTGCAACCTCTGCCTCCTGGGTTCAAGCAGTTCTTCCTCAGCCTCCCGAGTAGCTGGGATTACAGGCGCACGCCACCACGCCTGGCTAATTTTCGTATTTTTAGTAGAGATGGGGTTTCACCATGTTGGCCAACCTGGTCTCGAACTTCTGACCTCAGGCAGTCCACCCGCCTTGGCCTCCCAAAGTGCTGGGATTACAGGCATGAGCCATTGCACCTGGCCCCAGCTTAATTTTTTTATAGACGACTTTGCTGATGGATGTCTTTGAAAATAAGAGGTAATTTCAGTCACAGCTACAAATCTGGATCCAAATAAAACATGTGCTGTGGCCAAACCACAGTATTGCATAGGTTAATCCAGAGTCTTGGCTGCCCTCACTTCCTGTCTCACATTGGTCTGTTCTGTTATTTTCTTATGTCTACAAGTTTTCATGTAACCTATTTTCTTTTTTTTAAATTTCAATTAATTAATTTATTTTTGAGACAGAGTCTCTCTCTCTCTCTTGCCCAGGCTGGAGTGCGCTGGTGTGATCTTGATTCACTGCAGCCTCCGCCTCCCGGGTTCCAGCGATTCTCCTGCCTCAGCCTCCAGAGTAGCTGGGATTACGAGTGCGCACAATCATGCCTGGCAAATTTTTTTGTAGCTTTGTAGAGATGGGGTTTCATCATGTTGGCCAGGCTGGTCTTGAACTCCTGACCTCAGGTGATACAGCTCTGCCTTGGCTTCCCAGAGTGCTGGGATTACAGGCGTGAGCCACCGTGCCCAGCCCCTTTATTCCCTGTTTTCTAAGGTCAGACTTGGGTTTACAGTTGATATTTCAGTTTTAGGTTTTTATCTGTTACATTTTCGTTAAAAATAACTTGAATTGAAAAAAATTTGGCCGGGTGCGGTGGCTCACGCCTGTAATCCCAGCACTTTGGGAGGCCGAGGCGGGCGGATCACAAGGTCAGGAGATCGAGACCACGGTGAAACCCCGTCTCTACTAAAAATACAAAAAAAATTAGCCGGGCGCGGTTGTGGGCGCCTGTAGTCCCAGCTACTCGGGAGGCTGAGGCAGGAGAATGGCGTGAACCCGGGAGGCGGAGCTTGCAGTGAGCCGAGATCGCGCCACTGCACTCCAGCCTGGGTGACAGAGCGAGACTCCGTCTCAAAAAAAAAAAAAAAAATTTGTAGCGGGAACATCTTGAATATATTACTGTTCTAAATCAGGGGTGTTCAATGTTTTGGCTTCCCTGAGCCACACTGGAAGAATTGACTTGGACCACTCATAAAATACACTAACATGTATGGCCCCAGGGGACCCAGACCACACGGCCACACCTCCATCCCAGATTCTCAGGGGCAGCTTTGGCAGGAAGCTTTCCAGGAGGCAGACAACTGCCCAAAGGGGGCTTTCTACTAGGCAGTCCTGGGGCAATGGCTCCAATGCTGGGCCACTTACAATCCTTGTTTCTTTCTACTATGAAAAATAGGCCGGGCGCGGTGGCTCACGCCTGTAATCCCAGCACTTTGGGAGACCGAGACGGGCGGATCACGAGGTCAGGAGATGGAGACCATCCTGGCTAACACGGTGAAACCCCGTCTCTACTAAAAAATACAAAAAACTAGCCGGGCGAGGTGGCGGGCGCCTATAGTCCCAGCTACTCGGGAGGCTGAGGCAGGAGAATGGCGTGAACCCGGGAGGCGGAGCTTGCAGTGAGTTGAGATCCGGCCACTGCACTCCAGCCTGGGCGACAGAGCGAGACTCCGTCTCAAAAAAAAAAAAAAAAGAAAGAAAAATAGTAGTGAGCTAAGAAAAAAAAATCTCATAATGTTTTAAGAAAGTTTATGAATTTGTGTTGGGCTGCATTCAAAGCTGTCCTGGGCCACATACAGGCTGCGGGTTGGACAAGCTTGTTCTAAATTATGTAGGGCACTTTTATTTTAAAAGTTACTTTTCTAAGGCTTTTCAAATATCAGTTAAACTTTTACTGAGTAATGCCTACGTGCAAAAGCAGTATGTCCTTCTCATTGTGATGTGTGAATACATATTAATGTTTCCTTAGCACTGTAATGTCATGGAAATTACAAAGAATTCAAAATAATTTTTTGTTTGCATGTGCATTGGGGGGGGTTTCCTCACAGAATTTCCAGAACAAAAATTGTTTGCTGCCCTGTTGATTAAATGTGTTGTGCAGCTGGAACTCATCCAGACTATCGACAACATTGTCTTCTTCCCAGCCACAAGTAAGAAAGAAGATGCGGAAAACTTAGCTGCAGCGCAGGTAAGGAGATAGGAGGACAGCTGCTTTTTTTGTGTAAGTAGGAAGTTAGCTATAGCAGTCTGGGCTGTAGAGTTAGGCTAGAGAATTAATTTGTGGGGCCTTCCTCATGCAGATGTCCTTTTAAACCATGAGACTGGATCCCATCACAAGGTAGTAAGGTTAGCTAGAGCAGGGAGGAGGGTCAGCAACTGAGCACTAGGAACCTTGTCCTCTACAGCTTCTGGAGAGGAGGCAGCTAGCAGAGACTGAGGACGAGAATCCAGGAGGCATGGGGAGGCACGGGGAAGCAGGTGTCAGTTGTCCGGGAAGTCAGATGAAGAAAATGTTTTAAGAAGCAGCATGTGATCAGTCACTTGTTAAATGCTCTGGATAGGTCAAGTGATACTACTCTTGAGAACTGCCTTCTAACTATTTGGAGGACTTTGGAACCTTAACAATGTGTTAAATGTTAAATTGAGGACAAAAGCATAATTGTAATGGGGAGAGAGAGAGAGAGAGAGAATGTGGACTCAGCCAGTACTCTGTTAAGAAGTTTTGCTATAAAGGCACAGAGAAATGTGATAGCTGGAGTGTGAGGGGTTTGCTATGTTTTGTTCTCCAGATTGGTGATATGGCAGTGTGTTCACTGGTAAGAGCTTTCCAGTAGGGAGAGAAAAACTGACTGTAGGCAAGAGAGGGGCAGTTGCTAGGGCCATGTTTTTGAGTGAGTGGAGATAGTACTTCATACAGAGTGGGAATCACCTGGGGCAGAAGCCCAGATAGTTCCCATGTGGTGGCAGGGGGACGGCTGGGGGATGGGTTAGGGATGCAGGAAGTCTGGTACATTTGGGGTGGGAGCTTGTGAGAGACCACCTTTGCCAGCTTCTGGTTTCTCACTGAGATGGGAAGAAAAGTCATGTACCATGTGAGATTTGGAAGAATGTTTTAGCTACTTGAGAAGTGAAAACGTGAGCTGGTTGGCCAGGAACGTGGCCTAGGCCAAGGTCTGCCAAGGGCTGGGCCAGCACCAAGCCCACTAGTTTAGAGAGAAACCAGTCTGCTTTCTCTAGTCACACATGACCACACGGCCGTTTTGCCAGCCAGTTACTAAAAGGAAGAGGAGGGGTTGTGAAAGAGAATAATTAAAATCATGATGCATGGACTTCATAGCAGTTGAGAAGGGAGGACTTGAGGGGCTGAGGAGCGCAGGGCCAGGGAGTTGGGAGTCCAGGAGGGTCTGGACTGATGGGAGGCGGTGCTTGGGGACGAGGATGTGTAACGGAAGATGGACCGTCCCTTACTTTGTTAGGTTAGATGAAGCTGAGTATCTGTGGCTTTCTTGTGAAACTGGTCTTTGGGGAGCATTGAGTTGTAAATTAACTAAAATTATTGTGACTGTGTGTATATGCTGGGGTGGTTTGTTTTTCAAAGAGAGATGCGGTGGACTTTGATGTTCGAGTTGATACTCAAGACCAAGGAATGTACCGCTTTTTAACATCACAACAACTTTTTAAGCTACTGGACTGCTTATTAGAGTCACATAGATTTGCAAAAGCATTTAATTCCAACAACGAACAGAGGACTGCCCTGTGGAAAGCAGGTAAGCTATGCACGCCTCACATTTAATGTTTACTGTTGATGGATGTGGGACAGATACATACAGGTATCAGAACTCATTGACTGTCTACTGTAGGTATCTGCATGTCACTATGTGTACTTGTGTACTCTGACCTTAACAGTAGTAAGGTAATCTCACAACCAGGCCCTTTTCTGGTCTGCAGTAAGCCAGATAACTACTTGGGTGAATTTTTTCCCCCTTGGTCTATTATTTGACTTATATTGTTCTTTCATCTTGTTTACCCAACCTGGACCTTCTTATTGATACTAACTGACATGATAAAAGCTGTCCTTTCATTAGGAAATAAATGTGTAAAAGTCACACACACAAAACCTGGCATGTGTATTTGAATGGCTTCTCTGTTTACTGGGAATGGCTAAAGTTCAGAGTGAAGGTGAATTTATTGGGATGTGAGTTATATTTGTTGTAGAACAAGTTAGACATTTTAAACAAAAAATAAGCTTTTATTATAAACCAAAGTGGCATTGTTAATTTTTTAATTTAAGAAATAGAGCCAGGTGCAGTGACTCATGCCTGTAGTTCTGGCTACTCGGGTGGTTGAGGTGGGGGGATTGCTTGGGGCCAGAAGTTTGAGACCACCCTGGCCAACATAGACCCTGTCTCTACAATAAATTAAAATTAGCGGGGCATGGTATCGCATACCTGTAATCCCAGCTACTCGGGAGGCTGAAGTGGGAGGATCACTTGAGCCCAGGAGTTTGAGGCTGCGGTGAGCCATGATCACACTGCTCCCCTCCAGCCTGGGCAGCACAGTGAGACCCCATCTCTTAAAAAAAGAAAAGAAAAAAGAAAGAAATATAATTATTAGGTGCCAAACAGTGCTGGGAGGATGAGGGGCAGCAGAATAAGGCAGAGAAAAAGAAGGGGGCTGATAGTTACTGAACATCAAACTCTGTATCAAAAGGGTTTGGTGCTTATGTTTGTTTATTTAAAACAGCTGTGGCATTCTTCTTCCCTTTACAGCCTAACTTCTGGGAAGAGTAGTCTGTACTTATTTTTCCCCTTTTTTCCTACCCAAGTTGTTGCCACCATTCCACTGGGCCTGTTCCTGCTGAGCTGATAGACCCTCCTTGTGTCCACACACACTGGACCCATCAGACCTCTGACAGAGCAGTTCTCACCTCCTGGAGGTTGCCCCTGTTTATCTGAGCGCCCTCGTGCAGGCAGAGCACAGAGCCCCTTCTACAGCTTTGGGGATTCAAGTGCAGTTTCATGTGAAGGGCTCCACCTTCCCAGGCCACAAGTTATTTTATATCTCATATCCCCAACGCGAATAGGGAGGGAATCCTGGACGTGGAAATCATCTTCATATCAGGCTGCTGTGGCTCCGCTTTGTAAGCAGCAGATGCTGATGGCTGAGCACAAACAAAATGTGCTTCCATATGGGCTGCTTCACCTTTACATAAGATGCCTTCCCAAACTAATCCCAGAAACTTCCCCTTTCTGCAGGATTCAAAGGCAAATCCAAGCCCAACCTTCTAAAGCAGGAGACCAGCAGCCTGGCCTGTGGGCTGCGCATTCTATTCCGGATGTACATGGATGAGAGCCGCGTTAGTGCCTGGGAGGAGGTCCAGCAGAGGCTTTTGAAGTAAGACTCTTGACTGATTTCCATCTCTGACCAGGTAGCCACGTGGTGCCGGGCAGGAAAGGGGCACCGGTGGGACCATGCTGAGAGCTGAGCCTTTGGGGCCTGGATGCCCCTATTCCACAGAGCAATTGTAAAACTTAAATTCAGTCTTAGAGATGAATGTGCTTTAGTGACATGTGGCCAAATCATGTCTAACATGCAGGACAAAGGAGGTTTTCTGTTTTAAAACTGTGAACTATGTCATTTATAGGCCTTTTTAATGTCCTAAGATAGTCCCATTTTTACAGAACAATCATTTGTGAAAGTGAAAACTTGCCTGCCTGCATTTACTTTGGAAAAAATATTTGGAGTTTTTCTTAGTATTACTTTACTCTTTACTTTAAGATAACTAACATGTAAACTCAGGCTAAGAATGAAACATGCCATTCAGAAAGAATACTACCATCTGCATTGTATTACATCTACTTAAGGAATAGATGTTCTGAGGCCAATTAAATACATTTTAGAATTTTAAGGGGTCACCTAGTCTCTGTTATCCCATTTGATTGACAAGACTGGTTGATTAAGGCCCCGCAGGGCCTTGTGATCTAGGTCCTCACAAGGGTCAGTGAAGAGAGGAGTCGCCTCAGATTCCAGCCCAGGTCTCTTGAAACTAAGCTTCATATGTGCCACCTGCCACACAGCAGCTTTGAATTGAAAGAAACTTAGAAAATTAGGAAAATGTGGGTTTCCTGGTAAGTTACAATGGCTTCTTTTAACATGTTTGGTTTTCTTCTCAATTTGAAAAGCATGTTTATGTTGACACTCCAGCTAATGTAAACAGATAGGATCGAACATGTTCTTGAACAGTTCATATTCACTACTATGTTCATGATTGCTCTTTCTCAGTGAATATGGGGACCAGTAGATATACAAGTAACATTAAAGGAAGCCTTTTCTTTTGCAGTGTCTGCAGTGAAGCGCTAAGTTACTTCCTCACTCTAACATCAGAAAGTCATCGGGAAGCCTGGACTAACTTACTGCTTTTGTTTCTAACTAAAGTTCTAAAGATAAGCGATAATAGGGTAAGTATGAGGCTTCGAATCCAGCCCAACAGTTCTAGCCCGATTCGCGTCGGGATGCCGGGTCCCAGAGTCGCCGTGCAAGAGCTCTCAGAGCCGAATCAAGCAGTGCCCAGGCTGCACAGCTGCTTGTGCAAAACCACCAGTGGCCTTGCTGTATCTTCCTCAGTCCTCGCTTTTCTCTCTCTTACCCAGCTTTGTTCACTAATTAGCAGTTCTCTAGGGGATTCAGTAGGTGAGGGATCAGAATCCCTTGGGATACCTCGACAAGTTCCTGGGTTCCCTCAACATTGAAATTCCCATTGTGACCCCAGGAGTCTCTCCCTTTTCCCCATTTTGAAAACTGCTGTCCAACTACCTCATGACCTTGCACTCTGCCTGCTACTCAAGAATACATCTGGTTCCTGGGCCTGTGCTCCGGGCTGCAGCTGTTCCTTTGGCATATTTAGTGGTTCCAGGTAACCCAGAGTCCCTAGTGAATGGGCCTCATATAAGAATTTTGAACCAGTAGAAATAAAGATAAAATACACACATGACTGTAAATATAAGTGCATATTTAAAGGTTTTCAAAAATGTACATTCTACTCTTAAAAAAAAATAGCAACTTACAGCTCACACATAAGGAAACAGGTTGCTTTGCTGTGACCCTAGAATAGGTTTAAAAATGCCTAGTGATGTGGCCCAGTACTTGAAAGGCCAAGGGTTCTAAACCCCAGCCTCTGTTACTCCACAGCTGACTTTTTTTTGCCATAACATGTCTCACTGCTTCTCTGGATCTGGAGGGGCACAGGGGTAGGAAAGGAGGCTGCAGACTAGAGTTCAGAGATGAAGGAACTACTGTGAAGATACAGCCGAAGTATAGCAATTGAACTGTACATGTGAAACGTATGTAGCTTTGCCTGAAGAACTGTTTAGATTTTTCCCCAAAACTTAAAATTTTTATGTAACAAAAGATAAAATTTCAGTAACCCATAGCTTATAAAAACTCAACTCTAGTTTGTACTCAGTTGTTTTCTTTTGCTTATTGCCCAGGAAAAACAGTGCTAAATTACTAAAAGTTTGTCAAAGATATACAGGCAAATGTTTTTCAAAGTAAGGATATGTAAATGAGTAGTGTTTGTATGAAGTGAGTTTTTCTAAGTTCCACAACCCACAGTCACTGCCTGCTGTGGACGCTGCTTTCCTGGCTCCTGTAATCGAGCCCCAGAGTAGTTTGACTCTAGGCAGTTTGAGGCTCTGGAGTTTGCAATCACTGCTAACGGAGAAATTCATTTTCCCTGCAGTTTAAAGCTCATGCATCATTCTACTACCCTCTCTTATGTGAAATTATGCAATTTGACTTGATTCCTGAACTTCGTGCTGTTCTTAGAAGATTTTTTCTGCGAATCGGAGTAGTTTTTCAGATATCACAACCACCTGAACAGGAACTTGGAATAAACAAGCAATGATGGGAACTTAATATTTTTGTTGGCGTTTACATCCCTCTGCTCTTTAAAAGGACGCTGGAGCTGAGGTTTCCTACCTGAAAAACGATTTCTTCGGATTGCAGTGTCTGAGAGTTACTGGTAAAGATGCTTAGAACTCTTATTCAAACTTTCAACACTCCAGTCCCTTTTAGTACGGGCGGATTTTGTGTGTTATGTTGGCCTCATGTTGAGCAGAAAGCCTGTTTAAACAGTGTCAGCTCATGCTCACGGGTCCTTCCCTGTCTTCCACGGCAGGAAAAGCCCCACATGTTTTTGGCAGGTGTGGAAGTGAAACTTACCCAAAGAACTATAGATGTAAAGATTGAACTTCTACAAGAAGTACAACTCAGGAGAGCTGTATTTTGAAGGATAAAATGTTTATAATTGGGGAGTGGGGAGAGAAGAAGAAATTATTGTTCATGGTAAAAGATATTTAGCAACTATGGTATTCTTATTCTGAAGATTTTTGCACACTCAGGCTATCTGAGATACTGGTAATCATCCTGTGAAAAATGTACAGAGATGCAGGTCTGTAATATAAAAATCTTAAACATTATATAGTTCTTCCTGCACTGTTTTCTTTCTTTATTTTCTTATTCATTTGCTAAATACCCATAATATTTTGTCAAATGCACTAAACATTTGGGTGGAACTTTCTTTTTTATTTTGTGGGGATTTTTAGTTTGGCCCTTTTTGGTGGGTGGTGATTTTGAGGCTTTAACATGCCCAGAAGCTGTTGTGGCCGACACTTCAACAACAGGGAAAAAAAGGTAGAAAATATCCCTACTGACAGTAACTACCTGTCACATATTTCTCTTAGGGCTTTTAAAGATGAGCCATTAAAATAGAATGATCCTTTATGGACCAAAACTTGAATCACTGCAAAATGAATCCAGATTGCTGTCATTTTCTTTTGGGTGGTGGGGCTTGATGTAGATTTTACTCTTATGTACAGAATTTAATGTTGAATATATTAAAATAACAAATCTGGCATGGTTTGCGGAGGTTAGATTTACTGGAAATGTATTCATACTGTGAATTGTGCTCTGATGGTTAAAAGACAAGATTGTCAAGCATTCCGTATTAACAGTGGATGTAGAAAATTTTTTCAGACGGATAAAATGTATATGGTACAGATGTAAAGTTTTCTATGTAAAAAATTCTGTACAACTTTCTGTACAATATTGATTCTCATCTGGCATATTCTAATCAGGTTATAGGTCAATAAAGTTTTTGAAATATTTCATCAGTGCAATCAAAACCTCTATAACCCACCCCCATGTTTCATTGATTCTTTTCTGTTAAGGCCAAACTACTATGGAAAATACATTTTCAGCCAGAACTATAAATTCAGTATTGTTTGGTTCTGGTATTTTCTTTCCAGCTTCCAGCATTAGATCCTCCCTCACACTGTACTTACCATAGAATATTTATTTTTAAGGCAGTTTTTAAAATTTTTATGTATCTATTAGAGACTGGATCTCACTCTGTTGTCCAGGTTGGAGCGCAGTGGTATGATCACAGCTCACTGTAGCCTCAAGCGGGGCTCACGTGATTCTCACACTCCACCCTCCCCAGTAGTGAGGACTATAGGCACACAACACTACACTTGGCTAATTAAAAAACAACATTTTTTTTGTAGAGACGGGATCGCACTATATTGCCCAGACTGGTCTCAAACTCTTGGACCTGAAGTGATCCTCCCAACTCAGCCTCCCAAAGTGCTGGGATTATAGGCGTGAGCCACCATATCCAGCCCGAAAATCTTTTGATATTTTGCATATTAATATTTTATATATTAATAACCTAGCATCAGGCTACACTACTTGAGTGCTGAAAAGAGCTAAAGTTCTCTTCAGCACAGTTTGCAATATTGTGTGTTTTAGGAGTCAGTTGAAGTTGTGTGGTACATGGCATTAAACAAAAATGGAACGTCTCAATATCATCTAACATGTTTGTGTTAAAGAGGAAAAGTATTTAGTCATCTTTGCTTTCACACCTCTCTTAGATAATGAACAGTTACTGAACAATGCATTTGTAAGTGTGCCGTATTTGTTACCCCTAAGACAGCTCTGTTCAAGCCCAGCTGGATGCTAGAGCTGGGAGCCACTGTGACCTTGCTGTGCGAGGGTAAGTGTTCCACACAACCTGGCAGTTGATTATTTAATGGTGTAGTATTAGGACTCTTCCCCTAGAAGAGTCAGAGGCTTTCTTCTTTCTTTCAGATGACAATAGAACAAATCTTTACTAGTAAAGCAAACGATGGTCCTAAAATTAGAAAATCAATCAAATATAAAATTTACAACTAGCCAAAACTCAAAATATCAGTAATATGTCTGATATTGTCTACCATTAATTACATCAGAGGATGTATTGGAGAAGCAGTGCCTGGGGATGTTCTCAGCTGTATGGTTGTGAAGATTCTAATCTGAGTCAGAATTTCATAATTTGAATGACTCCTTTTTTTTTTAAAAAAAAGTATCAGTTACTGAGTGATTAGAAAACTCACATGGACTCACTTATCCAAGGTTCCATGGTGGTGGAACAAGAAGACGACTCCAGTCTCTCTGTCCTTGACTCCCGGGTGTCCCCACCTCTGTTCAGCCTCCAGAAAACTAGTCTAGAAAGCTCCATAGTAGTTAAAATAAAAAGATTTTAGTAATTAAAATAAAAATTTATTTGTATCAAGAAGTAGTTATATAAATTAGTAACTTAAATGCCTTCATTGGAATAAAAATAGAAGCAGAAAGGTGTAACATTTAATGTATGGCTTACAAGAATACAAGCAATTACAGTTCCCTTCATTTCTGTATCAGTAGCTACAAATAACATGAAATAGGACATCTGATTGTGTCACACAGAAACTGGAATAATCACAGCTACAATAGATGTACCTACTAAATGAATTCTTTTGCATGGAGGTAACAATGGAAAATGTGCATGTAACAAAGGGGAATCTGGTTTTACAGGACGGTTAAGACACTTATTCACCTTAATGACAAGCAGAATTCAACATACGCACATACAGTAGTTCAGTTCATTACCACCCTAATTTATGACAAAATTGTGCAAAAATAATTCTATACAATTCTATTATATAAATCAATAATCATGGCCTTATATTTATGTACACAATATACATCATAATAATTTTATATACAGATGGAAAAAAAGTAACTTTTAGGTAGGGGCCAAAAGGTAGGACATATTATTGAAGGTACAGATTTACCATTCCTTTCACCTTAAAAGGCACTACTGGGTCCAATACAGGTTTATTTTAACCATGTGCAGTCGACAGGCCCTGCCAAGTGAAAGTGCCTGGTTTTCCAGGAACCTGCTGCTGCTCCTGGTTCAGCTGCTCTGCCATGAAGCGTTTCAGTGTTTCTGAAGTGCCAGGGCGGAGCCAGGGCTCAGTTGCTACAGAGTTTGATCCGTCATCCCCTATGTGTTTCATGATGTCATCAGGGTCAACCAGTGAACTCTCATCATCTACAGGAGGCAAGGGACATGTGACTCAGGTAACAGGCAGGCAGGACAACTCGGCATTTCCCCACAATGTCATGTCCTGAACTCTGTTTTGGTTAGACTCACCCCACCGTATTTTAGAGGGAGGAGAGCAGGCCCACAAAGGCGTCAATTTTGTAAAACAAAAAATGATCAACTGAGTAAGCTGAATCCATGGCACTAGCAACCAGAGGGATTCTAAGTATATCAGCGACACCTCTCCACCAAAGTCAACAGGAGGAATGTAGGTAGTTTTATTTTGTAACTGTTACCTCAGGAGAAGCCTAATGGCTACACATAATTTTTTTTTTTTTAAGCAAGGTTTGGGGAATACTCTTCAACCTACAACACTGCTATAAGGAAATTAAGTTATTTTGGGAAAACACTAGTTGCAATGAGATTACTTCCATTCTTAAAACATCTAATCTAAGAAGGCCATGTCCAGTCAATGAAGAGGTAGCTCTTAATGTGTTTCATTCTTTAACTGAATTTGTACTCAACTTCTGTGTTTTACTTATTATTAGGTATAGTAATAGGAAAATCTGTCTTCCTACCCTGTGATGTCATATTCTTTTTTCTTTTTTTTTTTTGAGGCGGAATCTCTCTCTGTCGCCCAGGCTGGAGTGCAGTGGCGCGATCTCCACTCACTGCAAGCTCCGCCTCCCAGGTTCATGCCAGTCTCCTGCCTCAGCCTCCCGTATAGCTGGGACTACAGGCGCCTGCCACCACACCCAGCTAGTTTTTTTTTTTTTTTTGTATTTTTAGTACAGACGGGGTTTCACCGTGTTAGCCAGGATGATCTGTATCTCCTGACCTCGTGATCCACCCGTCTCGGCCTCCCGAAGTGCTGGGATTACAGGCGTGAGCCACCGCGCCGGGCCTTTTTTTTTTTTTTTTTAAATTACATCTGGTCTGTGAAGGATTGGTATGTGCAATCAATCCACATCATAACAAAAAGCTCCTGCTTGAAAGGACAATGTTAAAAAACAGTGTAGACATTAAAAATCTTCTGAAAAAGATTCTTAAAATGCTGTCTTCTCTCAGATATATTCCTGTTAAATATTAATTCAGTTTGTTGGGTCTAAAAGAAAATGCCTTGTAGCTGGAAAGAAGACATCCTTTCCTACTGTCCCATCAATTAACCATGTCTGCTTGTGTTTGGTGTGGAATTACCACCATTAGAACACACCACACCTTGACTGCTAGATAGACAGTATATGAGTACAGTTTTAAATTAATACAGTATTAAAGGTAGAATCTAAAAAAAATCTTGAGATTGTAATGTAGATTAACAGACTAAAGAGTATTTCCCAAATAGACCACTATTTGCTAAAACTAATTACCAATATGAAACTGTCCCATTATCCCAGTGGGTAATAGCATTGGTACAAAAAAGGGTGGTACAGGGCTCCTTAGGTGTCCATCCTGCCTTGTGCTCTATGACTAGCTTTAACCTGCAAGTCACAAAAATACACTCATAATGAGACTAGCTTTATTTGTCCTCTGAGGCTTTGTTTGTCCATGGTGTGGAAAGCCAAATAAGAAGGTAAAAATTTTCTTTGTAGTACTACAAATTTACAGCATAAGTGTAAGAACTCAGTCTTAAGGCTAATTTCTAATAATGTTTTATTACTAAAGTTTTAGTAAAGTGATTACTATATCATATAGCATTTTCTCTGCTGAAAGCAAAGCCTGGATATATTTAATAAGCAAAAACTATTTTACCTGTTTAGACTCCACTCTAAAATGGGCACCCTCTCTGATAGAGAAAATCTGATGCAAACTTAATCCTGAGGTCTGGTTTTGCTCAATAGTTACGTCTTGGGCCATACAACTCAAAGGACTTCAAACTCATTCCATCTATCCTCAGACGTTAGTGAAAGCCTTGAGTAAGAAAGTTTAAAAGTTCATAAAGGATCTCTGCTATAGGCCATTACACTTGGTCATTTACCTGTATTAATAGGTTTATTGTGAAGTTCATTCAGTCTTCGCATTCGTTCCTCATTTCTCATTCTAAGCTGATCAACATTTACACTGGATGTAGATTTTAGAGAGAGACCATCTGGTGCTACATTAGGACGACTGCTATCCTGTAGTTAGAAAACAGAACTTCAGAAAGTCATTAACATAAAGTATGTTCACAAATCAGTGAATCAGGGCCAGGCATGGTGACTCGGTAATCCCAGCACTTTGGGAGGCCGAGGCAGGCAGACCACCTGAAGTCAGGAGTTGGAGACCAGCCTGACCAACATGGTGAAACCCCATCTCTACTAAAAATACAAATTAGCTGGGCATGGTGGCGGGCACCTGTAGTCCCCAGCTACTTGGGAGGCTGAGGCAGGAGAATCACTTGAACGCAGGAGGCGGAGGTTGCAGTGAGCCGAGATTGTGCCACTGGACTCCAGCCTGGGAGACAGAGACTCTATCTCAGGGAAAAAAAGAAAAAAACATCGACAAATCAAAACATCCTCTTGCCCTCAAATGTACATTGTGATGAACAAAATAAATGGAAATATGGAGCACTTACATTATGGCTCCTATGCTTATCCATGCAAGCTCAGATGACTCAGTCAAGAATAAGGAATAACATTTGTGATGACAGAAATGCTGCCAGTCTGGATAAAGCTTGGGAATTATAGGACACAGAAGGAAAAAACTAAAGCAGCAGGGGCTGAGACAGTCCAGCTGTAATCAAGGCAGTGTGGTACTGACATAAGAAAAGACAAGTAGATCAATGTAAGATTAAGAAGAATACAGAAGTAAATCCTTATTTTTACAGATGAGTTAACAAAATGCAATGGGAGAACAGTCTTTCAACAAATGCTGCTAGAACAACTGGATGGCCACATGCAAAAGAATGGACTTGGACCCCTGCACCTCACACCCTATGCAAAAATTAAAGTGTATCACAGACCTACAATTAAGAACAAACTGAAAAAAAACAAGTAAATCCTCATGATCTTGTCCTAGGCAATGGTTTCTTAAGTAAGACACCAAAAGCCCAAGAGAGATTGATGAGTTGGACCTCATCAAAATTTAAAAACTTCTGTGCTTCAAAGAACACCATCAAGAAAGTTAAAAAGATACAGAATGGGAAAAAAGATATGAAAATCACACATTGATAACTAGACTTGTAGCCAGAATGTAAAAGAACTCTTAACAACTCAATAAAAAGACAATTCAATTTGAAAATGGGCAAAGGGCTGGGCACGGTGGCTCACGCCTGTAATCCCAGCACTTTGGGAGGGGAGGCAGGCAGATCACCTGAGGTTAGGAGTTTGAGACCAGCCTGGCCAACATGGCAAAACCCCGTCTTTACTAAAAATACAAAAGTTAGGCATGTTGGCATGCACCTGTAATCCCAGCTACTCAGGAGGCTGAGGCAGGAGAATCCCTTGAACCCCAGTGGGGCAGAGGGTGCAGTGGGCTGAGATCACACCACCATACTCCAACATGGGCGACAGAGCGAGACTGTATTTAAAAAAAAAAAAAAAAAAAGCAAAAGGATTTGAATAGACATACCTCCTAAGAAAATATACAACTGGCTAATAAGCACATGAAAAGATGTTCAACGTCATTAGAGAAATGCAACTCAAAACCACCATGACACTACTTTACACTCAATGGCTAAAATCAAAGACACTAAGTGATGGCCAGGATACAGAGAAATTACAACATTCATACACTGATGATGGGAAAGTAAAATGGTACAGCCACCTTGGAAAACAGTCTGGTACTTCCTCAAAATGCTAAATACAAAGTGTCCATATAACCCAACAATTTTCCTCCTAGCTATATATATTCAAGAGTAATAAAAACGTCAAAACTTGTACATGAACATTAATAGTATCCGTAAGAGCTAAAAAGTGAACACAACCCAAATATCTATTAATTGTTAAATGGATAAACAAAATGTGGGATACTAATACAGTGGAAAATTATTCAACACTAACGAGGCATCAGTACTGGCACATGCTACAACATGAATGACCTTCAAAAGAAGACAGACAAATCCAGTCACAAATAACCATAGAATGTATGATCTCATTTATATTAAATGTCCAGAAAAGGCACATCTATAGA
Organism: Macaca fascicularis; assembly: GCF_037993035.2. Lineage (NCBI taxonomy): Eukaryota > Metazoa > Chordata > Mammalia > Primates > Cercopithecidae > Macaca > Macaca fascicularis. The sequence continues at coordinate 77,176,911 of NC_088382.1, read as the reverse complement.
AACCAAAGTAGATTGGTGGTTGCCTAAGGCAAAAAGCAAAGCTATTTTCACCTGGTAATGCTGTACATATAATAATGCTAATAGCATCTGTTACTTGGTGAGAGCTCTCTGCATACATGGCTCAGTGCTAAATGCTTCATATTAACTGTATCTTAATGTCATATAAAAGGAAACATAGAGTTTAAGAAATTGCCCAAGCTGCCTGCCCAACAAGGAGGTGACATCGTTGGGACATAAACTCCAAAGCCTCTACTTTTTACTGGCTACACCGTAAAGCTGGGGAGCACAGTGATGAGAACATGGGTTTGAATCTCAGCCTTCTTGCCCATATGACCTTGGCAAGTCATTTGACCGAAATGAAGATGACGCCTATATCACAGAATTAGGTTATCATGAGGCTTTTCGATAAATGGCATCAGTTCCTTCTTGTGCCTCTCTGAAATCCATATATTCTGCAGGAGAAGGAGGAAGGTTGGGATGCAGAGCTACTTACAGCCACCCCAGGAGACAAGAAAATACTATTATTATCTGGAAGAAGCCAAAGCAGCAGAATTCAATAGCTACCCAAGGTCATCCAGTCAAGGCTGAGCCTAGATTCAGACCCATGTCTGAATTTCAAGCAAGTGCTCTTTCTTTATGGGGCCACACAGATTTAGCATGGGTCAGAACCCAGACCTCTCATTCTTCTAAGTTGAAAAGGGGAAGAAAAGAAGTTTCATACACACAATGTCTAGTCCTTTCCATTTGTTCCTCCTGCGCTCCCGTGCAGAGGGCAACTGTGATGGTGGAGGGAGGACGTCATCTTCAATGGCAGGATATGTCTCACCGTAAGCACCTAAGAGGACCCCAAAAAGCAGAAGGAGTCTTAATACCGCTTCAAATCTTACTCAGAGCTAAACCAAGAGCCTGTCTTTTCATTACATTTTGCTTACAATACCATGAAATACACTCAATTTAAGTGTACATACACAGTTCGGTGATTTTTTTAGCAAATTTACAGAGTTGTGCAATCATCACTTTAGAGCATTTCCATCACCTTAAACAGCTCCTTTGTGCCCACTGGCAATCACTCCCTACTCCTACTTGCTGCCCTGGGCAAACACTGCTCTGTTTCAACAGATTTACCTTACCCAACACCAAACATAAATGGAATTCTACAACTTAATCTTATGTGTCTTTTCACTTAGCAATAAGGTGTATGAGATTCATCTGTGCTGTGCCATGTTTGTTTATTACATTTTACTGCTGAATAATACTCCATCATATGGATATGTCATATTTTGTCTATGCATTTACCAGTAAATGGACATTTGCTAGTTGCTAGCAATTATGAATAACACTGCTATGAACATTCACATTCAAGTTTTTGTGTGGACGTATCGTCTCATTTCTTTGGGTTATAGAACCAGAAATGAAATTGCTGGGTATTATGGTTAACTCTGTTCTGCATTTTGAGGAACTACCAACCTATTTACATTTTACATTGTAAGAAGGTTCCAATTTCCCCACATCCTCATCAACACTTGGTATTGTCGGTCTTTTTGCTTATAATCATTCAAGTGGACCAGAGCTAATTTGACATGGACAAATAGCCTACAACATCTACGGTAACCTCCACAGCTCCTTTGAAAAAAATTATACCTAAAGAAAAGTTAGAATAATACACATACTTAGAATCACCATTAGTTACTTTGCCCATTTCTATATATATTTGGGGGGATGCTGTTTTTGCCAAGCCACTTTGCTACACCAATAAATTGGAGACATCATGGCATTTTGTCTCTATTTCAGTGTGTACCCTCTAAGAACAAGGACTGGCTCCTACACTGCAAAAATCTAATTATAACATTCAGAAAATTTAACATTTATACAAAACTATCATCATTTAACATACAATTGATATTCAATTATCCAAATGTATACTGTATGGGTTTTTAACAATAGAAATAACTGTTATTGAATAAGATGTGGGGCTTTCTATAATTCTAAAATAAGTTTTGGGTCCTTCCATGCCTTTTCATGGTTTAGTAGCTCATTTTGTTTTAGCGCTGAAAACGATTGCATTGTCTGGATGTACCACACTTTATCCATTCACCTCCTGAAAGACATCTTGGCTGCTTCCAAGTTTTAGCAATTATGAATAAAGGTGCTATAAATATCTGCGTGCAGGTTTCTTTATGGACAAGTTTTCAACTCCCTCAGGCAAATACCAAGGAGTATATATGCTGAACTGTATGGTAAGAATATGTTTATTTTTGTAAGAAATTGCCACACTGTCTTCCAAAATTGACTACACTTTTGCAGGCCCACCAGCAATGAATGAGAGTTCCTATTGCTCTAAAACCTTGCCAGCATTTGGTGTCAGTGTTTTGAATGCTGGCCATTCTAGCAGGTATGTGGTGGTATCTCATTTTAATTTACAATTCTCTAATGTGTTACCAGGCGGGTCCTTGTTCTTAGAACTCCCAAGTGGTGGTGGGCCGCTTCCAAGATGGTGGCAAGCCTCTTGTTCTCTGACCTGGGGTTCTTGGCCTCAGATTCCAAGGAACGGAATCTTGGGCCATGCATGAGTGTTACAGCTCTATTAGAAGCCGGGGTCACAAAAGAGAACCATGGAACCCAGAGACTAGTGTTCAGCTTGATTAGGACAAACCCAGGCACTTAGTCGTGCAGGAACAATGGCGAGCCTTTAGCCTGATTGGGAGCGGCAATGGGCGCCACCTCGGTGGATCAGAAGTGCACCGGATACCCTGCCAGATCAGGAGGGGTGGAAGTCAGAGGCGGGTCTGCGACGGCGGCAAACAACACTGGTGGACGGCAAGCGAAAGCTCAGCTCGAGCCGTAACAAACACGGACCAGAAGAGCATGCAGCTGCAAGATTTAATAGAGTGAAAACAGAGCTCCCATACAATGGGAGGGGACCCAAAGAGGGTTGCTACTCCCAGCTCAAATGCCTGGGTTTATATCCTGATCATTGTCCCTCCCCCTGTGCTCTCAGGTGATATATGATTTGACTATTTCTTAACCTCCTGCTTTAGCCTAATTTGTATTTTAGTGAGCCCTCTTTACTACCTGATTGGTTGGGTGTTAGCTGAGTTACAAGCCCCATGTTTAAAGGTGGGTGCAGTCACCTTCCCAGCCAGGCTTAGAAATTCTTAGTCGGCCTAGGAAATCCAGCCAGTCCTGTCTCTCAATAGCATCCTTACATAGTCTTATATCTTGATGGTGATGTGTGGTGCAAGTCTTGCTCAATCTTTTAATCAGTTTTTTTATTTTCTTATTGTTGAGTTTTAAGATTTCTTTGTATATTTTGGATAGCAGTCCTTTATCTGATATGTCTTTTGCAAATATTTTCTTACAGTCTCTGTCCTGTCTTCTCATTCTCTTAATTAACAGTGTCTTTTATAGAGCACAGCAAGTTTTTAATTTTTACAAAGTCCGGCTTATCAATTATTTCTTTGTTTTGTATCTAAAAGTCATCACCATACCCAAGGTCATCTAGATTTTCTGTTGTTATCGTCTATGAGTTTTTCAATTTAGCATTTTACATTTAGATGTAAGATCAACTTTGAGTTAATTTTTGTGAAGGGTGTAAGATCTGTGTCTAGGTTTATTTTTTCACATGCAGATGTCCTGCTGTCCCAGCATTATTTGTAGAAAAGACTGTCTTTTCTCCATCATAATACTGCCTTTGGTCCTTTGTCAGTACTGCCTTTGGTCTTTTGTCAGAGATCAGCTGACTATATTTGCATGAGTCTATTTCTTTTTTTGAGACAAGGTCTTTCTCTGTTGCCCAGGCTGGAGTTCAGTGGTGTGATCATAGCTCACGGCAGCCTTGAACTTCCAGGTTCAAGTAATCCTCCCACCTCAGCCTCCCAAATAGCTAGGACTTCAGGTACGTGCCACCACATTGGCTAATTTTTTTTTTTTTTTTTTTCTGTAGAGACAAGATCTTAACTTTGTTGCCCAGTGAGGTCTCAAACTCCTGGCCTCAAGTAGCCTCCCAAAGATGTGAGCCACTGTGCCCAGCCTGCATAAGTCTATTTCTGGGCTCCATATTCCATTCAGCTGGTCTATTTGTCTATTCTTTCACCAATGCCACATTGTATTATTATAACTTTATCATAACTCTTGAAGTCAGCTGTGACAGTCCTCCAACTCTGTTCTCTTTAAACATTGTGTTGGCTATTCTGGATCTTTTGCCTTTCCAAATGAACTTTAGAATCAGTTTGTTGTTATCCACATGATAACTTGCTGGGATTTTTATTGGGATTGTACTAAATCTGTAGATCAAGTTGAGAAGACCTGACATCTTGACAATACTGAGTCATCCTGTGCATGGTCATGGAATATATCTCCATTTATTTAGTAGTCCTTCAATTTCATCAGTTTTGTAGTTTTCCTCAGGCAGTTCTAGATAGATAGATAGATAGACAGACAGACAGACAGACAGACAGACAGACAGAGATAGATAGATAGATAGATAGATAGATAGATAGATAGATAGATAGATAGATAGATATCTCAGTATTTCTTGGGGGAATGCTAATGTAAGTGGTATTGTGTTTTTAATTTCAAATTTCACTTGTACATTGCTGGCATATTGCAAAGTGCCTGAGTTTTATATATTAATCTTGTATCCCGCAACTTTATTATAACTGCTTACTAGTTCCAGGAGTTTTTCAGTTGATTCCTTCAGAGTTTCTATAGACAATCATATCATCTGTGAACAAAGACAATTCTATTTCTCCCTTTCCAATCAGTACACCTTTTATTTCCTTTTCTGCCTTACTGCTAATATTAGCTAGGACTTCCAGTATGATGTTAATCAGTGGTGAGAAAGGACATCCTGATCTTAGCAGGAAAGCTTCTAGTTTCTCATCATTATGATGTTAGCTGTAGGACTTTTGTAGATGTTCCTTATCAAGTTGTAGAAGTCTCCCCTCTATTCTGAGTTGGCTGAGTTACCATAAATGGGTGGTAGACTTTAGGTGATCAGATTTGTGGGCATAGAGTTGTTCAAGGTATTCTTGGACTATGTTTTCTTTGTGGTTTTTGTTTGTTTTTTAATTAAAACACTGAGATTTATTTCACATGTATATTTTTGTCTCCCCACCATTTCCATGTCTGACCACCACTACTACTATGTCCTATCATGACATTCCATACATACTTAAAACCAAGCTAAGGGTGAAGTTGCATCTTTAAAAACTAAACAGGTATTGTGGACAACACATTCTTGGCAATGGAACCTGGACAATACTTATCAAACACGGTAGGGAAAGTTCTCACTCTGCATTATAAAAAGGACAGCCAGATTTCAACTGTTACAGAAATGAAATAAGATGGAAAATTTTTAACAAATTGCTTAAACTATTTTCTTAAAGAGACTTCCTCCACTGCCAGAGATCTTGAATAGCCTCCTGATCAATCATCCAGAAGCAATTCTTCACATAATTAATGAACGTGGCTTCCACTTTGGGAAGAGAACCGCCTTTTTTTTTGCTTTAATGTCTTCTACAGAACTAGGTCCTTTCGGTGTTTTAGGGGTTTTTTCCTGGTTTTTGAAGGATTCTTGTCCTTTTGATCTTGGTGTTGATGCTTTTGAGTGTTTTCCATTCTGATTTGACTTTTGTGCATTTATGGCTGAAATATCTTGTATAGATTTCTTCACTGGCGCTTTTTCTTCAGCTTCCTCATCATCAAAATCATCATCATCTTCTTCATCTTCATTAGCAGCAAGTTTTACTTTTTTCTGTGGAACCCTGCTACCACCTCAGGGGCAGACTGCTTTCCAGATATACTTAAGAGTTTCACACCCTCCTCCTCTTCATCTTCTGACTCTGCATCTTCCTCCACAACTACTAAGTGTTGTCCACTAATATGCACTGGCCCTGAACCACACTTCAACCATAAGAGCACTGGTGGTATGATTTCAAAGCCCCCAAGGGAAACCACTGGCTGTACAGACATTTTCAAAGTTGCCAGTGTTACTTTAATTGGACTGCCTTCGTAATTCATTGCTTCTGCTTCAATAATGTGCAATTCATCCTTTACACCAGCACCCTAAACTGAACCAGCCCCTAAACTGAACGTTCTTAAAGATAACTGGTGCTCATTTTCATCAGTATCCACCTTAAAGTGATAATCTTTGTCAGCCTTTAGTTCAACAACCGAAAAGATAGTTCTGGGGCCTCAGGACTCATGTCCATGTCCATCAAATCTTCCATCGGTGGTGGCACCCACTTAGGTGGGAAAGAAGGTGGGCAGAGATAAATGACCAGTACTCAAGAGAACAGCCAAGCAGAACGGAATCACACCAGGATCTTGGACTATGTTTTTTTTGTTTTGTTTTGTTTTGAGACGGAGTCTTGCTCTGTTGCGCAGGCTGGTGTGCAGTGGCGCAATCTCGGCTCACTGCAAGCTCCACCTCCCGGGTTCATGCCATTTTCCTGCCTCAGCCTCCTGAAGAGCTGGGACTACAGGTGCCTGCCACCACGCCTGGTTTTTTTATTTTTCTTTTTTTTTTTTTGTATTTTTAGTAGAGACGGGGTTTCACCATGTTAGCCAGGATGGTCTCAATCTCCTGACCTTGTGATCCACCTGCCTCAGCCTCCCAAAGTGCTGGGATTACAGGCTTGAGCCATCGCTCCCAGCCAACTATGTTTTTAATGTTCGTGGGACCTGTAGTGATATGCCCCCCAACCTTTTTTTTTTTGGACAGAATCTCGCTGTGTCACCCAGGCTGGAGTGCAGTGGCACGATCTCAGCTCACTGTAACCTCCACCTCCTGGTTCAAGCAATTCTCCTGCCTCAGCCTCCCAGGTAGCTGGGACTACGGGCATGCACCACCATGCCCAGCTAATCTTTATGTTTTTAGTAGACACCCGGTTTTGCCAAGTTGACCAGACTGGTCTCGAACTCCTGAACTCAGGTGATCCACCCACCTCAGCCTCCCAAAGTGCTGGGATTACAGGTGTGAGCCATGCCCAGCCAGATATGCCCTGTCTCTGATATTAGTAATTTGTGTCTTCTCTCTTATTAGCTTGGCTAGAGGCTTACTGATCTTCTCAGAAATAACTCTTGGTTTCATTAATTTCCTCTATTGATTTCCTGTTTTCAATTGCATGGATTTCTGCTCCAATTTTTATTTCTCCTGCTTACTTTGGATTTAATTATTTTCTAAATTTCGTATGTGGAAGCTTAGAATACTGATTTTAGATCTTTCTACTTTTCTTCATGTATGCAGTCAATGTTATAAATTTGAGTATCTTAACAATTTACCAATTTTTGGCCGGGCGCAGTGGCTCATGCCTATAATCCCAGCACTTTGGGAGGCCGAGGCAGGTGGATCACCTGAGGTCAGGAGTTCGAGACCAGCCTGGTCAACATGGTGAAACCCCATCTCTACTAAAAATACAAAAATTAGCCAGGTGTGGTGGCAGGTGCCTGTAATCCCAACTACTCGGGAGGCTGAGGCAGGAGAATCGCTTGAACCCGGGAGGCGGAGGTTGCAGTGAGCCAAGATCATGCCATCACGCTGCAGCCTGGGGACAACAGCGAGACTTTATCTAATAAAAGAAAAAAAATTACCAATTTTTAAAACTTTTACATAGTCTGGCTTATCAGTTATTTCTTTCATAAATTATGACTTTGGTTTTGTATCTAAAAGTCATCACCATACCCAAGGTTGTCTAGATTTTCTGTTGTTATCTTCTGTGGGTTTTAGAGTTTGGCATTCTACATTTAACTGAATGCATACATTAGGAAAGTAGAAAGACAAGCGTTATTTCTGCTACCTCCTACAAATTGAGAAGTTGTATTTTCATTTTCATTTAGATCAAGTTGTTTTAAAATGTATTTTCATATTTTTTCTCTGACCCATGAGTTATTTAGAAATGTGGCATTTAATCTCCAAAGTATTTGGAGATTTTTCCAGCTATCTTTCTGTTATTGATTTCTAGTTTATTTCCATTGTGGTCTGGGGACAGATATTGTGTGATTTATCTTCTTTTACATCTGTTAAGGTTTGTTTTCTTTCCCAGATTGTAATCTGTCCTGCTGAATGTTCCATGTGACCCTGAGAAGAGTATGTGTTCTGTTGTTGTTAATGAAGGTGTCTTTTGACGTCCATTATATCCAGTTGGTTGATGGTGTTGCAGAACTCAACTATGTCCTTACTGATTGTTAAAAATCTCTAACCATGATAGTGGATTCATCTATTTCTCCTTGCCATTCTTTCGCTTTCTGACATGTATTTTGACACTTCATGGTTAGGCATCTAAACGTTAAGAGCTAAAACTATACATAAAACTCTTAGAAGAAAGCATATGAGGAAAGCTTCATGGTATTGGATTTGGCAATGATGTCTTAGATGTGACACCAAAAGCACAGGCAACAAAAGCAAAGATAAATTGGACTGTACCAAAATTAAAAGCTCCTATGTATCAAAGGACACAACCAACAGAGTGAAAAGGCAACCTACTATGTCGAAAACATTTGCAAATCATGTATCTGATAAGGGGTAAGATCCAGAATAGATAATAAAGAACTCCCACAACTCAGTAACAACAAAAAATATCTGATTTTAAGAATTAGAAAAGGTCTTAAATAGATATTTCTTCAAAAATGATGTACAATTAGTAAGCACATGTAAAGATGTTCAACATCACTAATCATTACAGAAATGTAAGTCAAAACCACAATGAGATGCCACCTCACACCTATAAAGATTGCTACTATTCAAAAAACAAAGTAATAAGTGTTAACAAGGATGTAGAGAAATCAGAACTTTTGTGCACTGCTGGTAGGAATGTAAAATGGTGCAGCTGCTGTGGAAAACAATGTGGTGAGACTTCAAATAATTAAAAATAGAATTACTATATGATCTAGCAAATGCTATCTGTTAGTGTATACCCAAAAGAATTGAAAGCAGTGACTCCAACAGCTAATTGTACACCTATTCATAGGAGCATTATTCACCACAGCCAAAAGGTGGAAGCCACTCAAGTGTCTACTGACGGATGAATGGATAAACAAAACACGGTACATACATACAATGGAATATATTCACAGCATAAAAAGGGAAATCTGGCTGGGTGTGGTAGCTCACACCCGTGATCTCAGCACTTTGGGAGGCCACAGTTGGAGAATCACTTATGCTCAAGAGTTCGCAACCAACCTGGGCAACATGGTGAAACCCTGTCTCTACAAAAAATACAAAAATTATTTGGGCATGGTAGTGAGTGTGTGCCTGTAGTTTCAGCTACTTGGGAGGCTGAGGTAGGAGAATCATCTGAGCACAGGGAGGTCAAGGCTGCAGTGAGCCATGATCACACCACTGCACTCCAGCCTGGGTAGCAAGGGAGACCCTGTCTCTAAGGGGAAAAAAAAGAAAATTTGACACATGCTATAACATGGATAAACCTCAAAGATGTTATGTGAAGTGAAATACGCCAGTCATCAAAGGATAAATACTGTATGATTCCACTTACATGAGGTCCTAGAGTAGTCAAATTTATGGAGATGGAAAGTAGAATGTTGGATGCCAGGGGCTGGAGGGAGAGGGCAATGGGGAATTACTGTTTCATATGAAGAGTTTCTATTTTCAAGATGAGTTCTGGAGATGGATGATAGTGGTGGCTGCACAATAGAAATACTTAATGCCAGTCAACTGTACACTTTAAAATGGTTAAAATGGTAAACGTTATGTTTATGTGTATTTTACAATTTAAAAAACCCTACTTTTTAAAAATAATGCACTGAAACCACCAGCTTTACATTCCTTAGAGCAGTGGTTAACACAGCCATGACTTACGCAGCATTTGCAGTCACTGTTAACCATAAAGACTGCTGTATCTTTGCTCTAGTGTCATGCAATACTCCAACACACCATCTTGAATGGCCCAGACCATCTTCACTGTTAGGAAGGACAGGTCTCATTTCCCTGACAAGCAATCTTCCCATCCCTGTCTCCTGCTGTTTTATTTTTCCTTCTCTCTCCAGTGCATCTTCCTTGGAAAGGAAAAATTCATTAAAAAAAAAAAAAAAAGGCCACGTACAGTGGCTCATGTCTGTAATCCCAGCACTTTGGGAGGCTGAGGCAGGAGGATCCCTTGAGTCCAGGTGTTTGAGACCAGCCTGGGCAACATAGGGAGACCTCATCTCTACAAAAAATAAAAAAGATAACTGGGTATGGTAGTACATGCTGTAGTCCCAGCTACTGGGGAGGCTGAGATGGGAGGAGCACTTGAGCCCAGGAATTTGAGGCTGTAGTGAGCAATGATTGTGCTGCTGCACTCCAGCCCGGGCGACAGAGCAAGACCTGTCTCAAAAACAGCAACAACAACAACAAAATACCATTAAGAGAAAAATATAAGTTAATTTGGAATTTTATCACATGAATATCTAAAGTAATTGGCCTGAAATACAGCTAATATGTAGACTAGATCATTCCCTGATGGCCCTAGGATAGCAGAAACACTCATGATCAGAGTACATAATCATAAGTGTATACTACTTTAAGAAAAAAGATCCCATGGTACCTTTACTTATCTTCTGAAGACTAAATAAAATAGTCTTATGACTTTTTTGACTGAAATATTAAGATAACTATAAATAGATTAAAATAATTAAGGTACACACACAGGTATAAGAAATAGTAGAGATTCCTTATACATTTTGTCCAGTTTCCCCCAATGGTAACATTTTGCAGAACTCAAGTATAATCTCACAACCAGGATATTGATACTGATACAACCCACAGATTCCAATTTTCTATCTTACCAATACCCATTTGTGTGTTTTTATGTGTGTATTAAGATCTATTATTATTTTATTTCCCATTTACATGTGTGTATCCACCCCTGCAAACAAGTTGTTAAATAGTTCCCAAACCACAAGGATCCCTCTTCTTGCCCTTTTATAACTATATACACCTCTTCCTATCTCTCAACCCCTGGCAACCACTAAATCTGTTCTCAATTTCTTAATTCTGTAACTTCAAAAATGTTATGTAAATGGAATCATACAGTAATGTATTGGGATTGTCTTTTTTGCTCAGACTATTTCCCTGAAGAGTCATCCAAGTTCATCCAAGTTTCAAAACTTCGTTCCTTTTTATTGCTGAGTGGTATTCCATGGCATGGATGTACCAGCATTTGTTTAACCATTCATCTACTGAAGGACATCTGGGCTGATTCCAGCATTTGGCATTAGAAATGAGGCTATTATGAACATTCATGTACAGGTTTGTCAACTATTCCTAAGACTTTTATATTTCATTTCAGTAATTGTGATTTTGAAAACTTTGCAAGGAATATCTGATGATTACTCATTAAAACAGAAAAAAAAATATTCCTTTTTTTTTTTTTTTACTACCTTGTGCAACAAAGAATACAGTACTGGTTTTTAAGTATGGAGAAAGGTTTAATATTTAAATAATATAGCCTTAATAAAATAAATATACTCACCAATAAAAGCACTATCAGATTCCAATAATGAGTTTTTCAAGAAATCACTAGTGTCATCTCTGGGCTAAAAGAAACATGTTTCAATGACTATTTTTATTAGTTTTGTGTGGAAAAACAACAAATTTGTACTAAGAAGAGGCACAAGTTTCCACATTGTTCTCCCTAAAAGCAGAAGAGGATGGGGAGAGGTAGGACTGACTACATTCCAATGCTCAGAAAATACTGGAAAAACTTAACACACACAATTCCTATGAAGACGGTGATAGCAACACAGGACAGTATCTCTCCAGGCTACAGATTCTACAAGCTCACACATTTATTCCCTAACTCCACTCCTTCCTGCCCCTTTATGGTTGAAGTCAAATAAAAGGATCACATTATGACTGATGGAAAATATAATAGAGTATGAAGCAAAGACCCCAATTAAACATTACGTTTTTAAGCCACTGCCAAGATTCATTCATTTGAATTTCCATAAACCTGTATAGCCCACTTACTATTTCTTTCATGCTAGGAACTGGGGATACAAAGATGAATTAAGAGTTTCTGCTCTGGAGTAGATCACAGTGTCATGGGAGAGAGGGGGGTATACTCTCAGATTATGACAGCCCTATGTGACAGCAATTGTCACAATGATGCAGCACAGATACAGTGGAGCACATATTATAGTAAGGAAAAAAATGCTAAGATTGGGCTTATTATAATGAGCTCCCAAATGAGAGAAAACTTAAATTTACATATAGAGAATTTTTCAGTACAGAATAATCATCACCAACATGTCAGAAGGAACCTAAAGTCATCCAACTCCACCTACCTTCACCTTCTTAGCAGATTTCTGGGCTTCATTAAGACACTCCAGCAAAGAGCTGTCCATTAATTTTTAAGGCAATGAATTACACTGATGCACTGCATTCATTATCAGAAAGTGAGCCTGTCTCTTGCCTAAATTACTGCAATAGCCTCCTGCCCCACTCAGTCTAAATGCACAGCAGTCAGTGGATCAAGTAAAAACCTCAAGCAGATCATGTCACTCCTCCACTTAAAGACCTTGGCAGCTTCTCATCACATGCACAAGTGTCAAAGGCAAAGCCCCAGAATGGCCCCCAAGGCCCTGCTGCCTCACCTCGTCACCCCCTGCCCCATGTGTCCAACTGGCCCTTGCTCATGGCTCTCCCACTGCTCCTTACATGCACTAGGCCAGCTCCCACAGGGGCCTCTTCCTGGAATGTTCTTCCTCCAAAAGTTCCCCCACATTTTCCATGGACACCTCCCTGGTGTCCTTACTGAAATGTTACCTACCCAGTGAGCCCCCATGCCCACTGTATTTCCAACTATAAACCCTCCCACCCAGGATGCTCCAGCTGCCTTCTCTGCTGTTGTCTTCTCCACAGCACCATGATTCAACAAACTATTGATTTATTTGATTACTGTCTCTCCCTCCTTCTGCAATGTAAGCTGTCAGAGGGCAGGGATTTTTGTCCCTTTTGTTTACTCCTATACCCCGGCACCTAGAACAGTTTCTGGTCCATAGGAAATAATAAATATTTGTTGATTGAAAAGAGCTCATCCTATCCCTTTATTCAATCTTGCACAAAAAGTGGCCCCCTTAGGATACAGGTGGGTGTTACCATTCTCTGTTCTCTTCCTTTGCTTATTTTCTTTGTAGACCACAACACTATTTCCATAACAGACTCCCACTCCCACTACTGCTCACGCTAATGACAGCAAACACTCACACTGCACTCATCATGGGCCAGGCCTGCTGTAAGGGCTTTTAATATATTATATCAGTTCTAACAACAGCACTGGAGCTATTTTTATTTATTTAATAAACACTTATAAAAACTTATATGCCAGGCCTGTTTCTAAGTACCTTAAAAATATTAATTTAAGTACTATTATCCTCATTTTACAGATTAGGAAGCTGAGGCATAAAGAGATTAAATAACTCGCCCTAAGTCACACAGCTAAAAATAGACTAACTGGAACAGCCTAGTGCTAGAATCTTGTTCTTAGCCATTATAATATGTTTTCTCTATATATTATACTAACACTTCTCAAGCTATCCACTTTACTGATAAGACTTACATTCTTAATTCAGTATTCCTGAATAATTCAAAATTTGAATTACTTGATCATCATATGCTTATAGATTTTTAATCCCCCAAAAACTAACTTGAAAAATTATAACTGGTTGCTTACCATTCTTTGCTCTCGTACTTTAGCACTTGGGATGGCATCTAAGTCAACTGTAAGTCAATGAAGAACAAAAGCAAATTAAAAGGTCAGAAATTGCTTACTATATAAAATTAAATTTTAGAATATCTTTTTGACTAGCTCTCTACTGGAAATTACTTTTCAACTATCACACTTCAGAATATTTTAAAGATATCACTTATTAATAAACACAGCCCTGCATCCATTCTAGCTGCATAAAATTCTCCCATTCACATGAATGAACATAACAAGTAAAATCATTGCAAACGTAAAACTAATGCCAACAGAAAAAGAAAATGATCAATGCAGTATCCTTCACCATCTTGTCAGATTTCTACAGTCTGTAGAAAGTTGTTGCATGGAGTTAAATAGGGGCTCCCTCACATGGAACTGAAATAAGCTCAATTCCAGGCACTTAGTTCCCGAAGCAAAGATCTTGGATCAGGTATCCCAAAGCCTCTCCAGTATGACCAGACTTCCTATGTGTTCCTGTGAATAGCACATTTTGCCCTTTTTAGATACTGCCTTTGAGAATAAACAAGTTGCCAATGATAGCCTGTATTCCTTTTCCTATATTTTAATAGACATATTTGTGATTGTTTACAGTGAGGCCATATTCTTTTTTATTTATTTATTTTTTTTGAGACGAAGTCTCACTCTGTTGCCCAAGCTGGAGTGCAGTGGCACAATCTCGGCTCTCTGCAACCACCACCTCCCGGGTTCAAGCAATTCTCCTGACTCAGGCTCCAGAGTAGCTAGGACTACAGGCACACGCCACCATGCCCAGCTAATTTTTGTATTTTTAGTAGAGACGGGGGTTTCACTATGTTGGCCAGACTAGTCTTGAACTCCTGACCTCATGATCTGCCCACTTCGGCCTCCCAAAGTGCTGGGATTACGGGCATGAGCCGCCATACCCAGCCAGTGAGATCATATTCTTATGAATTAGGTCATCATAGTGTCTACTGGCAGTTGGGGGGTGGCTACTGTGGGAGATAGATACCTTCAGTGCCAAAATGTACCTGTATCCACCTGGGGACTACTTTTGGGCTAATCAGTCTAAGATGCCAAAATCCCACAAGATCAGACCTTCATTTTGAGACTAAAGAAAAATGCCACCAGACTGGGTACAAAGGTTAAAGAATGTACTTGCTTCTCTCCTCTCTCCAGGTGATACACCTACTGCTTATCCTAGAATTAGGCTTATTCTGTCACAGGGCTATGAGGCTGTTATTAAAAATTCTATACCAGATGAAGGGGAGACGATCCCTATGCATATGTTTATTGAAGTCTTGACCTATGATCTGGGCCTAAAGTGCTGCATCACTTACTCCTGTGATGCTCTCTCATGAAGTCAGAAAAGCTTCCTCAGATTCTGCAAGTCAGACCAGCCTCCCAAGATAGGGTCTTAAATTTTCTTAAAAATAACTGGCAGGAGCATCCCTTCCATTCTTGTTATCTGATGGTTGTGTTTTCATTACTCATTTTCCATGGTTAACCTCGATGGCCTGAAAGCTGGTGAAATACAGATGGGAAGGCCATGCAGTACACCTGGCTATCATCAGGCCCCATCAGTGCTCTCTGAGACAACTAGCCCCACTCTGCTTCTAGGTACCCACCCACCCCAAGAAATCCAACGACATCCTGGATTTCTTCTGTGCAATATTCATCACAGTTATACTTCTTTAGCATCTAACTTCTCCAACAAAATACAACCTCCTCAAGAGCAGCAGCATATGTCATTCATCACCATATCCCTGGATACAGGCCAGTACCTGCGCTCCTAGTAACCACTAAGTATCTTTCAATTGGTTGATTATACGAAAACATATTCATAGTCCAGTCTGATGCTTTGCACATTTTACGCCACATCAAAACTTAAACACACTCACACCACAGTAGACAAATGCCTGACATGGCACAGTAGACAAATGCCCGACACATCATGACAGGGCACTGATATGTTTGCCTGGCACTCCTTCCTTTGGTTTCTAGTTCCTAATGCAGATGTCACCTGGCCTGGTCAAAGTATTCAGTCCTCCTGGCTACAGTGAATGGCTAGGCCCCTGTCATGCATGAATACACCACCCTGGTGGAGCCACCCAGAGCCCTTTCTCATACTTCTTTTCTGGTACTACAGACCAAATGGACCCTCCCTTCACAGAGCATGGGGCTGCCAGTGAAGGGAGGATGCCTGGGACTGAAATCAACAGAAGAGATGCAGAAAGCCTACCGAAAAACAGCGTGCTAATACTATTTGACACAGCAATGATTATTTCTTACCTTTGGCACCTTCTTGCATTTTTATTCTGTTCAGCCTCTTCTGCTGCTCTCTTAGCAGGGCTTGCTGCTGAATCTCTAAGGTGTGATGATCTCTTGGAGGATCCGGGTACATAAATTTCAGATCAACTCGTGTTTCTGAATCTGGTATAAAAAATATGTTATATAACTAAGTTAAATGTTGTTTTCAAATGAGATTTTGTAAAACTTCACTATAAGTAACATGAGTAACCTCATTTCAAAATCAAGGAAATGATATAAATAGTGAAACATCACTAAAGTCAAAGGACAGTAAATAGCCACAAAACTAAAGAACATGAAATTAATATTCTTTAATAAGTGCCTTTTCACAAACTTACCAACATAAGGAATACCCCAGAACAAGCAGTGGATGCCGCATTCTCCATCTCTACCTGTCCTAGCCCCGCCAGGATACCACCCAGAACACAAACTATGTGCAGGTATATCCAAGCAGATGGTCACATGGCTATGACTAAGGCAGCCATGAGACACTGTAACCACGGCTGATCTCTAGAATATACTGGAAACGTGAAAAAATAATGTTACTGGCCAATTAATAGTTTAGTCCTTACAAGTATCATGCAGAAAGCAAGATAAACGTAGACTGGCTGGAACTTGATGAGGAATGCCATTTCTGTTTTTTGTTTGTTTTCGTTTTTGTTTTTTTTTTGAGATGGAGTCTTGCTCTGTCGCCCAGGCTGGAATGCAGTGGCACGGTCTTGTTCACTGCCAGCTCCACCTCCCAGGCTCACACCATTCCCCTGCCTCAGCCTCCTGAGTAGCTGGGACTATAGGTGCCTGCCACCATGCCTGGCTAATTTTTTGCATTTTTGGTAGAGACGGGGTTTCGCTGTGTTAGCCAGGATGGTCTCGATTTCCTGACCTCGTGATCTGCCTGCCTTGGCCTCCCAAAGTGCTGGGATTACAGGCATGAGCCACCGCAGCCGGGGATTGCCATTTCTGAAGGAATTTACCTCTGTCACAATTCCATGAATATCCACTAACAAGAATAAATTTTGTTTTGTTTTGTTTTGTTTTGAGACAAAGTATTACTCTGTTACCCAGGCTGGAGTGCAGTAGCATGATCTCAGCTCACTGCAACCTCTACCTCCTGGGTTCAAGCAATTCTCCTGCCTCAGTCTCCCAAGTAGCTGGGACTACAGGTGCCCACCACTATGCCCGGTTAATTTTTTTTTTTGTAGGTTTTAGTAGAGATGGGGTTTCACTATGTTGGCCAGGCTGGTCTTGAACTCCTGACCTTGTGATCCACCTGCCTCGGCCTCTGAAAGTGCTGGGGTTACAGGCACTAGCCACTGCGCCCAGCCAAGAATAAAAATTTTTAAATCGTGAGAAGAAACATACAGTTCATACATATAAAAAGCCTTGAAAATATTATTCCCTTTGACTCACTAATTACACTGCTGGAATATAAATAAAGAAGCCTAAATATATATACAGTTTTATGGTCCTAAATATGTATAAAGCTTTATGATCAGAAATTATCAAAAGAACAAAATAGTGAAAATGGCTAATAGCCATTTTCAGAAGTTAACAGAAGTCTCTGGACACATAAACTTGGACTGGTCCCTGGCTTCACTGCTTCCAGACTCATTAAAAAACAATACCAACCACCAGGTCATTGGTGAATGAGGGCAAGATGTAGTAACACAGGGAAATGAATGGCTCAATTCTATGGCTTAAACTTTTTTGGTCTCAAGATCTTTTTTTTACACTCTTAAAAATTGAGGACCCCAAAGAGTTTTACTTATGTATGTGACACACACACACACACACACACACACACACACACACATGCCATATTAGAAGTTAAAACTAAGAGATTCTTAAAACACAAGAATATACAAGGACACATTCTGCTAGCTTCAAAGAGATGAAATCATCACATGCCATGTAGTCTCTGGCCAATCTGTATACACATGAGAGAATAAGAATGAGAGATACAAATAATGTCTTAGTTTATAATACAAACAGTTTTGACTTCAGATCAAACTTCTCACGAGACCCACTGGATTAACACAATGCCTGGCAGATAGTAAGTAATCAATATATGATAGCATAAAAAATAACTATGGTATATGTAATTGATAATACATGCAAATCTAGGTGAAAAACAATAGAGAAAATTAAATAAATAACACAATTTATCTTTTTTTTCTTTTAATTACGCTCAGAAAGACTAGAAAACATCCAAAATGATAATGGTACTTACATACAGGTAGTTTGACTAAGGTGATTTTTCCTTCTTACTATCTTTCTGTATTTTGAGAATTTGCTACAATAAACAGATATTACTTTCAAAAGGATAAAAAGCTTAAATTCCAGTTTTCTGGCCTAGGTCATATGACCACACATCCCATAATCTGCCCCTTCTGCTCCAACACCTGCTCTGCTGAATATGCCTAAAGGAAAATTACACAACACACATTTTGGTTCCTCCACACATTCTCAATCTCCCAGGCCTCATGTACCTTGGAAATCCCATTTCCCTACTAAACTTTCTCTTCTATTCGTCCTAAGTGGCTACATCAAAGCTTCTCCTAACTCTTCCTTCAAACCCCCTAGATTTCCTCCTGCCTACCCAGGTGCCCTGCTCACTTCAACAATCACTCTCCCTCTCCTAGAGCCTGAACCTCTTTCTCCTGCATAGCTCCTCACATTCACATTCTAAGGACTCTTCCAGCTCCTGATCCCTCCCTCTCCTTCCCCTTCCCTTTCCCAGCCAAGGGTCTTCTAAAAGTCTTATGCCTATTGTTTCCAATATCTTGTTTCCTAGTCAATCCTCATTCCAAAGTTAATCGGCGATCATTCCACTTAAAAAGCTCTAGCTGAGGTCACCAATGACCTCATCCAACTGACATTTTCCAGTATTCATCTTACACGATCCTGTCTCCTTGATACTCTTTCCGCTCAGGTTTCAGAATCCTACATTCTCCTGCTTCTCCTCCAGTCTCTCTGACTTCTCCTCAGTATTTTTCATGAGCTCATCTTTGTCTGTCCATCCTCCATTAAATGCCAAGTTCCATTCTTCATACTAGTCTATGCGATCTCATCCATCCCAGACTTTAACACTATATGCTCTCCAAAAGACAGCAGTTAGTCAAACTAAAGCTTCATCTACCAGACTGGTTAACTGAAGACCTAGAGAATACAGAAGTTTCATTTCATTTTAACTTAAAATATATATCATAGATAAAATTCTACTTTAGAAAAAGGGTACAAAAATCTTTACAGATATTTAAATATGGGTAGAGCACTTCTGCTACATCTTTAAAAGAGCAGCAATCTACTCACCTCTATCTTTCAGCTCATTAAAATCATGAATATTCTGAAAAGTGGCAGCGTCTAAGCCCTTAGGTGACTGTCTTCTGACAGGAGCTTGCAACCGATGTCTAGCCATATCAAATATATCCATGGGATTCCTTTCCCTTTTCCTATAGACAAATGACAAATCATAATATGTGCTTTATAGGAAAAATAGGTGAGTTCACATCTAATTCACTGTAAAAGAAATTTGGTCTCTTTCACCACATCATATTATTAAAGAATTATTCTAGGCCAGGTGCTGTGGCTCACACTTGCAATCCCAGCACTTTGGGAGGCAGAGAGGAGGACTCCTTGAAATGAGGAGTTCAATACCAGCCTGGCCTACAAAGCAAGATCCCCTCACTACAAAAAAAAAAAAAAAATGAGGTCAGGCGTGGTGTCTCATGCCTGCAATCCAGCACTTTGGAGGCCAAGACAGGTGGATCACCTGAGGTCAGGAGTTCAAGACCAGACTGGCCAATGTGGAGAAACCCCGTGTCTACTAAAAATACAAAAATTAGCTGGGTGTGATAGCGCACGCCTGTAGTCCCAGCTACTCGGGAGGCTGAGGCAGCAGAATCACTTGAACCCAGGAGGTGGAGGCTGCAGTGACCTGAGATCACACCACTGCACTCTGGCCTGGGCAATAGAGCAAGATTCCGTCTCAAAAAAAAAAAAAAAAAGGGTTGGCCGGGCATGGGGGCTCACACCTGTGATCCCAGCACTTTGGGAGGCCAAGGCAGGCAAATCACCTGAGGTCAGCAGTTTGAGACCAGCCTGGCCAAAATGATGAAACCCTGTCTCTACTAAAAATACAAAAATTAGTTGGGCGTGATAGTGTGTGCCTGTACTACCACATACTCAGGAGGCTGACGCATGAGAACTGCTTGAACCAGGGAGGAGGCGGCTGCGGTGAGCCGAGATCACGCCACTGCACTCCAGCTTGGGTAACAGAGCAAGACTCTATCTCAAAAAAAAAAAAAAAAGTCAAGCATGATGGTGTGTGCCTGTAGTCCTGGCTACTGCTGAGACAAGAGGATTGATTGAGCCCAGGAGGCCAAGGCTGCAATAAGCTGTGATCATGCCACTGCACTCCAGCCTGGACAACAGAGGGAGACCCTGTCTCTTTTTTTTTTTTTGAGAATGAGTCTTGCTCTGTTGCCAGGCTGGAGTGCAGTGGCGTGATCTTGGCTCACTGCAACTTCGCCTCCCAGGTTCAAGCAATTCTCCTTCCTCAGCCTCCTGAATAGCTGGGACTACAGGAGCTGCACCACTAGGCCCAGCTAATTTTTTGGTATTTTTAGTAGAGATGGGATTTCACCGTGTTGGCCAAGATGGTCTCTATCTCTTGACCTCGTGATCTCGGCCTCCCAAAGTGCTGGGATTACAGGCATGTGTGAGCCACCGCACCCGGCCCTCCATCTCTTAAAAAAAAAATTGGCCGGGCATGGTGGCTCACGCCTATAATCCCAGCACTTTGGGAGGCCGAGGTGGGTGGATCACGAGGTCAGGAGATCAACACCACCCTGGCTAACACAGTGAAACCCTGTCTCTACTAAAAAATACAAAAAATTAGCCGGGCGTGGTGGCACACGCCTGTAGTCCCAGCTACTCAGGAGGCTGAGGCAGGAGAATGGCGTGAACCCAGGAGGTGGAGCTTGCAGTGAGCTGAGATCGTGCCAGTGCACTCCAGCCTGGGCGACACAGCAAGACTCCGTCTAAAAAAAAAAAAATTATTCGGATAGCTCTATTATTAGTTCGATTTACCTTAAAATATAGCATATTTATAACGCCATTGAAATTTTTCAAAATCATCAGATGCAAGATACCTTATTACAAGAATAGAATGATTCAGCTTTACTTTAAAATGTTCATGGAAAAAATAAAATGTTCATGGAGTATGAAGATCACAGTCTCTAAGGTCAGAGAAACTGAGATTCAGACCAGCTCTGTTATTTATTAGCAATTTGACCTCAATTTCATCATGTGTAAAAATGCAGATGCCTACCCCTTATAGTCTTATTGTGAACAACAGAATTAAGATAAATTTTTTTTTTTTTTTGAAAGAGTCTTGCTCTCTTGCCCAGGCTGGAGTGCACTGGCACAATCTCAGCTCACTGCAACCTCCACTTCCCAGTTCAAGCAATTCTCCTGCCTCAGCCTCCCAAGTAGCTGGGTCTATAGGCACGCATTACCACACTCGGCTTCGGCTTTTTTTTTTTTTTTTTTTTTTTTGTATTTTTAGTAGAGACAGGATTTTGCCACGTTGGCCACACTGGTCTCGAACTCCTGACATCAGGTTATCCGCCTGCCTCAGCCTCCCAAAGTGCTGGGATTACAGGGGTGAGCCACAATATCGGGTCAGAATTAAGATAAATTTTATACTGTTAAGTACCTAGTATAGTACCTGACATGCATTAGATAATCAATAAATTACCTTCCCCTCAACCTAAAACAGAAATCACACATAGAAATATGGTAATAGGCAGGGCCCTCTGGCTCACGCCTATAATCACAGCACTTTGGGAAGCAGACGTATTGCTTGAGCTCAGGAGTTTGAGACCAGCCTGGGCAATATGGAAAAAAACCCCATCTCTACTAAAAAATACAAAAATTAGCCAGGTGTGGTAGCCTGCACCTGTAGTCCCACCTACTTGGGAGGCTGAGGCACTAGAATTGCTTGAATCAGGAGGCAGAGGTTGCTGGGAGCCAAGATCATGCCACTGCACTCCAGCCTGGGTGACAGAAAGAGACTCTGTCTCCAAAAAAAGAAAAAGAAATATGGTACTGCCCAGGCACAGTGGCTCACAGCTGTAATCCTAGCACTTTGGGAGGCCGAGGCAGGTGGATCACCTGAGGTCAGGAGGTTGAGACCAGCCTGACCAACATGGTGAAACCATGTTTCTACTAAAAATACAAAAATTAGTCAGGCGTGGGGGTGGGTACTTGTAATCCTAGCCACTCAGGAGGCTGAAGCAGGAGAAACACCTGAACCCGGGAGGCAGTGGTTGTAGTGAGCCAAAGATCGTGCCATTGCACTCCAGCCTGGGTGACAGAGCGAGACTCCGTCTCAAAAAAATAAAAATAGAAATAGAAATACGGTACTAATATGTAGTTCAATATGGGCACTATTCAGAGGACCCAACATTAACTTTACAATGGACTTTACAAGGAACTTGATACCCTAACTAGTTAACTGATTCCTGGGGTACCTAGGAAATTAATACATAGCAGGTAGTAAGGGAGTTTTCTGCCAGGGCTTGAGGGAGTGATGATAAGAGAGGGATGGTGTTTCTAGTCCTGAAAAAAAAAAAAAAAATACTGCTGCTTCACTCAGCACTAGGTCTCCTCTATTTTTGAAAATGGAGCTCTAAGTTATGGTTATTATGAGGCTTAGTCAGACTCCTCCCATCATTTCTTTATCATTAAATCTTCCCTAAGCACCAAGACAAGATAGCTGGGATCCCCACAGACAATACCCCTGCTCTACTGGAGCTTCCTTTTTGCAGGGGAGCATTCACTGGGGCCATAAAGGACCCTGGTCAAGGCTGACAGAGACCTCTAATACCTAAGGTGAAAGGAACTCTATGGAGATTTATTACAATGCAAAATACTAAAAAGATGTCTAAGAGACCATTAAATTGGACTGCTGTCTAGTTTCCATTAATGCTAATAGTTAAATACACTGGTAAGTTAGGAAATAGGTTATTAAATCTTCACATGTGAGCTACATCACATTTGTTTTGAGCCTAGCACATGATAGGAGCTGGATAATTTGGCAAATTATTTAGTGAATACGAGAATCCTTTTGTACAAATATTCATGAAATTGCAATAAAGAACCAACTCTGAGATGTCTTTAATCAGAATATATATTAAAATTATTCCAAAGTAAATGTATTCAACCAATTCTTGCTAAATGATGATAAATGTAACATGTTTTATAACTTAAGTTAGAACTTAAGAGTCACAAAGACATATATTTATTTATTTCAAATACATACATTTATTTATTCTTCACTAGACTCTCAAGGGGTAGAAATTATCATGTATAATTTTCAAGTGAGAAAATTGAGGGACTGCTTGAGTACTCTTTCTTAAATCATATTGGTTTACCAAAAGAATTTACTAATGAAAAGAAAAATTAATAAAATGTCAAAAAAAAACATTAAACTGAATTAAATATGCATGTTTGGAAAATGGAAAACTGCACAGTTAAGGCATTTATAACACTGTAAAAGTAAATATAGAAAAAAAAAAACACTACCTCTCGATTGTTTAGAACTTATTGACCTACTATGGGAGAATTACTGAATCACTGAAAATTACCACCTTGGAATAACATTTCATTATCTAGCCAATCTATATCTTGAAATTTCCTCACCTTGTTTACCTTGTTTCAATATTCCTAGAGAATACAAACAAAAATCTAAACAAAGCGTAATTAGGCAAATTAACATGCTACGTTAAAATCCTACCACATACTGGATTAGAGTTAGAGACATCGGTATGAACTTAATATATATACAAATAGATATAGGAACAATTATAGATATGTTTATATTTATGACTTAGTATACATACATATATTATCCAGAGGGCCTAGAAGCAATGACACCCAGCAATAAACAGACCCAGCTTATCTGGTTTCTAAACACATTCTCCAAAAGGAACCAGGGTTCAATGGAGAAATAGCTGATTCTAGGGATGGGGTAGGGGAAATACAAGATGATCCTGAGGCATCTGGAAAGAAGTCTTCAAAAAATGAAAGGATGGGGACATGTCAAAGAGACACAGGAGCCAACCTGAAAGAGCTCCAAATGGCCAAAGTTGGAACAATTTGTGAAATAAAATAATGTAGCACTCACTTATAACCCAAAGTGTAAGATAAATACACATGAGATGACAGTAATAAATAAATGACTGAATAAATAAATAAATGGAAGAAGAAGAGACAAGTCTTTCTTATGGAAGAATTCTAAAAACTATATGTGGGTAACCCCCTGCTCCAAGAGATGAAGCTTAATTCCACCTCTTTCTCACTCTTGCAGGTGTGCTAGATTTAGTGATTTGTGACCAAAGAATAGTTAACTTTCTAGTGCAGAATCCTGGCAAACACTACTTTAACCAAGGTTAACATTTCCAGAGGTATCATGTGGATATCATGTACCCCTGATACAATGTGATGTCAGAACAGTGCCTGTGCTCTTCTTTCCAGAAACTCTTAATCCCAGTCTAATAATCAGAAAACATCAGACAAATCCAGACTAGAGAAGGAGGCATTCTACAGGATACCTGGCCAGTGCCCATGTAGACTTTCACAAGAAAAATAAGAGAAGACTGGGAAACTGTCCCAGACCCGAGGAGACTGGGAGACATGACAACTAAATGCAACGTGGTACATCTTGTATGGGGCCCATGAACAGAAGAAGAACATTAGTAGAAAACTGGAGAAATCCAAAGAGTCTCAAATTTAGTTCATAGTAATGTTCTAATGTCAGCCTCTGAGTTGTGACAAACATATCATGGTAATACAAGACGTTAACAATAGGGAAAACCAGATGAAGGGTGTACAGAAACTCTATGTATTGTTTGCAACTTTTTCTTTTTTTTTTTTTGTGAGACAGAGTCTCACTCTGTCGCCTAGGCTGGAGTGCAGTGGTGTGATCTGGGCTCACTGCAACCTCCACCTCCTGGGTTCATACCATTCTCCTGCCTCAGCCTCCTAAGTAGCTGGGACCACAGGTGCATGCCACCACACCCAGTTAATTTTTTGTATTTTTAGTAGAGACAGGGTTTCACCATGTTAGCCAGGATGGTCTCGATCTCCCGACCTCGTGATCCGCCCGCCTTCGCTTCCCAAAGTGCTGGGATTACAGGTGTGAGCAACCGCACCCAGCCCGCAACTTTTTTATAATCAAAATTATCCCAAAATAGAAAGTTTATTTTTAAAAAGAGGAAGAAAGGAATTGTGGTAGTTACCCACTATGTTGATTTTACAACCTACTAAAACAGTGCAAACTGAAGTTTGAAGAACACTGCTTTAAAAATGTATGACTCCTGGCAAAAATGATCAGAAAGGTTTGGTAGCCTGTAAGTGATTTTGTTGAAAAAAAGTATTTCAGAAAGCTACGTTATTAATGGAAAATATAAAAAACAGTTCTAAAATGCAACTACTGTCTGTAATTATTCCAACCCAGAAATTTCTATTCCTACAACATGAATCCCCTTGAGAACTAAATTTCTACAACGGATTTTGTAAAAGACAAAGAAAAGGAAAGTAAGGAGATTCTAAGTAAGATGAATTAGTCCTGTTCCCAAACTGCAAAATTACTGCATAGGTGAAGTAAAAGAACTCAAGAGAAAACAAAAAGTGCAATTCTAAACTTGCCTGATAGGAATTTCATCATCACTGTCCATGTGTAGCAATCGCTCTTGTAGACGCCTCTCTTCACTACGAAGTTGTTTTCTCATTTCTGATAATTCCATAATTACATTTTTTTTCTCCTCTGCAAATTCCCATTGATAAGTAAAACACGACAGGAATAAGAACAAAAGACTAAACATTAAAACACAACCTGACTAATAATAAAGTGAAACTGCTCAGAGACAATTTTATGAAAGATATTTTAACATTTTACATATACACACATACACAGATCATAATTATGAATGTCATTAGGACCCATAAGTACATTTTTTACAATATAGGAATTTTAGAAGCGATATTCTTGTGGGAGGGCAACTATAAAGGAGAGGCACAAGGAAGTTCCTTTATGGTGATGGAACAGTTCTGTATCTTGATTGCAGTGGTATTTGCACAAATTGCGCATGATAAAAATGCACAGAAATACACATACATAAATGCATGTTAAAAATGGTAAAATCTGATGGTCTGTGGAGCACACCAATGTCCACTTCCTGGCTATGAGACTATACTACCTAAGATGTTACCCCAGGGGAAAGTTGGAGAAAGGGTACACAGCACCTATCTCTCTACTGTTTCTGCAGTTTTCTATGAGTTTATAATTATTTCAAAATGAAAAGTTAAAAAGGGAAATACTCTAGGTAACAGGTTTAGTAGTTAACTCTACCTTCTGCACGGAGCTGATTTTTCCTGGCAGGTACCGGGGGTGACTGTGCCCTGGACATGGAACTTTCCTGTTTAACAATAATGACAAAGACATGCTCAGTATGTCTTCCCTACATAGAAGCTTGAAGGGAGTAATTTTTTGAAGGATTTATATGTAAAGGAAACCAAACTCCACACTATCCTACCTCCAAAACTTATATCTATTCTAGAGTATATCTACCATGTATATCTGTTCTTCCTTCTCATCACAATGGAAGTGTCCTTGCCTCTACCCAAAGAGAATCCCTTCATCTGTACTCTGTACCTGATAATTGACTCCCATTCTCCTCCGATTATTCTTTTTTTCCAACTTCCTCTCTCCAAGCACTTTCCTCTCAGCCTATGTGTAAAAACCTCTCCCTTTCTTAAAAAAAATTTTACCTCACCCTTCATTGCTCACTGTCTCCTGTCCATTCTGTCCTTCCTTTCACAGCTGAGCTTCCTTAAAGAACAGTAAATGCAGTACTTTTGGGTATACTGCCTATTCTCATTCACTTCTCAACACACAGCTATGGCCTTTGCTTTCTCACACCCATCACTCCAACAATACTGCCCTCACCAAAGTCATGAAGTGACCCCCAAGTGACATATTCAGTGGGCATTCTACTTGGCCAGTCGCAACTGCCGCCACTGCCATCCTCTCTCACCCTCTCTCCGTTCCTTTCCCTGCTTCTCAAATGTTAATTCCCCAGTATTCTATTCTCAGCCTCCTTTACTCCTCTTGTAGACACTCATCGTAGACAATGGTACTAATTTAACAAGCACCAATATGTTGATGATGTCCAGAACTACAAATCGAGTCCAGAACTCATTCTGCTGCCACAATTCATATTTTCAAATGCCTACTCTATACAACCCTCACCAAAAACTTGAAAGTTATCATAGACTCCTACCCACCACACACTCAACAAATAGTACTACTATGTCTCTTAAATGTATCATAAAGCTGTCACACCTTCTCAGTTCTTGGTGTCACTGCCTTTGTTTGGGTCCTCAGTCTCACATCTTGACTTCTGCAAAAGTATCTTATCTCCATGTTTAGTCTTGCCCCACCTCCAAAACTTATCTCCACACCATTGCCTGAAAAAACATTATACAAAAGTGGCCATGTCATTCCCCTACTTAAATATTACAATGAATTCCCATGCATTATCTACCACAGACATACTAAATCAGAATCTCAAAGGGTGGGATTCAGAAACATGTTCTTCTGACACATTTCTTTACCTATTCTGGTAATTAGCCTGTCTGGAATCTACCAGCCTATGGAACAAAATCAAATTTCTTAGCACTCCATACAGCATGCCACACATGTTCTGACCTCCACTTCCTCTGCTGCCTTAATGCACAGGCATAATCAGGCCAGACCACACCATGGAAGATTCTCCACATGTGCCATGAGCTTACATTGCTCTCCACGACTTTCCACAAACTGAAAATCCCTCACCCTCCTCTTCAAGGCAAATTCCTGCATATTCTTCAAGCATCAACTTGAGGATCAATCTTAGAACATTTTCCATGTTTTCCTTGTAGTTCAATCTAAAGTATAACAGACTTCATGAACATATCTACAGCTAGCTAGCTTGAGGGGCTAAATTATCGTTTGTCAAAAGAAACTTTAGGTCACCAAGCACTATCAGTTACAATCGAAGCAGCAAGCAAATTACTGTAGATACCACCTGTATTTCAGATCTGAAAAAATTTAACCTATCCAAATATAACGAAAAAGAAAATTTCATTCAATCCCCCAATCCAAAATAACTGAGCTAGGATGAACAAATAAAAATGAAAGTACATACATGAATAAAGGAACGTATGATGCTGTCAACTGAAGGAGGTCTTTGGAGTTTGCTTGCAATTTTGTTCTGAAGGGCAGGAACTATAGGAGAAGGCTGTCTCAAGCGCTGAAAATTTTTAAAAATTTAAGAGCATAATTGCTTCATCACACTCACACACATACACACACACACACACACACCCCTTATAGTTAAGAAAGTTATCTAAGAAGTTTAGATTGTTATTGCTTTTATTTAATAAAATGTTTTTTTACAAAAGTCAGAAATTCAATTACGTAAGATCAAACATGTTGGTTATGATAAACATAAATGGATTTAGACATCTTTATTAAAACAGTATGATTGTCAGATTAGGATTTTAAAAAATCAACAAACTCAAGTAAAGCAACAAAAAAGAAAAAATATAACAAAACTAAATCATCTTTAATAAGAAGATACCATGACAATACAAAAAAATTAAATAATAAAATCCTTCTTCTGGAAAACAATACAAATCAATCTCTAAGATCTAGATCTAATCACTAACAGCATCATGGATGAGGGACTTTTCAAGATCACAATGGGGTTCTACATTTCAGTTTATAGTGTATTAAACCTTATAGTCCAAAAACTTCATTATAAATACAACATAGACCTTCTAAAGCCCTGTAGAGGATGCAGCAAACAAGCCATAGTACATATAACAAAAGACCAAAAAGCTCTCAAAGTCAGAAATGCAATTAATGCAATCAAAGACATTAGTTTTGATAAACATAAATGGATTTAGATATCCCTATTTTAAAAGATTAGGCCGGGTGCAGTGGCTCATGTCTATAATCCCAACACTTCGGGAGGCCAAGCAGGCAAGTCACCTAAGGAGAGGAGTTCAAGACCAGCCTGGTCAACATGGTGAAACCCTGTCTCTAATAAAAATTAGCCAGGTGTGATAGTTTGAACCTGTAATTCCAGCTACTGGGGAGGCTGAGGCAGGAGACTCACTTGAACCTGGGAGGTGGAAGTTGCAGTGGGCCGAGATTGCACCACTGCACTCCAGCCTGGGTGACAGAGCGAGACTGTGTCTCTAAATAAATAAATATAAACTTATAACTCAGATTAGGATTTTTAAAATTCAACAAACTAAATATAGAAGCTAACTAAATGAAAAATATGGTGACACAAAGGTAAAACTGAAGGAATAGACAAAAATATACATCAGACATACGTAAATAAAAAAAACGATAGCAATATTAATTTCAGGAAGGCAAATGCACTAAATGGGATAAAGCTGATTTAAAACTTTATGGTACTTTACAATTAAATTGTAACATCATAAAAGTATATATTGCTAAAAAAACAACATTTTTAAAAAAACATAAGAAATTGCAAGAAATATAATTATGGGAAACTAACAATTCTCTTTAATTCTTTTTTTTTTTTTTTTTTGAAATGGAGTCTCGCTCTGTCACCCAGGCTGCAGTGCCGTGGTGCGATCACGGCTCACTGCAACCTCTGCCTCCCAAGTTCAACCGATTCTCCTGCCTCAGTCTCCTCAGTAGCTGGGACTACAGGTGCCCGCCACCACGCCCGGCTAATTTTTGTATTTGTTAGTAGAGATGGGGTTTCACCATGCTGCCCAGGCTGGTCTCGATCTCCTGGTCTCAAGTGATCCACCCGCCTTGACTTCCCAGAGCGTTGGGATTACAAGTGTGAGCCACCGCGCCCAGCCTCTTTCATTCTTAAATGATGAATTTTACAATAAAAAATTATCTGTGAGGCAGGGTGTGGTGGCTCATGCCTGCAATTCTACCACTTTGGGAGGCTGAGGCAGGAAGACAACTTGAGCCCAAAAATTTGAGATCGGCCTAGGCAACATAGCAAGACCTGGTCTCTTAAAAAAAAAAGAAAGAAGGCTGGGCCTGGTGGCTCACTCCTGTAATCTCAGCACTTTGGGAGGCAGAAGTGGGCGGATCACCTGAGGTCAGGAGTCTGAGACCAATCTGGCCAACATGGTGAAACCCCGTCTCTACTAAAAATAAAAAAATTAGCTGGGCATGACGGTGTGTGCCTGTAGTCCTAGCTACTTGAGAGGCTGAGGCAGGAGAATTGCTTGAAAGAATATATATACACACATATATATAAAAAATCCACTCTGAACTTCTGTATTAGTCTTGTCATGAACCATAACAAACAGTTCATGTTGTACTGTCTGCATACCATATTCTTAGGTGGCACCACATACACCATGGGAACGAGATTAAGAATGGCTGAAGTAAGTAAATTCATTACCTTCAATGGACAGAAAATACCAACAAAGCACAGTGACAGTACCTCATATAGAAAGTTCAGTACATTGTGCCCAGATTACACACTAAGACAGAACAGGAACAAAGGCACCTCCTCCTCTTTTTCCGCTTTTCTAACGACTACACAACTCTCACAGTGAAAGTGGGTTAAACTGTGGGTTTGATTGACATTTTTGTCTGAAACTTACCTTTGTTTCTTCCCCAGTCAAATTATCTCTTTCATAGTAGTGCTGAAGTTGCAGGTTATATTTTTCTTCTTCTTCTTTCTTCTTTCTTTCTGCTTCTTTTTGTCTTTCTTCAGCTAACCGAATATGCTCTTCATTTTTTAGCCTTTGCTTTAAAATAGAAAAATATGCATTCCGTATATTCCTTCTACAGTACATTGAAAAATGTGCTGCCTTATTTTTCTGATAAAATGAGATAAAGATATAGATGACATGATACGGTGTTCTTTAACACAAGCTGTCTGCTTAAAAATAAAATATTAGGCATCTTTTATAAAGTCTTCAGTCAGCCTACATCTATTTTTTTAAAGTCATCACTTATCTCCTTTCTTAAATTACCCTTTCACCTTAATAAAATAATATCCAATGAATGGATAGTGATCTCATATTTTCTAAATGTACTCCAACACTGTTCTCCTTTGTAAGTAACAAACACCTTTTCAAGTCAAAATAAAGATTTCACCTTCAGACTAAGTAGTAAAATACAATAGGGAAAAGAGATGTACCTCCTCCTCTTTCTCCCTTTTCTTTTCCTGTTCCTCTTCATACTCCTGCTGAATTCGTGCCCTCTGTTCTGCAAGCCGTCTTTCTTCTTTTTCTTCGGCAATTCTCAGTCTCTCTCGCTCTGCTTCCTCTCTTTGTTTCTTTTCCTCAATCTAAAAAATTAAACCTAGTTATTTCCCTTGTAAAACTATTGAAAAGTTAGAATATCACTTATTTTTTTTTTCTGATAGCATACAAACCCAACATTTGTACCCTCTTTTTGCATGTTCCTAAATTTTTCAGTATCCTGTATTTTCAGGGAGGCTACATGATTTACTGTACTGTTAAAAGCTTTGAGTTAAATTCCAGTTCCACCAAACAGACTGTGTGACCTTAAGAAACTTGCTTGTCCTCAGTTTTCTCTTTTTTCTGGTAAAGTTATTAATGCCTACATCTCAAAGGAGTGCTAAAAGAATTAAAGTGAAACAATGTAAGGAACATAAAAGTTCCTCCTATATAGAAGGTTCTAAGCAACTAATTCATGATTATATTATTTTATAGTGATTGCTGCTATTATATGTCAAAATTCTTAGAATTGATTATTATTCTAAAATAACAGTGAAATTAGTATTTTAGTATTCAATCATTTTTTAATGCAAGAGCCGCTTCTCCCAAATGCCCTTTGTTCTTTCCTAACTATAGAGGTTAATGGAGAAAGAACTAAAACTATTAGGTGGAGGAGGATTTAGGTCACAAGGACTCATAATTAAGTTTCATCTTGAATGCTACTCGGAGTCTGCAGTGTTGAGTACTCTAGAGCCTAAGATTTGAAGGAAATCTAGAGCCTAAGATTTGAAGGAAAGAAGGCTCTAAGAGAGAGATAGTCCATACCCCCAGTGAATGAGGCAGGGAAGAATGGCAGCACTGGAACCAGGTATTCATGTCTCTGGTTTAAGGTTATCAACAGATTTTAGTTACCCTTAGGTATGGATCATACAACTCAGCATATTTTTGTTTTTCTTCTCTGTACTTCCTCTAGCTTCAAGGTTGCTCTATCTAGTGCTGCTAAGTGAGCTACAAGAACTTTAATCTGGCTGGGCACAGTGGCTCACCTGAGGTCAGGAGTTCAAAACCAGCCTGGCCAATATGGTGTAACCCCATCTCTACTAAAAATACAAAAATTAGCCAGGCGTGGTGATACGTCCCTGTAATCCCAGCTACTCAGGAGGCTGAGATGGGAGAATCACTTGAAACCAGGAGATGGAGGTTGCAGTGAGCTGAGATTGCACCACTGCACTCCAGCATGGGCGACAGAGTGAGACTCTGCCAAAAAAACAAAAAAAAAAAAAAAAAAAAAAAAAGAACTTTAATCTTCTAACACATCCTATGATTTTATATACTAGGGCTTTTCCCAACACTTCTTTCTCACAACATGATTAAATATGCACAAGCCTAATATTTAGTACTTTTAGTTAGCAATTTGCATCCAATCACTTCTTCAAGTCCAATACGCCTAAAGAAAACATCATTTATAATTCATCAAAATTTCATATTCAATACTCAGTTCCCCCTTCTTCCTACTCCACGGAAAAAAAAAAATCACATTGCCACAGGGGTCACTTCTCCATCAAAATCAAAGAATTCTAATTTTTAAGCTATTAATGGATCATACACCTAATGGAGCCAAAGTTCAGTGCCAACAGGAATGCTAGACAGTTGTTCAACAGCTTTCTGGTCTGGAAAGCAGGGAAAGCTATCTTCTTGTCATGGTTTTCCAATTACATGACACAAAATTGCTTCAGAGTTCTTAAAAATATTTTATTTGTTAATTATTTTTAAAGCTGTGATAAAAAATGTCAAACATTCACAAGTGTTATTAATATTCACCAAATGTTAACAGCATGAAGACTTCTGATGCATTAATTTGAGCTAACTGTAGAACTTACCTGTACAGACCTCAGGCTAAAGCTTTTCTTACATAACATCTTTGTGCACAGATTTGAACATTTCATAATATTTGTTTTAACAAAGGTTTTGTATACTTTTTATCTGACATTATATTTTTGATGGTAATAATAAATATCATTGATCTATTTTATATTTTCTTAGAATTACATGTTAGGTTTTGTCTGAGGTGGGAGAAGAGATTTTTAAGCGGCTGCTGAAAGAAAAATTTAAAAACCATCATCTGAAAGCAATCCATTCACAGATAAATTGAGGGTTGACAAGGTGGAAGAACTGAAGGTTGAAACTAAAATAGTTAAAGCTTCCCCCATTACCATAGCTTTTCTAGAGGTAAAGACTTCCTAGTGAATCCTATAAATAGAAGTGTGATATCCACAGATATTACACTTAAAGTCTGGAGACTTGGATTCAAGCAATGGCATCACAATTTGCTAGCTCTGACACCCTGGGCAAGCCTGTTAGTCTGTGTATTCGTTGTATGTTATTAAACAGAGATAATAAAACACCCCTCAGAGAAATCTGAGGTTTGATGAGATACTATATGTAAAAGGATCTTACGAACAATAAAAGGCTATACAATTGTAAGATTTTTTTGGCTGCATTCTACCTTAGACCATGGTAAGAACTGCTAAGCATTAGAGGAGGTACTTAAATTTTGACCTGCTGTCACGGTCAATATACCACACAGTCCTTTACGTTCAACAGGGACTCCAAACTCTCAACTTGCTGCTACCTGACTTGAGTGCAAAATATTGGGACCTCTGATACCAGTCTCTCATATTCAATATCTATATTGTTTCTGTTGAACCTTAAAAAGGACTTTCCATCAATTTCCACTGTCACCCACGCTAGTAAAATGTCCCTGCTTCCAGTCTTTTTAATCCTGTTATTGTACCTTAAACAGTGATGTCACATCAATCATCCTTTTTTCACTCTGTCGCCCAGGCAGGAGTAAAGTGGCATATCTTGGCTCACTGCAACCTCTGCCTCCTGGGCTCAAGCAATTCTCCCACCTCAGCCTCCCGAGTAGCTGGGGTGACAGGCACACACTACCATGCCTGGCTAATTTTTTGTAGAAATGGGGTTTCATCATGTTGCCCAGGCTAGTCTCAAATTCCTGTGCTCGAGAGATCTGCCCACCTTGGCCTCCCAAACTGCTGGCATTACAGGTGTGAGCCACCACACTCAGCCTAATATCAATCATCCTTAAAGGCTATATCTATTACGTAACTGCCTTATTTAAGAGTCAAGAATAATTAGGATTAAAAAGAAGATATGTTTGAGGGCATCTGTTTAAGAGTTTGGGGTTAGATTACATAACCTTAAATGTTAGGTTCAAGAGTTGAGATAATTTCTGTAGGCAAAGAAAAGCTACCACCAGATTTTGAGTAAAGAATAGCAGGTGAAAAGTCGTATCAAAGGAGGATTACCCAGGCCATAAGATGAATCTGACACTGGTATCTAAGTGTGAGTGTAAAGGGGAGGGAGTTAAGGAAATAAGAAACTGTGAGTCCCTCATGGGCAAGTATCTCACATTCATCTCAGGCTCCACCCCTAGGACTCAGCCCAGGGTACACCCAGTATAGGAATAAGTCTGTTTGCTTCATAAACAACGGATGTTCAAGTGTCTTCCTTTGGGAATAGTCTGGGCATTTCTACTATGTTAAATGCTACTTACTTATATACATAAATGGGGCAAATAATTGTAAACTGTGATTATCTTAAATCTAATTTTTATTTATTTACAATCTGTAATAAGTCAAGAATATCAAATCATTTGGAAAAAAAATATTGATTTTCTAATAACTTACAAATATCTAGAAAGATGCATTCTCTGCCTAATAGATGAATATTTTAGTAAGTCAGTTTTTGAAATCTCAGCCTTCTTAGATTTAAAATTAATGATTTAGGCTGGGCGTGGTGGCTCATACCTGTAATCCCAGCACTTTGGGGGACCAAAGTGGGCAGATCACTTGAGGTCAGTAGTTCGAGACCACTCTGGCCAAGATGGTGAAATCCTGTCTCTATTAAAAATACGAAAATTGGTTGGGTGCAGGGGCTTATGCCTATAATCCCAGCACTTTGAGAGGCCGAGGCGGGCAGATCATGAGGTCAGAAGATCGAGACCATCCTGGCTAACATGGTGAAACCCTGTGTCTACTAAAAATACAAAAAATTAGCCAGGTGTGGTGGCAGGCACCTGTAGTCCCATCTACTTGGGAGGCTGAGGCAGGAGAATCACTTAAAGCCAGGAGGCGGAGGTTGCAGTGAGCCAAGATCTCACCACTACACCCTAGCCTGGGTAGACAGAGCAAGACTCCATCTCAAAAAAATAAAACAAATTAATGATTTAATAAAATAAAGATTAAGTCAACTACCATACTTAATACATCTGCTTATTTCCTTGAAACAAGGAAATGAAATAATAACTTTTGCACTACTGGTATCTGATCTGATATAAATTAGATATTTTAGATAAAAGTATGGCATTTTAGAATTTAGTATTTATCCTGGAGAAAATCTTTGCAAGTTTTGTTTATTAAAATCTCATGAAACTTTGAAACTGATCAAATAGCATTTCACCTGAAAACGAAGAAAATTCTTGTATAATTCTTGCTGTCTAATCTGAAGTTCAGTTGGAGGCTCACCAAATACATTTCCCCGAGCAAAAGGAGAGCTCTGTGTTTGCATATGACCTTGAAAGAAACATTTTGCAAAAACATACTATTAGCCAATGCTTAGAAATTGTAACAGTTAAAGAATGAACAGTTTGCTAATAAATTCATTTTTTTTTTTTTAAAAAAGTCCAGAGATTAAAATCAGAAGAGGAAGATTGAGATTAGAATCTGAAGATCAGGTGAACAGTAGTAAGAGAAAGAAAAATGGTAAAACTAAAATAAAATTAACAGTTAACAAAATCAAATAATACCTGAAAGATACAAAGTAAACATAAAAGCTAACAGCTTAAACAACCTTCATTGCAACAAAGGCTTTAAAATAGAATTTATGTAGAGAAAAAAAGTACATATTTATATTCTTCAGTATGTGAATATCCTTTACTTAAGAATATTGCTTAATAACAGATAAAATTGTTTTTAAAAATCAGTAATTTCAAAATTCTTCCCAACAGTTTAAATGACAGAACAGAAAGTCAGCTTTGAAAAATATATTTAACAAATTAGAATGTGTCTTGTTGTAATAGTTTTTATTTTTAAAACTATCAAATTAATGAGATATAAACATGAACAAAAATTTTTTATTATATATTACCTATAAATAGTATCGTATATTCTTGGAATGGAAAAAAATTATTTCATAAAAGCAATTCGAAAAACAATTATACCCCTAGAGTCTCTTTGAATGCAGACAGGAAAAAAAATGACATTTAAATTTAAGCCTCACATAACTTTTTATATTGAGTTTCTGATTCATTCTTTATACCATTAAACTAAAGCATGTATTTCTTTTTTCTTTATTTTTGAGACAGAGTCTTGCTCTGTCACCCAGGCTGGAGTGCAGTGGCATGATCTCCGCTCACTGCAACCTCTGCCTCCTGGGCTCAAGTGATTCTCCTGCTTCAGCCTCCCGAGTAGCTGGGACTACAGGCGTGTGCCACCATGCCTGGCTAATTTTTTTTTTGTATTTTTAGTAGAGACAGGATTTCGTCATGTTGGCCAGGCTGGTCTCTTAACTCCTGACCTCAGATGATCCGCCCACCTTGGCCTTCAACAGTGCTGGGATTACAGGCGTGAGCCACTGCGCCCAGCCTAAAGCATGTATTTCTCGCATGTAGTTTTGTATAGGCAAACTGCTTTGCAGTTCAGCTACCACTCAGGTCTATTTTGCTTTTGTATTTAAATGTATTAATGCTTATTTGAACAGACTGGCAGAAAGCCAAATCAATACTTAAACATTATGAATACTTTTTTCCACTAGAAAATTTTCCTACTGAAAACACCTTGAAGGCTATTTTAAATGTTATGCTGTGGTGGAAACAAACTTGAGTAGCATGTTTCACCATGATGCTCACTCCTGTTCTAAACCTTTGGGGCAATTAGAGAAGAAATATTAGAGACAGACAAGAGAAGCCCTTTTAGAAATGAATAAACTATAAAAGGAAAACCACAGCGAAACACTTGCTATATACAAAGAAAGCAGAAATGTATCCTGGCATGATAATAAGCCAAAAAAGTAAATTTAAGCCATATTCGTATTAGACTTCATAAGCCACAGCTCATCTAAAAACCATAAAGTAAAAGAAAAAATAATGAACATTATAAAGGGCATCAGAAACAAACCTAATGAAGATAAAATATTAGATGATAAGGAAACTTAAACACATGTTGTAACATTCAATTTTCAGCTATATTCAAGTTCCTTCAGGCTTTTAAAATATCAAATGCTACATATATGCAAAGATATGTTGTGTGTGTACATACATACACACACACGCACTCATATACATATATATGGCATAGCACAAAATTAGGTAGATTTGAATCATTTCTTGCATTGAGAAAGTTTATTTTAGATTAATTAATTCTTTCTTTTTTTCTTTGAGATAGAGTCTCGCTCTGTCACCAGGCTGGAGTACGGTGGCATGATCTCAGCTCACTGCAACCTCCTATTCCCAGGTTCAAGCAATTCTCCCGCCTCAGCCTCCGAAGTAGCTGGGATAACAGGCGCGTGCCACCATGCCCAGCTAATTTTTGTATTTTTAGTAGAGACGGGGTTTCATCACGTAGGCCAGGATGGTCTCAATCTCCTGACCTCATGATCCACCCGCCTCAGGGCCTCCCAAAGTGCTGGGATTACAGGCGTGAGCCACTGAGCCCAGCCAATTAATTAATTCTTAGAGAAGGAAAGTCTAACTTAGGGAATTTCAATTCACAAAAAAGGGAAGTTTTAAACACTTTATGTTTTTTTTATGGTTTTTTAAATTCAATTCTTAAACAGAACATCCTAGTAACAATACCAGCATAAAAACCTGGCAGTGGTACAGAAAGGTTATAGGCAACAAATTTTGCTGTGCATGTTTAATCATCAGGCTTATGCTTTTGGGAAGGGGTCATGGAAACTGTTGATTTTCTGGTGTTTTTGCTTGGTGTGCAAAGCTAGAGGGCTAAAAAGTGTTATTACTAAGATAGAGAAAGTTCTAGGCTGAGCCAGAACTACAAACAATACCACGTATAGAAAAAAAGGGTAGAGAAAGACTCTTTATGGCACTGAGATCTCAATACAGAATACTAGAAGCAGCAGCAAATGAGAAAAATATCAGAAATAAGTCAAAATTCTCTCTTAGCAGCAATAATATGAAAAGGTGTTT
The DNA here is from genome assembly GCF_037993035.2 of Macaca fascicularis. Classification (NCBI taxonomy): domain Eukaryota; kingdom Metazoa; phylum Chordata; class Mammalia; order Primates; family Cercopithecidae; genus Macaca; species Macaca fascicularis. The sequence goes on along the minus strand of NC_088382.1, from coordinate 77,138,391 downwards.
TGATGTTCTTACCACACACTATTACAAATTAAAAGAGCCAAATCAATTATATTGTCAAAATCAAAGGTTCCAATTTTAGTGCTCTAAAAATCAAAATTGGATCCAATAAAATCTATTGTAGAACAAATAAAGCATTTTCTCATAATAAGAAAACACTGGTACAAGTTTCCCATGAAAACAGTATATAATCCATCTCTTAAAGTGTTCAAAAAGGCTACAGATACGTGTGCCACCATCAAAGCCTTGAAAGATGCAGGGGTATGACTCTAATCACAGCTCCCCATTTCACTTATCTGTTTAGCCAAAAATAAGGGTCAACAACAAAAAAGACTGAATGATCAGTCACAAATATTTTAGAACTTCCTAATGAAAAGTTCTTTTCTAGTCTAAAACCAAAAGTTCTGTGAAAGCACAAAGTCAAATTTTGTAATGAATAAATGGCCAGTTTTATAGGCATCAAAATATAGTGTGAGGTGGTGTATTAAACTTTATTTTAAAATATATAACACAATTTAACATATACTTGACAACTTTTCCTGGTATGTCATAAAAAAGATACTGAATAATTTTCATCTTACAGAATTTTTGATTAAAGGATATTAATAGTAAATCAAAGATAAGTAGTTAAGAGGCATGTAACCAGGCGGTGGCTCCTGCCTGTAATCCCAACACTTTGGGAGGTGGAGGCGGATGGATCACAAGGTCAGGAGTTCAAGACCAGCCTGGTCAAGATGGTAAAACCCCACCTCTACTAAAAATACAAAAATTAGCCAGGGGAGATGGCAGGCACCTGTAATCCCAGCTACGTGGGAGGCTGAGATAGAGAACTGCTTGAACCCGGAGATGGAGGCTGCAGTGAGCTGAGATTATGCCACTGCACTCCAGCCTGGGTAACAAAATGAGACCCCGTCTCAAAAAAAAAAAAAAAAACACACACACACACGTTGCTTCATTTCTTTGTATACTGTTGTTTTACAAGGGAGGGTAAATAATTACTAAAACAAGCAAAAAATGAATTTCCCTGTACAATTTATCATATCACAATGACAGTTTTTCACTAATTCAAACAGCTATGGATATAAGATGCAAATAGTGTATGTGTGTAAAAAGAGTGTTTGATTTTAAGAAATGTCCCCCACTAGCAAAATAAAAATGTTAGCAGCAGCTAAAGGATACACAGCAAGTTACAAAGCTGAGAAGAAACACAGTAGTAAGAAGTAACCTTTCCCCATTCACCCTTTTTTCAAAGTAACTATGAAGAAAAGGTATTTTATGAATCGTGTGGTACACTTCCTGTATCAGAGCAGCCAAGTTCTCAAGATCCCAGTAAGAAGAACTTAGTCAAAGAACATAAATGTTACTGAACAATTTCAGAATTGTTAAAAAAAAAAAAAAAAGTGATTAAAAACCTGAGCTTTTATTTGCAGCATCTTCTAGGTTCTCAGCATTTGAAGTGGCTAAATTTGGGTCTAGAGATACAACAGCCCTTTTATCTTCATATGTTCTTGCATCTGGGTTATGGTAGGCATCTATATTTTGTCTGTGCATCCTATTCAAATCGGCTGAGAGGAAAAAATAAGCCATTTATTTAAATAAACACATTTCTATAATTGGCATGCAAAACATATTTTCTTAAAATAGGGAGTCAGAAAGAAAAACAATAGGACAAAGTTGGGAATAATTCAATGATATGTTGGTGCCCTGAAAAGAGAAACAAAGTTATAAAAACTTTTAAGATTTTCAAAAAATAACCCTTTAAAATAATCTCAATTAGTAGATAAATTAAGGATACATAAATCTTTAACAAAACATAAAAACCATATTACCAGTATCTATGTTACTTCAGAACTTAGAATTTCTTTAACATAGAAAAAATATAGCAACAATTTAAAAAACTCATAGTGAAATTTACCTGTCATCGGTCTCCTAATAACATATAATCATGTGGAGTGGCGTTTTAAAATATATTCACAAATTACTTGGCAATCCTTCCTCAAACGGTAAAGCTAAATTCCATTCCCCTTCAGTGGTGCCCAGAGTTAATAACTCACTTTTTATAACTAGCATGTCTCAGAAACAACAGTATATGACTTCTGAGGCTACCTCATAAAAGAAATTATTTCCACCTTGCTTACCTAAGGATCATTCACTCTGAAGAAAGCCAATTGTCATATCACAAGTACACTAAGGGAGCCCTATGGAAAGGCCCATATGACAAAGAACTAAGGCCTCCTGAGCCATGTGAGGGAGCCATATTGAAAATGAATCTTACAGTCCCCATCAAGCCTCAGATGACTACTGCCATGGTCAACACCTTGGACTCCAACATTATGAGGGAGCCTGAGACAGAACCACCTAGCTAAACCACTCACAAATTTCTAACCCTCAGAACCGCAAGATAATAAAGTTTATTGTGCTAAAACACCAAGTTTTGGATTAATTCATTACGTAGAGCAGATATCTAATATACACAGCAAAAATCTGAGCACCTAGAATTGGGTCAAACAACCAATCTCAAAAACAGAACTGAATGATTACAGAACTCAAAGCTTTAATAAAATAAAAAGTAGCTGTTTTCCATAAAACAAACCAACCAAAACACTGGAACAGTATGGCAGCACTGAAAGTGAACTTAAACCTGGATATAAGAAGTATTTATCAGGAAGCCCGTTATGTTCAAGAACGTATTTTGAACATGAATCACAATCAGAATTCCAGACAGAACATGGCAAGCAATACGTAAATGTTACAAAAGAGAATGGGAGTTCAGAATCAGGAAGGTTCACCTTGTTACAATATTTAGGGCAGCTTGGACTTGGAAAATGTATAGGAGCTTCACAGATGAAGATAAGTAGGGAAGCATAATAGAGAAGTACAACAATGTGAGAAAGCACTCCAAGCAGGTAAAACATGAAGAGTGTTCTGGCAACATTAAAGCAGTCCAGCTAGACTAGAGCATAAAGCACATATAATAGAGCAATGGCAAGAAAGACTGGAAACGGCAGAATGGATACGTATTCTGGCATATCCTAAAACACATGCCAATGGCTCTCAATTTTGTTCTGTAAGAAGGTAATGGAGGCAGTTTTGGTTGTTACAGAAGTGAAATTAATATATTAGTCTGGCCGGGTGTGGTGGCTCATGCCTATAATCCCAGCACTTTGGGAGGCCAAGGAGGGTGGATCACTTGAGCTCAGGAGTTCAAGACCAGCCTAGGCAACATGGTGAAATTCCATTTCTACTGAAAATACAAAAATTAGCTGGGCATGATGGCATGCAACTGTAGTCCCAGCTACTTGGGGGGCTGAGGTGGGAGGATCACTTAAGCCCAGGAGGTGTAGGTTGCAATGAGTCAAAATTACACCACTGCACTCAAGGCTGGATGACACAGTGAGACTCTGTCTCAAAAAAATAAAAATAAAAATGGTTGAGGACAAAGATAAAGATTTAAAGATCAATCTGTAGGGAAGACGTAAAGAGTAACACAGGAGTAAAAGAGATGACATGGAAGAGAATGGATGAAGGTATGAGAAACAGACAAGGTCAGATGACAGTCCTTAGAAGAAAGATAATGCTCACAAACCTAGCAGAGTCTAACTCTAGCTCATAACGCACATCCAATAAATATCAGCTGAAGTTTGGACAGCATCTCAGAGGATACAAAAGACTTGGAGAAAAAAAGGAACTGTCAAGCCAGTTCAAAGAAGATAAAAGCTGAGTAAAAATCATTAAATTGAAATTAGGACATTAGGCTTTTTGTTGACAATGTGGCATGGGGGAGGGGTGGGCAGGGGGTACAAGCTAGATGTTATATTATAGAAAAATAGCCGATAAGACGGTGGTTAAGAAGTGACAGCAACAAGCATGGACTACTTTTTGAATGTGTTTTACATGGTAAAGGAAGCATTTGTTTGTGTTTTAATACAAGTGACCTAAGCATATTCAGAGGTAGAAAGAAGAAATAAATAGAAAAAATGCAAAGAGAAAGGAGTGGGTGAAACCACAGAAAAAGGTGACCGCAAGAAAATTCCCAGGTGCCAAGGACTAGCAAGGCAGATAGACATTCTTGAAATAATCTACAGCTGTGTTGCCAAACTAGCAAGTGCTTAGGGAATGCAATCTGAGTTTGATAGTCACCTACACAAACCATACATTAGGAGATATCCTGTATGTGAGAAAACTTCAATAACACATTATAATTTACTGTTGTGATTATATGTGGACTTCTCCAGTGGAATAATATTCAACATATGTATATTAAGAGAAAATTAATTTCATCAAAGTACATAATTATTAAGATTTAAGACTATCAGAGTTAGCAAGCAAACCAAATCCATATTGCTTTTTATTGGGAAAAATGACTTGGCAACTGGCCACTCCTTTTCTGTCTTTCTGTGAGACGGTAACACAAATGATTTGAAATCAGCTAAAAAATGAAAATTAAAAAAGGCACTTTGGTCAAGAGCGTAATTTGTCAACTGCAAAGACAGGACTTCATTTTAAATGTAAATCATCATAACATTCAATATAAAATTAGAAGCACTTATGTGCTCCTCACTGAGTGAATTAGCTCATTATAAAAAAATTAATTTAATTACCTTTACAAGTTAGCTGCTACTCTTTATACTTTGGTGGAAAATACATACCAAAATATATTTTGTGAAGAGCTGAGATATGTTAAATGTTACTATAAACCCAGGATTATTCAGCAATTCATGGCTGACACAGAAACTCTTTTATAATGACTTAATTCAGAGAGCTAAGCAAAATTTCCAACACTAGCACTACTAGCAATACATATTTCAAAATTAACGTAATTTAAAATATATACACTTACCTATAGAGTAAAATTCTAACTGATGGCTCATAAAATAAATCTCACAAACTTAAAAACACTTTAGTCATTAAAAGTATATTCTCTCCAGCTAGGTGCAGAGGCTCATGCCTGTAATCTCAACACTTCAGGAGGCTGAGGTGGGAGGATCATTTGAGGCCAGGACTTTGAGACCAGCTGGGCCACACAGTGAGACCCTGTCTCTAAAGAAACTTTTGTAATTAGCTGGGCATGGTGGCATGTGCCTGGAATCCTTGCTACTGGGGGGGCTGAAGTGGGGAGATCACTTGAGCCAGGGAGGTTTAGACTGCAATGAGGCATGATCGTGCCACTGCATTATAGCCTGGGCGACAGAGTGAGACCTTGTCTCAAAACAAACAAACAAACAAACAAACACAAAAAAACAGAAACATATTATATTCTCTTACTGAAACGGAATATAAACTAGAACTGAATAAAAGCAAGCTCTCTGGAAAATCCCGATACTTGGAAACTTTTTAAGTCCACTTTCAAATAACTAATGGGGGTCAAAGAAAAGTCACAAAGAAAATCAGAAAACTGAATGAAAATTAAAACATAACACACCAAAATTTGTGACATACAGCTAAAACAGTACTCAGAGGGAAATGTGTAGCATACTTCAATGCACAGAAAATAAGTAAGGTCTCAAATCATAATCTAAGCATCAACATTAAAAAATTAGAAAAGGGGGCCGGGCATGGTGGCTCACGCCTGTAATCCTAGCACTTTGGGAAGCGGAGGCGGGCAGATGACAAGGTCAGTAGTTCGAGACCAGCCTGGCCAGTATGGTGAAACCCCGTCCCTACTAACAATACAAAAATTAGCCAGGTGCGGTGCATGCACCTGCAGTCCCAGCTACTTGGGAGGCTGAGGCAGGAGAATCACTTGAATCCGGGAGGCGGAAGTTGCAGTGAGTCGAAATTGCACCACTGCGCTCCAGCTTGGGCGACACAGTGAGACTCTGTCTCAAAAAAAAAAAAAAGAAATTAGAAAAGGGAGAAAAGTCAGCACAAAGCAAACTAAAGGAAGCAAATAGTAAAGATAAGAGCAAAATCACTGAAACAAGAAAAAAAGCGGAGAAAAAAATCAATGAAAAATTATAGCTGATTCTACGAAAAGATCCATAAAGCTGATAAACATTCAGGCAGCCAGACTGAGAATATACAAATTACAAATATCAGGAATGAATGAGGAGCCATCACCAGAGATCCTACAAACACCAGAATAAAAAAGAAATATTATGAACAACATTATGACAATAAATTAAAAAAATGAATAATTTCCTTGAATGATTCAAATGACCAAAGCTCACATAAGAAATAAACTGAATATCTCTTTATCTATTAAATAAAGTGAATTCACAGTTTAAAACTTTCCCAAAAAGAAAATTCCCCACCCAGATGGCTTCACTGGTAAATGCTTTTTTTTTTTTTTTTTTGAGATGGAGTCCCGCTCTGTCACGCAGTGGCGCAATGTTGGCTCACTGCAGTCTCCACTTCCTGGGTTCAAATGAGTCTCCTGCCTCAGCCTGCCGAGTAGCTGGGACTATAGGACCACACCACCACACACAGCTAATTTTTGTATTTTTAGTAGAGATAGGGTTTCACCGTGTTGGCCAGGATGGTCTTGATCTCTTGACCCTGTGATCCACCCGCCTCAGCCTCCCAAAGTGCTGGGATTACAGGTGTGAGCCAACACACCCAGCCTTCACTGGTGAATTCTAAACACAGAAAAAACATTTCCCAGCTAGGCAAAGTGGCTCACACCTATGTATTCCCAGCACTTTGGGAGGCCAAGGTGGGAGGATCACTTGAGCTCAGGAGTTTGAGACCTGCCTAGGCAACATAAACATAGTGAGACCCTGTTTCTACAAAAAATAAAAAAAAATTAGCCAGATATGGTGGCACATGCCTGTAGTCCCAGCTACTCAGGAAGTTAAGGTGGCAGAATTGCTTTAGCCCAGGAGGTCAAGGCTACAGTGAGCCGTGATTATGTCACTGTACTCCAGCTTCTGTGACAGAGCAAGACTCTGTCTCAAAAAACAAACAAACAAACAAACAAAGCAAAAGAAAAAACTTTTCCCAATTCATGTTATTAGGCCAGAATTACTCTGATACCAAAACCAGACAACATTATAAAGCAATAAAAACCAGAATATCTTATGAGCCTAGATGCAAACATCTCTGACAAAATACTAGCAAATCAAATTCTGTAAGATGTATAAAAGACAATAATACAGCTTGGTTCTTCCCAGGAATGCAAGATCCATTGAACATTCAAAAATCAATCAATGTAATTTACCATACATCAGAAGGGTAAAGAAACCACATTATGATATCAATAGATGCAGAAAAGCACCTGACAAAATTCAACATACACTCACAATGAAACCTCTAAGCAAACAAGGAATAGAAAATCCTCAATGGGATAAAAGAAAAATTGACCAAAAGCCGACAGCTAAACTTAATGGTGAAAGATAGCTTTTCATCTGAAATCAGAGACAAGACAAGGATGTCTGCGCTCATGATTTCTAAACACTATACTGGAGTTCTTAAACAGTGCAAAAGGCAATTAAAATAAATAAAAGGCATCACATGGGAAAGAAATAAGTAAAACTAACTCTACTGACAGATGCTATGATTGCCTACATTAAAAATCAAAGAATCTACAAAAAAACTACTAAAACTAACAAGTGAGTTTAGCAACCACACAGACTACAGACAACAGCAAGCACACAGACTACAGTCTGTGTATTTGTAAATATACAAAATTTACCTGTATTTCTATAGACCATCAACGAACAAACGAATTAAAAATTTTTTAATGTAACATTTTAAAATAGCTTCAAACCACATGAAATATTTAGGGAAACAACAACATACACCCAAGATCTGCCACCAAAAACTACAAAATATTGCTGAGAGAAATTAACTAGAAGCAATAAATGGATATACACTGCCCACTCATGGATCAAGAGGCTCAATGCTATTAAGATGCTGGCTGTCCCAATATTATCTATACAGTCAAAGGAATCCCAATGAAAATGCCACCATGCTTGACATGACAAAGTAATAATAATAGTAATAATTACTTACTATAACTTATTATTTACTTACTATAACTTATTACTAATTACTTATATTACTAATTACTTACTAATAACTTATAACTTATAATAATAATAATAATATTACTATATTACTATAGTGATAGTAAAATATGCAAAGAAGTTGAGATGTCAAAAGATCTTGAAAAGGCTGGGCACCGTGGCTCACACCTGTAATCCCAGCACTTTGGGAGGACTAGGCTGGCAGATCACGAGGTCAGGAGATTGAGACCATCCTGGCTAACATGGTGAAACCCTGTCTCTACTAAAAATACAAAAAATTAGCCGGGCATGGTGGCGGGCTCCTGTAGTCCCAGCTACTTAGGAGGCGGAGGCAGGAGAATGGTGTGAACCCCGGAGGTAGAGCTAGCAGTGAGCCGAGATCGCGCCACTGTACTCCAGCCTGGACAACAGGGGGAGACTCCATCTCAAAAAAAAATTCTTGGAAAAAAGAACAAAGCTGGAGGACTCACACTTTTCAATTTCAAAACTTACTACAAAGCTATAGTAATCAAGAGACTCTGATATGGGCAAAAGGATAGACATACACAGCAATGGAACAGAGAGAGAAAGAGACACAGAGATTGAGAAAGAGGAATCTCACAGATTGGAGGAGACTAAAGAGACATGAACTAAATGCATTATAGGATCCTGGACTACAGCCTAAAATAGAATAAGGACATTAGGGAAAAAAAAAAAAAAAAAACAGGTAAAATTCGAACAAGGTATGTAACTTAATTATCGGCACTGTACTGTATCTAGGTTAATTTCTAGTTTTGATCATTGTGCCATGATTATCTAAGATGTTAACGTCACAGGAAACAAGGTGAAGGATATTCTCTACACCATCTTTGCAACTCTTTTAGGTCTTAATTTCACAATAGAAAATGTTTTTTTTTTAAATGAGGCATCACTGCACTTTCAATAAAATAACTAAAAGCTTAAAGATGCATAATTTCAAGTTCTGATGAAAATTCAGAGCAACTAGAAACCTCATACTTTTCTGACAGGAATGCAAAATGACACAACAAAATTGGAGAATGTTCTGGCAGTTTCTTATAAAGTTAAACACTTACTATTCAACCCAGCAATTCTACTCCTAGGCACTTACCCAAAAGAAATAAAAATTTATGTTCACACAAAGATCTGTAAGTGAATGTTTCTAACAGCTTTATTTATAATAGCCTTGAACTGTAAACAGCCCACATATCCATCAACTGCTAAATGGATAAACAACTGTGGTACCTCCAGACAATGCAATACTATTCAGTAATAAAAAAATATAAGCTACTGACATATGCAACAACACTATGCTAAAATACAAATGTCAGAAAAAAGGCAATATTTTCATGCCAGAAAGGAGATCACAGATTGGCATGGGTGGACGAGTAAGTAAAAGTAAAAGAACTGACTAACTAATCATCCTTTTAATCAATTGGAACTATGAGATACCATCTTTCAAAGTGGTTTTTATCTTTTAATTTATTTTTATTGACATTTTTCTTTTGGTGTATATGTTTTAACATTTGACATGGACAGTTTCATGTAAAGTTTCAAATAAAAACCTGAATAAAGAACTTTAATGAATAAAGAACTGAGAAAGACAACAGAATAAAGTACTGTACAAATAATTAAATTGAGAAGTATTTACTTTAAAAGGGGTGACACTATCTTACAGTTGCATGAATAACACATTTTTATATTTCATTAATTACTATGCCTTATAAAGAGATATTCTTAGGTAAGATAAGGGTTAAGATTCAATTTTATTAAATCTTTGGAATAAAAGATAAAAAAAAGAACAACAGGAGTAATTAGAAAAGTCAGCAGCAGAATTAAAGTTAGCCAAGATAATGAACAGATGTTATATGGTCTTAGTCATCACTAGGCTCTATGCTACATATTTCAAATGTAACTTTCCCGCCTTCTCTAAAATACAGTAGCTACACTGGGTGCAGTTGCTCATGTCTGTAATCTTAGCACTTTGGGAAGCCAAGGTGGGTGGATCACCTCAGGTCAGGAGTTCAAGACCACCAACATGGTGAAACCCCGTCTTTACTAAATACACAAAATTAGGTGGGCATGGTGGCACATGCCTGTAATCCCAGCTACTCAGGAGGCTGAGGCAGGAGAACTGCTGGAACCCAGGAGGCGGAGGTTGCAGTGAATTGAGATTGCACCATTGCACTCCAGCCTGGGTAAAAGAGCGAAACTCCATCTCAAAAAATAAAAATAAAAATAAAATGTAGCATCCACATACAAAATAAACTGATACTCTTTTTAAGTGATGAGTTTACTTGCTTTGAAAATATCATTGAGTTATACTGTATTTGATAAAATAGTATGCCTTTTCTATTTCATGGCATGAAGACGGCATTAAATAAGCCAACTAAATATTAATATTAAAAATTGAAATCTAAGAAACATTTTCTCCATGCTCATTAGGTCAAGCAATTCTAAAATAATGTTTTATAACTCAATAACCCAAATTTATCCTACTTACTTCCACCAATTAAAGGCATACAGAACACCACAATTGTATTGTTTGAACTAGAAATAATCTTAGAGGTAGATTTTAGAAAACTGCTCTATCCCAACGTTTTCCAATGTTTCACTCAGTTAAGCACACTTTTCATGGTAACTAGTATATTTCTATCAATTTATAATTTAAATTTACTATAGCAAAGATTGCCCATATGGCTATTAATCCCATGTCCTTCTCCTGAGCATAAAGAAAGTTAAACTTCCCAGTCTCCCAAACAGTTAGGTTAGACCCCATAACTAGGTCTGAACAATGGAATGAAGGCAAAAGTGATCTTCCTCCACATCCAGGCCAGGACCCAACAAAATCCTCAATTTGTCCCTGGACAAGAAGAAAAGGACTCTAAAATGAAGGAATGAAACAATGGATCCCTGAGTCACTTCTTGGAGGAGAACCACCCAAACAGCATCAGAGTGGGACAAAAATGGATGCCTAACAAGAGAGGCCCTTAAGCTTCTAAGAATTTGGGTTTATTACAGCACTTTCCATTTAATGCCTGGACTAATACCTTCACTTTAATACCTGTAGTTTAAAAGAAAATATTATAGCACTATTCATAAATGGAAAACTTGTGTTTTTCTAATATATTTTCAAGTAAACACTTAACTATTAAAATAAGAAATGTTAGCTAGGCATCATCTAAAATCATTTCATCAATAAAGAAAGTAATAAGAATTCCACTCTTTCAAAACTGTGAGAAAATTATTCATGAGAGGAAGATAGGAAAGGAACAAATCTTTTGGGAAGAAAAAAAGACCTATTAAAATTAAAGTAGGCCGGGCACAGTGGCTCACACCTGTAATCCCAGCACTTTGGGAGGCTGAGGTGGGTGGAATACCTGAGGTCAGGAGTTTGAGACCGGCCTGACCAACATGGTGAAATCCCATCTCTAATAAAAACACAAAAATTAGCCGGGCATGATGGTGCATGACTATAAATCCCAGTTACTTGGGAGGTTGAAGCAGAAGAATTGCTTCAACCTGGGAGGCAGAGGTTGCAGTGAACCAAGATGGTGCCATTGCATTCCAGCCTGGGTGACAGAGTGAAACTCTGTCTAAAAAAAATTAATTAAATTAAAGTAAATTAAAGTGGGCCTCAAATATATCTTTTAAGAAAAACAATATTTAACAAAGAAGCAAAGGCATAATACATAAGAATTCTAACTCAACATCCAATCTTTCGATTCTATCACTCATCTATTCCTACAATATATAATACCTAAAGAACATGAAATGTGTATCTCTTTGATCTACTTTTATTCTGCTTAACTAAACTTTAAACAGAGACCATCCTAATATATACAACAGCCCTTTGTAACTGCAGGTTCCACATCTGTGGATTCAATCGACCACAATTCAAAAACATTAAAAAACAAAAAAATGGAGGCTTGCATCTGTGCTGAAATTGTAAAAAGTCTTTTTTTCTTGTCATTATTCTCTAATTAATATAAGATCACAACTATTTACATAGCATTTTCACTGTATTAGGTATTACAAGTAATCTGGAGATGATTTAAAGTATACAGGAGGACATGTGTAGGTTATGTGCAAACGCTTTACCAATTTTATATCAGGAACTTGAGCATCTGTGGATTTGGGTATTCACAGGAGATCCTGGAACCAATGTTCCACAGGTACCAACAGACAACCGTATATAACAAGTTGTATAAAGCCACTCTTTCAAAGTATTTGTTGTGTGATTACTAGATCAAACATTTTTGAGAGTACATAATTGAAAGATAAATCAACAAATTATGAAACCTGCTAGAAAGTTTCTATGATCATGTCTTTTTTTTTTCCCAAAGGAATTCTTGCAATGAGCAGGTATATTGCATATATAAATTAAACACAAAATCCCCTCCCAAAACTGTTTTAGATCCTTTATTTCTAAGACATCTTACTAGTTTTTAACTTGTAATATGGGTTTTATCATTTTTTATGAGGAAACAAAATATTCTAAGAACCAGTTTCAGTAACAACTTATCAACTAACATGAGCTTTTCTCTGCAGCTGGGTTATCAACATCAGAGGATGAAATATTTACAATAAAAACAAATGAATAGTATTCTGAGAAGAAATGCGCTCTAGCCTCTGTTATATTTATTCTCAAAATACCTCATATGCATTAAGTTACATACGTACCTTGCTATAGAGGCTATGATTCCTACTTTTTTCTACTCCCCAGTCTTTTAAAAAGTTAAAAATAATTTAGCTTATTTTAAAAACAAGTCAGTGGAAACAACATACTTATCAGATTTCCTTTTGTATCCCTGAGAGGAGCACCACCTCCACCTTTTCCCCAGGGATTATATGTTCTCATTTCAGCTTCTAATTTAGCTTCATATTCTTCTTTTTCTTCACGTTCTTTCTTCCTTCTTTCTTCTCTTTCCCGAATCTTGACAACATAAAACATATTTAAAATAAATGCTGACAAGTATTCCAATACAAGAAGTTAGTAATACCAGATGTTACTTTTTGTCAGAAAACGAAAAAAAAAAATTTTTTTTTCAGTATACTCCCCTACAAAGATTAAAATCACAAATACGTAATACTCAATGTAAAAATACTTTAGGCCAGGTGTGGTGGCTCATGCCTACGGAGGTCAAGGTGGGCAGATCACGCAAGGTCAAGAGTTCAAGACCAGCCTGGCCAACATGGCAAAACCCCGACTCTACTAAAAATACAAAAATCAGCCGAGTGTGGTTGCGCACATCTGTAATCCCAGTTACTTGCATGGTTGAGGAACAAGAATTGCTTGAACCCAGGAGGTGGAGTTTGTAGTGAGCCATTATGCCCCTGCACTTCAGCTTGGGCAACATTATGCAAGACACTGTCTCTAAATAATTAAACAACATTAAAAATAAAAATAATTCAATGGCTAGAATACATAGCCCCTGTTCCTCTATATACACCAAATGACTTTCCAGCCACTAAGGCTATTTCAGACTCAACTAACTCCTACTTCCCTCCCCCAGTGTCTACCTGAGCCATTCCCTCTCTAACCCTGACAGTTCCATGGGACCATCAGATCTCCCTATGTTCCTTTTTCATCTATCCTTTCAAGGGGAATGCCCAGCCACAAAGTCTACCCTCAACCTTACCAGACCTACTTTCCCTAGGCAAACTCTATTCTCAAAATTCTGAGGTTGGAGGATCAACGCTCTCTGGGGAATGCTTGGCAACATTAAATACAGGCATACCTCATTTTATTGTGCTGCACTTTATTGTGCTTTGCAGACGCTGAATTTTTTTTCTTTTTTTTTTTTTTTGAGACGGAGTTTCGCTCTGTCGCCCAGGCTGGAGTGCAGTGGCACGATCTCGGCTCACTGCGAGCTCTGCTTCCCGGGTTCACGTCACTGTCCTGCCCCAGCCTCTGGAGTAGCTTGGGACTACAGGAGCCCCCAACCATGCCCAGCTATTTTTTGTATTTTTAGTAGAGACAGGGTTTCACCATGTTAGCCAGGATGGTCTCGACCTCCTGACCTCGTGATCCACCCACCTCAGCCTCCCAAAGTGCTGGGATTACAGGCGTGAGCCACCACGCCCGGCTACAGACATTGCATATTTTACAAATTGAAGGTTTATGGCAACCCTGAACTGAGGAGGTCTATCAGTAACATTTTTCTAACAGCATGGGATAATTTTATGTCTCTGTGTCACATTTTGGTAATTCTCACAATATTTCAAACTTTTAAAATTATTATTGTATCTGTTATGGTGATCTGTAATTGGTGATCTTTAGTGTTACTATTGTAATTGTTTTGGGGCGCCATGAATCACACACACAAAAGATGGCAAATTTAATGGATAAATGTCATATGATTCTAACTATTCTACCAATCAGCCATTCCCCTGTCTCTTTCCCTCTCCTTGGGTCTCTCTTTTCCCTGATAGAATACTGAAGTTAGGCCAATTAATAACCCTACGATGGCATGTAAGTGTTTGAGTGAATGAAAGAGTCACACCTCTCACTTTAAATCAAAAGTGAGAAATGACTAAGCTTAGTGGGAAAGGCTTGTCAAATGCATAGATAGGCTGAAAGCTAGGCCTCCTATGCTAAATAAACACTTTGCCCAGTTGTAAATGCACAGGAAGAATTCTTGAAGAAAATTAAAAGTGCTACTCCAGTAAACACATGAATGATAAGAAAGTGAAACAGCCTTATTGCTGTTATAGAGAAAGTTTTAGTGGTCTAAATAGAAGATCAAACCAGCCCAGGATTTCCTTAAGCCAAAGCCTAAACGAGAGCAAGGCCCTAACTTTTTTCAATTCTATGAAGGCTGAGAGAAGTGAGGAAGCAGAAGAAAACCTGCGAGTTAGCAGAGGTTGGTTCATGAAGTTGGGGGAAAGCTGCCATCTCTATAACATAAAAGTACAACATGGGCCGGGCTCACACTTGTAATCCCAAAACTTTGGGAGGCCGAGGTGGGCGGATCACCTGAGATCAGGAGTTCGAGACCACCCTGACCAATATAGCGAAACTGCACCTCTACTAAAAATACAAAAAAAAAAGAAAAGAAAAAAAATTATCTGGGCGTGATTGTGGGTGCCTGCAGTCCCAGCTACTCGGGAGGCTGAGGAGGAGGTTGCAGTGAGCCAAGATCGTGCCACTGTACTCCACCCTAGGCTGGGCGACAGAGTGCGACTTTGTCTCAAAACAAAAATAAAAATAAAAAAGTACAACATGAGGCAGCAAGTGCTGATGGAGAAGCTGCAGCAAGTTACCCAGAAAGTCTAGCTCAGATAACTGATGAAGGTGGTTCCACTAAACAACAGATATTCAATGGAGACAAAACAGCCTTGTATTAAAAGAAGACTTTCATAGCTAGTAAAGAGAAGTCAATGTCTGGTTTCAAGCTTCAAAGGACAGGCTGACTCTCTCATTAGAAGCTAATGCAGCTGGTGACTTTAAGTTGAAGCCAATGCTAACATACCATTCTGAAAACCTTAGGGCCCTTAAGAATGATGCTAAATCAACCAGGCATGGTGGCTCACGCCTGTAATCCCAGCACTCTGGGAAGCCGAGGCAGGTGGATAACGAGGTCAGGAGATGGAGACCACCCTGGCTAACACGGTGAAACCCTGTCTCTACTAAAAATACAAAAAAAAAAAAAAAATTATCCAGGTGTGGTGGCGGACGCCTATAGTCCCTCCCAGCTACTCGGGAGGCTGAGGCAGAAGAATAGCGAGAACCTGGGAGGCAGAGCTTGCAGTGAGCTGAGATCGCACCACTGCACTCCAGCCTGGGAAACAGTGTGAGATTCCGTCTCAAAAAAAAAAAAAAAAGGATGCTGCTAAATCTACTCTGCCTATGCTCTAGAAAGGAAACAACAAAGCCTGGATTGCTGCACAACTGTTTCAAGAATGGTTTACTGAGTATTTTAAGTCCACTGTTGAGACTTACTACTAAAAAAAAAAAAAAGAGAGATTCCTTTCAAAATATTACTGCTCATTGACAATGCATCTGGTCAATCAAGAGCTAGATATACAAGATGATTAACGTTGTTGTCATGCTTGCTAATACAATATCCATTCTGTAGCCCATTAACTCATGGAGTAATTTTGACACTGAATTCTTACTGTTCAGGAAATATGTTTCATAAAGCTATAGTTGCCACAAACAGTAATTCCTCTGATGGATCTGGGAAATCTAAACTGAAAGTCCTCTGGAGAGAATTTACCATTCCAGATGCCATCAAGAACATTTGTGAGTCATGGAAGGAAGTCAAAATATCAACAGTATCAGAAGTTCGAAAGAAGTTGACTCTAACCCTCATGGATGACTTTGAGGGATTCAAGACTTCAGTGGTAGAAGTAACTGCAGATGTGGAAGAAATAGTAAGAGAACTGGAATTAGAAGTGAGGCATGGAAGACTTGAGAGAATTGCTGCAATCTCATGATGAAATTTCAATGGATGAGGAGTTGCTTCTTACGAATAAGCAAAGAAAGTGGTTTCTTGAGATGGAGTCTCCTCTTGGTGAATATGTTGTGAATATTGTTGAGATGACAACAAAGATTTAGAACATTACATAAACTAAGTTGATAAAGCATCAGCAGGGTTTTGAGAGGACTCCAAACTTTGAAAGAAGGTCTACTGAGGATAAAATGGTATCAAATAGCATCGTATCCTAGAGAAATCTTTTATGAATGGAGTCAACTGATGCAGCAAATTTCACTGTTGTCTCATTTTGAGAAATTGCCACAGCCATCCAATCTTCAGCAACTGCCACCCTGATCGGTCAGCAGCCATCAATATTGAGGCAAGACTCTCCACCAGCAAAAGGATTATGACTTGCTAAATTTTTTTTAGCAATACGGTATTTTTAAATTAAGTTTACGTACCTTAAGACATGTTGCACCTTAACAGACCACAGTATAGTGTAAAGATTAACTCTACGTGCACTGGGAAACCAAAAATTCATGTGAATCATTTCATTGTGATATTTGCTTTATTGCGGTGGTCTGTAACCAAACCTGCAATATTTCTGTAAAGCTGTATTCAGTAAAAAAACAAACGGATTCTTATCATCACTAAGTATAAGCACAGGGTTGTTCTGTAGAGACATACGGATAGACAATAAACAAGTGTCTACATTTTGGAAAGTCACTTTTAAACTCATAACTATATGCACAGTAAATTTAAGCAACCTTTTGCTCCAGCACAGCCAAAGAAGTCATCACACACATCAAATAGACCTCTATCGTCGAAAAATCTAGTTTTGTCAGTGGTGTTTTTAACATGCTCATTCAAAAACAGATTCTGAATTTAAAATTCAGTCTTTTATTTGTAGAATCCTAACATACAAAAATTTTTGGTAATTCTGTAATTTTAAAAATCTTTCAAGAAAGTTGCCCACGTAAAAATTGAACAAAAGTACTTTTAAAAGAAATCCAAGTGGAATTCTATAGAAAAGTAACTAAGTTAGAGTCCCAGGGCCCTCTCAGAGGTTAAGGGAATTCCCACAAAGAACCCCACACATTTGATAGTTACTCTTAAATTCTCTGCAAATATTACAAACTACAAAATAATCCATTATCCTCCTCTGTAAACATGAACTACTTCCTGTTTTCTCTATTTTGGTTTATAGCCTCATTATTCTCCTAGGAATCATCTTCAAACCCTCTGTTATTTCTCCCTCCCTATATCTAAGTCCTGTCAATGAAACCTGAGAATTGTCTCTTAGATGTCTTCCCCAACATCCCCATCTGGTTCAGGGCCTCATCACCTCCTTATTGGACTATCTACTAAATAATTTCCCTGCCACATCTCTTGCCAATTGTCCAAATCACAACCAATTATCTTCATAAAAGATAAATCTGCTCAAAGCAACCAATCCTTTCATACTTTTCTTGGCTTAAAATTTCCTTCCTTCAGCTGCCCATAACCAGATGAAACTGAAAACCCCTTATTAGCTAGTCCTTCACAATCTACTAGAACAATCTAACCCTCCAGCCCCTTCTTCCACACCAATTCCATTCTCTGTATACACCAGCAACTTCTAATGTATTCATTGCACAACATGCAGCTCAAATATCAGCCACTGCGTGAAGTTCTCCCAACTGCCCCAGGCAATTATTTTTCCTATCCTATGCTTCCAAGAGCATTTTACTGTATCCACTTCAAAACTCAGCATTTTGAATTATAATTAACTGGTTTTTTCCCCTCCCCTGCCACACTCTGAGCTCTAAGGGACCACACCATGCATACACTTAAGATGTTCAACAGTAAATGAGTAAATGAATCAATACCTGCTGCTGCAAAGCCTCTTGGTAAGACTGAAGTGACTGTTTGGAAGGTTTCGGTTTATCTTCAAAAATCAATCCTGAATTTATCACTTGATCACTTGTAATCTTCAGTTCATTCTGTCCGACCGTATTCCTACATCAAATACACAATAAATAATTTAAATCCATCGATGTCAAAGCAAGAAGAAAACACAACAGTTTTTTGAAATAGCATGGCATATAAATACATTTAAAAATACAGAAGGATATTTCTCTATAGGCTAAAGAGGAATCCTTAAGTAAGTGGCCCTTTCCTTAGCTCCTTTCTGCCTTTGTTTTGACAATCCTTGCAACTTTCAAATTTACTGCATCTATTTCTTAACCTAGGTAATAGTTACACAGGAGTGAAAAAGGTTTGTGGTAATTCATTGAACAGTACACATGTGACTTAGGCAGTTTCCTGAACATACAGAAATAATAACACAGCCAAAGTCCCTCAAGTAACACAATAACTAAAGATTTATTTTTAAATGATTTACTAATAAAATTACTTCTTAGCTATTTCAAGAATAAAACAATGTAATTACAGGAAAAAGTCTGACTATCTCAAATAAAATTAAAATTTTTGAAAAACTCACAAGGAAACATAAAAGAAAAAATTTTAAACATATTCTTGTTATATAAATCACAAGCAATAAAGTGCTGTTTTTTTGGGTTTTTTTGAGACAGGGTCCTACTTCGTCACCCAAGCTGTAGTGCAGTGGCGCCACCATAGCTCACTGCAGCCTTGATCTCCTGGAATCAAGTGATCCTTCAACCTCAGCCTTTCAAGTGGCTAAGGGTATAGGTGCACGTCACCACACCCGGCTCACTTTTTTTAGAAACGAAGTCTTCCTACATTGCCCAGGCTGGTCTTGAACTCCTAAGCTCAAGTGATCTTCCTGCCTTAGCCTCCCAAAGTGCTGGCATTACAGGCGTGAGTCACTGCACCCAGCCAACATAACACATGTTTAAGTACAGGAATATACTGACTTTGAAGGCAGTAAAACATTTTAGAAATCTACATTATAAAAGATAAATTCAAATATCGATTTTATAATTTTTTGTTTTGTTTTGTTTTGAGATGGAGTTTCACTCTTGTCGCCCAGGCTAGAGAGCGATGGTGCCATCTCCGTTCACTGCAACATCCGCCTCCCGGGTTCAAGCAATTCTCCTGCCTCAGCCTCCCGAGTAGCTGGTACCACAAGTGCCCACCACCACACCCGGCTAATTTTCGTATTTTTAGTAGAGACGTGGTTTCACCATGTTGGCCAGGCTGGTCTTGAACTCCTGGCCTCAAGTGATCCACCCGCCTCAGCCTCCCAAAGTGCTGGGATTATAAGCATTAGCCACCGCGCCCAGCCTGATTTTAAAATTTTAAAAAAGCTTTCT
This sequence comes from Macaca fascicularis, assembly GCF_037993035.2. Lineage (NCBI taxonomy): Eukaryota > Metazoa > Chordata > Mammalia > Primates > Cercopithecidae > Macaca > Macaca fascicularis. Next base: position 77,118,732 of record NC_088382.1, on the reverse strand, counting down.
CTTCTCCAAAAATATCACTGCTTTAAAAAATCAGTTCCATTGTGTATTTACCTTTTCTAACTTACTTACAATCTTTTATTAAGATAAACAAGTATGTTTGTGTATACTATCACATTGGATTATGAGTAGGTAAAAGGGAAGATGAGGTAAACTAGATCAAATAGTTCCTAACTGACTTTTTATTTTTTCAGAGCAAGGGGGCTCTTTTTGGGTAAATGAATAAACAAGGTTGAGAGGGTCTATGTGAGTAAACTCATTCTCTCAAAATATACTGTTTATAAATTATATGGTGGATTGGTTCTCTCAATATCTATTTCACTCATGATCCCTCCTGTCTATATCGCCCACATACTCACAGACCCAAATTCTTAACCTTTATCTATCAACTCCTCCCTGACTCCCCCAAAAAGGGGGTTTAAGGATTTATGTAGTCAGATCAGGATGAAAGGAAGGAAATGATTAGGGTATTAAGTACAGTCATCCCTTGGTATCTCTGTGGGATTGTTTCCAGGACTCTCTGCCTATACCAAAATCAGAGTATACTCAAGTCCCAAAGTGAGCCCTATGGAACTCCCACATAAGAAAAGTAGGCCCTCCACATACATGGATTTCACATCTCACTTTATTTATTGTACTTTCTATTGCAGTTGGTTGAAAAAAATCTACATGTAGGTGGACTCATACAGTTTAAACCTGTGTTATTGAGGGTCAACTGTGTACAATTAAATGATTTTTAGTAAATTTATAAAGTTGTGCAACCATCACCATAATCCAGTTTTAGAACATTTTTATAACCCAAAAATATCCTTCATACCCATATGCAATCAACCCCTACTCAACCCCCAACCCCAGGTAATTAAGTAGCCTACTTTCTGTCTCTATAGATTTGCACTTCCTGGACATTTTATATAAATGGGACCACTATAGTATACATGTATAGATTTATTTATCATAACATTTATAAGGTTCATCTGTATTATATCAGTAGTTCATTACTTTTTGTTGCTGAATAGTACTTCATTGCATGAATATAACACATTTTGTTTATCCATTCACTCACTGATGGACACTTGAATTGTTTCCACTTTTTGACTATTATCAATAACGCAGCTATAAACATTCACATCCAAGTCTTTGCATCTACATGTATTTTTATTTCTTTTGATTACATGACTAGGAATGGAATCGCAGTGTCATATTCTTTTTAAGGAACTTCCATTTCCTGCAACTGCTTTTGATATATTGATTTTGTAATCAGTAATTCTGTGAAAACTTTCATATTAATTCCAATATTAACCATATATTCTTTTGCAAATAACAGCAGTTTTCTCTCTTCCTTTCTAATCCTTGTACCTATCTTCCTTCCTTTCTTTCTCTTATTTTTGGCCTTGCTGAAATTATTAAGCCCTGTGAAAGGAAGCAATGATAGAATCTCAAAAGGAATGTTTTAAATCTATCACCATTAAATAAAATACATGATGTAAGTTTTTCATGTTTATAGGCTCCCCTCTAACCTACTTTATTACATTTTTAATCACTAATGAAATTATTTTAATGGTTTTTCTTTGCCTTTTGGGATATCATACAGCCTTCTTCTTTATTCTGTTAACATGGTAGATTACAGTAGTTGATTTAATCTAACACCAATTAGCTCCTAGTATTCAGACACTGTCCTAAACACTTTACATATTTTAACCATTCGATCATCAGAAAAACCCTATGAGGTGATATCATTATTACCCCAATTAACAGACAACGAATAGGAGTAAGAAATATACCTCAAGCTAATGCATGGTAAAAGTATGATTCAAACCAAGGCAATCAGGCTCCGAAGTCTAGGCTCTTAACTGATATACTCTACTACATTTAATCATCCTATATTCGAGAGTAATTCTAATTCAAGATCAATAATCCTTTCTCTATACTTTGAGGTTCAGTTTTAGGATTCTTGTGTCTGTGCTAATGAGTGTAACTAGCTTGTAATTTTCCATTTCATACTGGTCTTATTAGGTTTAAGTATCAAGATTATGAAAGTCTCATAATAGTAACTGGAGAGTATTCCTTCATTCCACACTCTGTATTAGTCTGTATAAGACTGAATCCGGCCAAGAAGCTTTTTTTTTTTTTTTTGAGATGGCATCTCGCTCTAGTCACCCAGGCTGGAGTGCAGAGGCGTGATCTTGGCTCACTGAAACCTCCGCCTTTCAGGTTCAAGTGATTCTCCTGTCTCAGCCTCCCGAGTAGTTGGAACTACAGGCATGTGCCACCACACCCAGTTAATCTGAGATGGAGTTTCACCATGCTGACCAGGCTGGTTTTGAACTCCTGACCTCGGGGGATCCACCCACCCTGGTGTCCCAAAGTGCTGGGATTACAAACATGAGCCACTGCACCCAGCCAACAAATTCGTAACTTATTCCATCACCAAAGTTGAAAAAGATCAGACAGTTAATAAAACAAACAATTTCCCAATTCTATTTTGGTTCTTCTTTTTTGAATTTTTTGCTCTATTACTGTAGTAAGTTGTACCTTTTGTTCCTATACTTTTAGTGGCTACACTAGAAATACAATAACACACCCATCTTTATGAAAGACTAAAGCTAATCAAAATCTTTACCATCCTCTCAAATGATACAAAAAATAAAGTGTGCTAAATTAATGAAGTCAATGGAAAGAAGACAGATTGTGTGTACATCAAAATAGCTCACAGAGTCACAGGTTCCTTCCACCTCTCATGCTAAAATGCTTGGAAACAAATAGAGATATTTGAAAGTCATTGGTTTGTAAGATAATTCAGCTGGTCACTCAGTTATCTAACTTTTATAACAAGTTTACACTTTTTAATGTGGCCTTCAGAAAAATTTAACAGAAAAGAACTTATAAACAACTATACTGAGGATGGGAATTAGGATTAACTATAAATGGGCATGAGGGATCTTATTGGAAGGATGAAAATGTTATAAAACTGATTTATAGAAAGCACTTCTAGAATGGCAGAATAAGAACTTTAAGAAAACCTGCTACTCCATTAAAGCAACGAGAACACGAGTCAAAATTGTCAAAACCAACTTTTTAATAATTCTGGTGCCATGTACTGAATTGTGTTCTTATATCAAAGCCCTGCGTACTATTCTGATGGTATTTGGAGCTGGGGACTATGAGAGGTAATTAGGTTTAGATGAGATTAGGAAGGTACAGTCCTCGTGACGAGATTAAGTGTACTTAAGAAAAACTGGGGAGGGGTGAAATGGAGTGGGGGAAAGACCAGAGACCTTGCTCTCTCTACTACGTGAGGATACAATGACAAAGTCAGGAAAAGGGCCCTCATCAGGAACCAAATCTGCTGACACCTTTATCCTGGACTTCTATGTCTCCAAAACCAAGAAAAAATGTCTGTTGTTTAAGCCACCCAGTCTATGATATTTTGTTATAGCAGCCTGAGCTAAGTAATTTGGAAATTCATGGAAGGCTTGGAACAATCCAAGGAGAGTTTTTGTTTTTATGTTAAGGTTGGTTTTCAGTAAGAAAAACAAACTTTGTGGCATTTGAACTTGCCCTTTACTTTTCAATTTCTCCTTAGCTCTATCATAAACTTAAAATCTAAACGCTGCCCAAAGACAGTTGCTGTGAAAACCAGTAATCTAGTATCCACTGGACAGGTAGAATAGGTCTGGAATTCCCCAAAAATCCAATCTCTAGAAAAATCTCACTTTTGACCTGTCTGGCAGCTCCCAGGAAAAGCCCCATTCACAGGGTCTATCTTTATTTTTACCAGACTCAGAGCTCTCTATCCTGGGGTTTTGTATAAAACAATCAGCAGTAATTACTTAACATCATAGCTATCTAAAACAGGGATACCAGCCAGAGCAAGCAAAAAGCTGACCAATAAAATTAAAAGAAAAATCTGGGAAATAACATGCCCATGAGGCCTTGAAAAACTCCAACACATTCCTGAGAATTTAGAAACCCACATGCATGTGCAATTATACAGATGCCCGAGGAAGCTCTGAGAACACCTCTCATTTCTGGCTGGCATTGAGGCCCTGTGCAAGTGGGATGTGAAAGCTAAAAGCATGTCCCAGCACACACACACAGAACCAGTTGGCACAGGCTGGGAGGTTTATTGGGTCAAAGCTTTTAAAGAAATCTCAGTCTAATCATGAACTATTAAGCTATCCTAACAGAGACTTCAGTGGTCACATATGACAAAGAATACACACTTTACAAAGGGTACTTAGAAAACAGCAACAACAACAAACCACAAGGATGAGAATCTAATTTCCACAGTTGCCACACTATGTTTCCTAAATGTTCAGTTTTCACAAAAAAAATTATGACACTTGCAAAGAAATAGAGAATTATAAGCCATACATACAGTGAAAAAAGAAGTCAACAGAAAATTTCAGAGGAATACCATGCCTTGTATTTAATCAACAAAGATTTTTATTCAGTTATTAGAAATATGTTGAAAGAACTAAAAAAAAATATCTAAAGAAATAAAGTGGCTGGGCACAGTGGCTCACGCCTGTAATCCCAGCACTTTGAGAGGCCGAGGCGGGCAGATCACCTGAGGTCAGGAGTTGGAGACCAGCCTGACCAACATAGCAAAACCCTGTCTCTAGTAAAAATACAAAATTAGCCAGGCCTGGTGGCGCATACCTGTAATCCCAGCTACTCGGGAGGCTGAGGCAGGACAATCACTTGAACCTGGGAGGCAGAGGTTGCAGTGAGCCGACATTGCACCACTGCACTCCAGCCTCAGCAACAAGAGTGAAACTCTGTCTCAAAAAAAGAATTAAATTGCGAAAACAATGTTTACCAAATAAAATTAACAACAAAGAGACAGAAATTACTTGTAAAAGAACCAAATAAAAATGATAGAGCTGAAAAATATAACTGTAAAGAAAAGGGAGCCAAGAGCACATCTGAGCAGGAAGAAGAAACAATCAGTGAACCTGAAGACAGGTCAATTGAGACTACCCAGTCTAGAACAGAAAGAAAAAGACTGAAGAAAAATGAACAAAGCTTCGGATATTCTGTGACACACCATCATGTGTACCAATGGGGGTCTCAGGAAGAGAAGACACAGAGAAAGGGACACAAAGAATGTTGGAAAAAATAATGGGCAAAAATATCCCAAATTTGATGAAAAATATTATCTACAGATCCAATAAGCTCATCAAACTCCAAGTAAGAAAAACTCAAAGGGACCCACACCTATACGGTCAAACAGTTGAAAGATAAAGACAAAGAGAAATCCTGAAAGCAAGAGAATAACCATTCATCACATAATCCTCAGTAAGATTAACAGCTTATCAGAAACCATAAAGGCTAGGGGATGCCATATTGTGTTAAAAGATAAAGAATGCCAACCAATACAATTCCATACTATCAAAATTATCCTTCAAAAATAAAAGCTAAATTAAGACATTATTAAATACAATTCAGAGAAGTCATCACTAAGAGACCTGTTCTATAAGAAACGCTGAAGGGAGTCCTTCAGCTTGAAATGAAAGAACACTTGACAGCAATTGAAGTAAGCACAAACAAATAAAGAACACCAGTAAAGATAATTACATGGGCAAATATAAAAGATATTACAAATGTAAAGACGTTTGTAACTTTATTCTTCTCTATTTGATTTAAAAGATAACTACGGATGGGCACAATGGCTCACATCTATAATCCTAGCACTTTGGGAGACCAAGTGGTTTGAGGCCAGGAGTTCATGACCAGCCTGGGATACAAAGAGAGATGCCTGTCTCTACAAAAAACTTAAAAAATAAAAAATTAGCTAGGCGTAGTGGGAGTAGTAGCTACTTGGGAGCCTAAGGTGGGAGGATCCCTTGAATCCAGGAGTTTGATGCTGCAGTGAGCTATGATCATGCCACTGCACTCCAGCCTGGGTGACACAGCGAGATCCTATCTCCAAAACAAAACAAAAAAAATTTTTTTTTTAATCAGCTGGGCATTGGTGGTATACACCTCTAGTCCCAGCTATTGAGGAGGCTAAAGTGGGAAGATTGTTTGAGTTCAGGAGTTCAAGGCTGCAGTGAGCTATGATCATGCCACTGCACTCTGGCCTGTGCCCTGTCTCAAAAAATAAATCAATCAATAAATAAAAGACAACTTCATAAGGCAATAATTATAAAACTGTGTTGAGAGACTTAAATGTATAATAGTGTGATTTGTATGTCAACAATAGCATCAAGTAGAGAAAAGGAATGACTTTATATTAGAGAAAAGGTTTGTGTACCATTGAAATTAAGTTGCCCTTAAACTAAACTCATTTATTTTAAATTAAGATATTAATTTTAATCTGTAGGAAAACCACAAAAAAACTCAAAATTATGCAAAAAACACCAAAAATATCAAAATTGAATGTTATTAAATATTTAACATAAAAGAAACTAATAGGCCGGGCGCAGTAGCTTATGCCTATAATCCCATCACTTTCGGAGGCTAAGGTGGGCGGATCACAAGGTCAGGAGATCAAGACCATCCTGGCTAACATGGTGAAACCCCGTCTCTACTAAAAATACAAAAACAAAATTAGCCGGGTGTGGTGGTGGGCACCTGAAGTCCCAGCTACTCGGGAGGCTGAGGCAGGAAAATAGCATGAACCCGGGAGGTGGGGCTTGCAGTGAGCCGAGATTGCACCACTGCACTCCAGCCTGGGCAACAGCAAGACTCCAACTAAAAAAAAAAAAAAAAAAAAAAAAAAAAAGAGGCTGGCCACGGTGGCTCATGCCTGTAATCCCAGCACTTTGTGGGGCTGGGATCACTTGAGCCAGAAGTTTGAGACCAGACTAGGAAACATGGCAAAATCCCATCTCTACAAAATATACAAATATTTAGCCAGGCGTAGTGGCATGTGCCTGTAGTTCCAGCTCCTTGGGAGGTTGGAGTGGAAGGATTGCTTGAGCCCAGGAGTTTGAGGTTGCAAATGAGCTGTGTGATCACACCACTGCACTCCAGCCTAGGCGAGAGAATGAGACCCTGTCTCTTAAAAAAAAAAAGGAAGAAGAAAAAGAAGGTAATAAAGGAAGATTAAAGGAATAAAAAGACATAAGACATATAGAAAAAAATTGCAAAATGGCAAACATAAAAACCAGGAAGTAACTGCATTCTGTCTATATAGAGACATCTTTATAGATTCAAAGACACAAATAAATTGAGGGTAAATATGAAAAATCATACACCATGCAAACAGTACTAAAAGAGAACCAGAAAAGCAACATTTATATTAGAACTAAAAGCACTTTATGACAAAAAAACTATTAGCAGAGACACAGAAGACTCTCTGATACTAATAAAAGGGTCAAATCTTCGGTAAGACACAATTATAAACATATGCATATAAAGAGAGACCTAAGAAATGAAACAAAAACTGACAGAATTGAAGAGAAAAATAGACAAGTCAAGAATAATAGCTGGAGTCCGGGTGTGGTGGCTCATGGCTGTATTCCTCGTACTTTGGGAGGCTGAGGCAAGAGGATCGCTTGAGGCCAGGCGTTCAAGATCACACTGGGCAACACAGGGAGACCCTGTTTCTACAAAAAATAAACAAATCAGTCAGGCGCAGTGGCACATGGCTGTAGTCCTAGCTGCTCAGGAGGCTGGGGTAGGAGGATTGCTTGAGCCCAGAAGGTTGAGGCTACAGCAAACTATGGTCTCACAACTGTATTCCAGCTTGGGCGACAGAGCAAGACTGTATATCAGAATACACACACACACACACAGCAAGACTGTATATCAGAACATACACACACACAAAGTAATGGCTGGAGATTAAATACTTCACTTCTAATAACAGAACAACTACACAAGATCAACAAGGAAATACAAGAAATAACACTATAAACCAACCAGATCTAAGAGACACTTACAGAATAATACACACACCAACAGGATAATACACATTCTTCTCAAGTGCATGTGGAACATTCTCCAGGACAGATTACGTTAGGTCTTAAAATAAGCCTCAATAAATTAAAAAGGACTGAATGAAATGATACAAAGTTTGTTCTCCAACTGCAACGTAATTATATTAGACATGAGTAACAGAAGGATACTTGGGAAATTCACAATTATGTGGAAATTAAACAACACATTTCAAAATAACCAACAGGTTGATGAAGAAATTTTTTTTAATTGGAAAATATTTCGAGAGTAATGAAAGTGAAAAGACAACATATCAAAACTTAAAGGATGTAGCTAAAACAGTACTAAGAGGAAAGCTTATAGTTGTTAAGTATATATACCAAACAAAGGGAAAGATACCAAATCAATAATCTAGATTTTCATCTCTAGAAACCAGAAAAAATGAGAGCAAACGGAACCCAAAGTAAGCAGAAGGGAGGAAATTTAAAAGATTACAGCAGAAATCAATGAAATCGAAACTAGAATAACAACAGAAAAAAAAAAAAATCAACGAAACCAACAGTTATTTGAAAAGACCAACAAGACTGACAAATGTTTAGCTACACTGAACAACAAGAAGGCTCTGAATCTTCTATTAAAATCAGGAATTCTATGATGGAAAGAATGAGGTCAGAAAAATAAATAAGTAAATATAAAAAATAAAATATAATCAGAAATTCACAAAGGGACATCACTATTAATCTTCTGAAAATAAGAAAGGACTGTAAGGGAATATTATCAACAATTATATGCCAACAAACTGGACAACCTAGATGAGATGGACATATTCCTAGAAATAAAAACCTATCAAGACTAAATCATGAAGAAAAATAAAATCTGAATAGACCTATAACTAGTTACTAAAGAGACTGAATCTGTAATCAATAATCGCCCAACAAAGAAAAGCCCTGTACCTTATGGTTTCACTGGTGAATTCTATCAAACATTTAAAGAAGAACTAATATCAACCCTTCTCAAACTTTTTCAAAAAGTTCAAGAGGAGGGAACACTTCCTAATTCTTTCTATAAGCCCAGCATTGTGCTTATACCAAAGCCAGAAAAAGACACCATAAGGAAACTACAACAGGACCACATATGAACACTGATGCAAAACTCCTTAACAAAATACTAGCAAACCAAATCTAGCAGCATATTAAAATAATTATACACCATGACTAAGTGGAATTTATTCCTGGAAAACAAGGATGGTTATGGTTAAACACAAAAAAAATCAATCAATATACCACATTAAAAGAATAAAGGGGAAACCCAACATGATCATCTCAATACAGAAAAGCATTTGACAAAATTTAACACTTGCATTATTAAAACTCAACAAACTAGTAACAGAATGAAATTACCTCAACATAATAAAAGCCATATATGAAAAACCCACAGCAAACATCATATACAACAGTGAAAGACTTTTCCTCTAAGATCAGGAATAAGGCAAGGATGCCCACTTTAGCCATTTCTATTAAACGTAGTACTGGAAGCTCTAGTCAGGATAATTTAAAAAGTAATTAAGAAAGAAAAATAAGGGGCTGGGTGTGGTGGCTCACACCTGTAATCCCAGGACTTTGGGAGGCTGAGGCGGGCGGATCACAAGGTCAGGAATTCGAGACCAGCCTGGCCAACATGGTGAAATCCCATCTCTATTAAAGATCAAAAAATTAGCCAGGCATAGTGGTGCACACCTTTAACCCTAGTTACTCAGGAGGCTGAGCCAGAAGAATCACTTGAACCCAGGAGGCGGAGGTTGCAGTGAGCCCAGATCGCACCATTGCACTCCAGCCTGGGTGACAGGGTAAGACTCTGTCTCAAAAATAAAATAAAATAAAATAAAAAGTATCCAAATCAGAAAGAAAAAGTAAAATTATCTCTGTTCACAGATCTTACCATCTTATTTGCAGAAAATCCTAGATTCTACAACAAAACTATTAAAATAAATGAATTCAGTAAAGTAACAGGATACAAGTCAACACCCAAAAATCAGCTGCATTTCTAAACACTAACAATGAACAATTTGAAAAGAAAATTATGAAAGGAATTCCATTTATGAAAGCAGCAAAAAGAATAAAATACTTAGGAATTAACTAAAGAAGTGGAAGACGTATACTTATACAATGAAAACTATGAAATATTGCTGAAAGAAATTTTAAAAGACATAAATAAATGGACATATATCTTATGTTCATGGATCAGAAGACGTGACACTGTTAAAATGTCAAAACTACCCAAAGATTCAATACACTCACTACCAAAATCACAATGACTTTTTTGCAGAAATAGAAAAACTCATCCTATAATTCATACGGAATCTCCAGGAATCCAAAATGGCCAAAACAATATTGAAAAAGAACAAAGATAGAGGACTCACATTTTCTGATTTCAAAACATTCAAAGCAACAGTAATCAAAATACTAAGGTACTGGGATAAAGGAAGACATACACACCAAGGGAAAAGGATAAATAGCCCAGAAATAAACTCTCGTATATTTGGTCCAATGATTTTCAACAAGAATGCCAGTTCTCAATGCAGAAAGGATAGTCTTTCCAACAAATGGTGCTAAGAAAACTGAATATCCACTTACAAAATAACTAAGACAAACCCTTATGCAATACCATTAAAAAATAAACTCAAAATGACTCAAACATAAGACCTAAAATTATAAAACTCTCACAAGAAAAAATGGGGCAAAAGCTTCAGGATGTTGGATTTGGCAATGATTTCTCACACATGACACCAAAGGCATAGGCAACAATAATAAAAACAGATGAACTGGACTTTATGAAAATTTAAGAATTTTATGCATCGAAAGGCAATATCAACACAGAATGGGAGCAAATATTTCCAAATCAAATACCTGACATAGTATTAATAACCAGGTAATATGGAGGACTCTGAAAGCTCAACAACAAAAAATAAACAACCTAATTAAAAAATGGGCAAGTACTTGAAAAGACATTTCTCCAAAGAAGATATACAAATGGCCAATAAGCATATGAAAAGATGCTCAACCTCACTAATCATTAGGGAAATGCAAATTTAAACTACAATGAAATACCATCTTATACTCATTAGAATGGTTACTATAAAAACAGAAAAAGAAAATAAATATTGGCAAAGATGTGAAGAAATTGGAACCCTTGTGCCCTATTGGTGAGAATATAAAAAAGTATAGCACTTGTGGAAAACAGTACGGTAGTTCTTAAAAAAATTACACATAGAATTATCATATGACCCAGCAATTCCAGCTCTGGGTACAGAACCAAAAAACTTGAAAACGAGATTTCAAAGAGATATTTGTAAACTTATGTTCACAGCAGCATTATTCACAAATAGCCAAAATGTGGAAGCAACCCAAAGTGTCCACTAATGGATAAATGGATAGATTTTAGATAAGCAAAATGTATACAATTACAATGGATTATAATTCAGCCTTAAAAAGGAAAGAAACTCTGAAATATGCTAAAAGACGGATGAACCTTGAGGACATTATGCAAAGTGAAATAAGCCAGTCACAAAAAGATAAACACTGTATGATTCCATTCAATATGAGGTACATGGAGTAGTCAAAATCAGAGACATAGAATGGTGGTTACCAGAGAATGGGGGTAGGGGAATGGGGAGGTACACCATTATTATTTAATGGGTATAGAGTTTCAGTTTACAAGACAAAAAGAGTTCTGAAGATGGACTGTGGTGATGGTTGCACATTATGAAAATATTAAATACCACTAAATAGTATACTTTAAAATGTTAGGATGGTGGCTTTTAGGTTTTGTGTATCTTTACAAAATAAAAGTGGGGAAAAATTATTCTTTTAACTAATAACTTACACAGCAGGTTGCGCTAGTTGGTGGGTGACAGGAGCACTAACATAAGCTGCAGGCTGTATGCCCATCATTCCTGAACCATCTTAAAGAAAAAAAAAAAAAAAGTTTATTTAGAATAACCATTTAATAACATTTTATTTATTCCTCCAGAAAAAGGTACATAATCAAAATGTTACCTAGGGAAAACCATCAATATTTCCTTCTGGGTTAGAAGTTAGCAAAGAACAGCATAAGAAAACACAATCGTTATTTCTTAAATAGAGATGAAAAGGAAGTAACTATAAAATGTAACTGGGCTTTAAAATAGGGCATTTATTAAGTCAATATATAACATCTGAATTAAGCAAAGCTGTGCTTTTCTCATTTAGATATTTTTTGTTTACACAAAAAAACAATTTTCCTTATTGAGCCATGGGGGGAGAAAATGCTTACCCTATAGATAACTTACAATAAGCAAGACTGGGATCCAAAGTATTCCTGGCCCCATAAAAATAGTATGCATCATCATAAGGAGTTCGATAGTTAGTAGCCAAAGGTGGTAGTAGGGGAGGTGGAGGCAGAGGTGCAATCCTGTATGAAAATAAAAATGAAAAATTCCTCTCTTGTTTCATGGCAATTTTTTTAAAAAAATCAAGATACTACTCTTTTGCAAAAACAGTACTGAAAATCCTATCACTACTTTAGAAAAAGTCACCACCTTGCTCCAATCATTCATCAAAAATTATGACTCAAAAAGCAAATACTATTACATAGGATTTCACAATTTCAGGTACATTTATGTAAGACAAAAACCTGGCTTAATATTCAACCAATTAATATCCAATAGGCACAATGTGCCAGTATCAAATAAAGACAGACATGGTCCCTGTCCCTCAGGAGTAACATGAAAATAAACAACTACAGTCAGGTACAAGCAAATTAAATAATTATTAGTACAAGCAAATTAAATTAAATAGTAATATAGCCCAGAAAACGTAGAGTGCTATAGGTACAGGAGCAGGGACATTTAAACCACATGAGGGAGAGAAAGCAAGCACATGTAAGGCTTTCCAGAAGAGGCAACACTTAAGTCATGCTACTGGAGTGAGCTTGTGTGTGTTAGAGGAAGGACAATCCAGAAAGAGAAGGCAAAGAGCTACAAAACAGTGTAAGTACAAATGGTTCAGTCTGACCGAGGAAACGAGTGTATTTCTTAATAGTAAAATAAAAGCGACTTAAATACCAAAAGTAAAGTACTGACATAATCTTTAGTATTTCATAAATGTAAAACTTCTGAAAACCTCTACATTAGCACTTCATTACTGATTAGGAAATATCTCTGTATTTCCATCAATGCAGTATTTTTCAGTAGTAAAAATGGCAAAGGCAAATTCCTTTAAATGAATAGAAAGAGATAGCAGCATTCTTGAATGTTCTCACTGTTGTATGTATCTTAACAGGTTCTCCCTTGTCATATACTTCAAAATAATTCCAAAGAACTAAGAAGGCCCTGAAGTTCTCTTCAGTAGGGAATATCTTTCATATTTACTAGCCACTCAATGTGTCTAACCCTTACACTATCCTCACAACAAAGATACATAAACAAAAATGTCAAATAACTGTTATGAAAGGGAGCTGTCATTATCATTAAATCTAATTTTATAGAGATTTATACAAACTAATCCTCACAACCCTGTAATTGTAAACATGAAATAAAATATACTACTACTCCACTTTTACAAATGAGAAAACTGAAGTTCAACAAAGGTGTGGTTTGTCCAAAATCCAGAGAGGAAAGCCAACCATTTCAATCCCTAATTCAATGCTGAGACCACCATAAAATGCTCTGTCAATTCCAATCCCTCCTATTCTTGAGTCAGGAAGCCAACAGATGAAAAACACAAAGCCCCTGGTAAGTACAGTAAACACAGTTCTACAGTGGGTTAGTAACTAAAAGACCCACTTCTACTGAAATAATATAGTTCAGAAAATATCGATGTTCAAAAAAGTTAAGAAAAACACCTCTAAATTTAAATATATTTTATAATTAATATACTACCAGTGAACAAAAAATAAGCCCAGGTCCTGCAAAGAAGAAAGTATAGCCCAGAAAATATCAGTGTTAACAACAGGATTTTCTTTATGTATACTCTATTATAGCCTTTTACCTATAGAAATCAAATCTTTACCCCAATACCTAAATTACAGGTTTTATAATCTCAACACTTTTTATTTCAGGCATTTGAGTTACACAGCCCATAAGTAATCACAGAGAATGAGCTGAAGGAAACAGAAGCTAAATAAAATTATACGTATAAAAGAGCCACATTAGAAACTTTTTCTGCACAAATTGAAGAATTCAATGTTTGCCAAGTGGAAACAACGAAATTGAAAAAAATGTACAACTTTTATATGTTAAAAGATATCAAAAACAGACATCCCAAAATACGACCTAAAAGTAAGTAAACACTAAAATGTACTTAGTAATTCATTCTAAAGATACAAAATCATCTTTAAACAATAAAATGTTTTAAGAATTTCCCTTATTTTTGTAATAGCAGAGAAAAAAACAAATTTCAGGAGAACTTATTTCACAAAACTGTTAACTGTACAAAATCTCTGAAGAATAACGTTATCCGCTTCAGCACATCCTTCTAAACATAAAATATAGCAATACCTTACCTAATTCCCACACACAAAACATTTAAACAAGCACCTGGGAGACACCATTTCACCAAAGGCGCTGTTGAGTCCACTGCGCAAATCTTCATTTTGAGAAGGAACGGAATGAACTGATGGGATGGGTGGGGCAGATGGGGCAGATAAAGGAGGGAGAGGTGTCTGGAAAGCTATTCTGGGTCTTTCAGGTGGTATCATCTCTTCAAAGTGTCTTGGTGCCACACTAAACTGCTTTAGTCTATCAGGCTAAAATAAAGAAAAAAAAATCTGTTTGTTACATATAATCATAAGTTTAAAGGTAGAAGGGACTTCAAAAGACCTCCTATCCCAGCAGGTACTTAAGACAGTCACAGAATAACAGAATTTTACAGCTATAAAAGACTCCAAATATCTATTTTTATTTATTTATTTATTGAATAATGGAATTTTACAGCTATAAAAGACTCTGAATATTTATTTATTTATTTATTTATTTACTTTTGAGACAGAGTCTCACTCTGTCGCCCAGGCTGGAATGCAATGGCACGATCTCAGGTCACAGCAACTTCCACCTCCTGAGTTCAAGCAATTCTCCTGCCTCAAACTTAGAGTAGCTGGGATTACAGGCATCTGCTACCACGCGCAGCTAATTTTTGTGAAGAAGGGTGTTTCGCCACATTGGCCAGGCTGGTCTCAAACTCCTGGCCTCAAGTGATCCGCCTGCCTCAGCCTCCCAGGGTGCTGGAATTACAGGTGTGAGCTTCTGCGCCCGGCCAGATTCTCAATATCTAATGCTTATTTTATAAATGGGTAATTGAGGTTCTCTGAGAAGTAATATACCACCTAAGGTCTCGTTATTAGTAAAGAATTAAGTAAAGACCAGAGTCAGATATTAATTTTAAATATATCTGCAGTATTATTTCTATGTACTAGGACACTGTGCTACTTCTCTAACCGCCATTTCTGTTATCTGTTACAAAGTATTCTGTAAAACAGGGTCAGCAAATGCTTTCTGTAAAGGGCTAGACAGTAAATAGGATTTGCAAGACTACATAGTCTCTTCATAACAAGCAGACTCAGCCATAGTGCTAAAGCAGCCACAAACAGTATGTCAACGAATGAGCAAGGCTGTGCTGCAACAAAACTGTTTTTTATGAAAACAGGCAGCAAAAAAAATTGGCCACAGGCCACACTTTGCTAATCTCTACTTTAGAACATCACTTATATGCCCTTTTCTAAGATTTGCACATCTAAAGTAAACCCAAAAATAAAGGCCTGTTTCCTCTAATTACTTATTTATTCTCATAAATCAACTTGACACTCTATAGGAGCTTCAATTCAAAGATAAATAAAGTCTGTCACACACTAGTGTAACCATAAATACAAAATTTAACATGCCAACATATTACCTTAAAAAGCTCACCTTTTAAAAGGAAACTTTTGATTGATAAAATATATTTAGCTTTGAAATTTATCTTCTTTTTTTTCTACCATGGTTATCAGGAATGATTTCTCAGGTTAACCTAGAAGCGTACTGTGAGTGATGCTGGTGCAATATTAAACTTTTCCAAACAGATAACCCACAGGATATATTCTCGGCATAAGTAAAAGCAAATCAAAAGTTGCCTATAGGTAAATAATTTTAAGTTGCTGCATCCTTTTTAAGAATGAGCTTTTTAATGAAATTAAAGGTCTTAATCATCATTCAAAGATGAAACAAGACTTGTATTAGAAATAAATACTACATAACCAACTACAGAAAAAATAAATTGTGGTAAAAACACAGAAAAAATAAATTGTGGTAAAAACAATAAATTACCTCCTCCTTACTTAACTGCAATGATGTGAGTAATTCATTCCACTTAATGATGAGAATTGCAAAATTCAAGTAAAAATAAGATTATTATCTCTCTAATGTTACAATAAGTAACAATTACTAAAATGCTTTAAAAATAAAGTCTTCGGTTTTCTCAGAAATCATTCCAATATAAGAAAAGTAAGTGATCAAGATGTATTCAAGGCCGGGCGCGGTGGCTCAAGCCTGTAATCCCAGCACTTTGGGAGGCCGAGACGGGCGGATCACGAGGTCGGGAGATCGAGACCATCCTGGCTAACACGGTGAAACCCCGTCTCTACTAAAAAAATACAAAAAACTAGCCGGGCGAGGTGGTGGGCGCCTGTAGTCCCAGCTACTCGGGAGGCTGAGGCAGGAGAATGGCGTGAACCCGGGAGGCGGAGCTTGCAGTGAGCTGAGATCCGGCCACTGCACTCCAGCCTGGGCGACAGAGCGAGACTCCGTCTCAAAAAAAAAAAAAAAAAAAAAATGTATTCAAGAAAAATATTAACATCAATTATAAATTTAACCAAGATAACTCTCCATGGAATAGTACGTGTGAACAAAGCAGAGATAACTAATTTAAAATAAACTTTAAAAAATGACACGCAAATGAAAAAGGAAAAATTATGTCAAGGAAATAACAGTTAAGAGAATTTACACTTTATGAGAACAGTTTTAGTTAATTTTATTACTGTTCAAATTGGTCTACTCTCTTTTTCTACCAATATTTTCTATCCCCACCTGCCACCACATTTGAGGATCATCTGATGAAAGATTAAACATTAAAAGATGCCAGAAACCCTTACCGATTTCTCAGGGTCTTGTGCTCCAGACGCTGCAACCCTGAGTTCTAAATCTTTTTCTCTAAACAAAATTAAAGTTTTACATATTAAAAAGATAAACTATCAAAATTATAAATCATCACTGAAAGAAGCTTATACACAAAGTCTATGCAATATATCTACAAAAACAAATAATTCCTTTAACTGACATTACAGCCTTAAATAATACTGAAAGCCAAATTTTTTTACTAGATACAAAGTAAACTAGAATTCACATGTAACTTAGACTATGTATCTCTAAGCCAATGCCCAGAGTATTTCAAAGACTAAATAATTCACACAAAATAAAATACAGAAATAAAATCTTTACCTTGCAAAACTAAAAACCTCTTTTAGGGCACACATATATTTTCAGTTAGCAAAAAGAAGGGTAAAAATTTAAATATATCTACCATACTTCCTAATAACAGGGTTTTTTTTAAATGTTAAAGATAACTAACATCAAACAGTAGATATTGGCTTCCTCTGAGATAGAAAAAGGTAAAAACTAAGAGATAACAGGTCTCAAATTCTCTCAAAACAAGATATCTATTCCTAGTTTTGTTGTTGCTGTTGTTGTTGAGTCAGAGTCTCGCACTGTCTCCCGGGCTGGAGTGCAGTGGCGTGATCTCGGCTCACTGCAACCTCCGCCTCCCAGGTTCAAGCAATTCTCCTGCCTCAGCCTCCCGAATAGCTGGGACCACACGTGTGTGCCACCATGCCCGGCTAATTTTTTGTATTATTAGTAGAGATGGGGTTTCACTGTGTTAGCCAGGATGGTCTCGATCTCCTGACCTCGTGATGTACCCGCCTCAGCCTCCCAAAGTGCTGGGATTACAGGCGTGAGCTACTGTAATTTCTAATTTTAATCTATATTTAAAATTTCTAATTTTAAACTCTATTCCTAAATTTTAAACTATAATATTTCATAGGTATTTCAACAAGAAAGACTATAAACAATGATACCTATATACAACAACATAAATACTTGTGATTTATCATTCCTGTGGAATTGAGGAAGCCATTGAAGTTTTTTGAGCAGGGAGCCAGTTTGATTAGTGTATTTTTTGATAGTTAATATCATAGTGTGCTGGATCTATTGGAGCAGGGAGAAGGGAGTTGGGAAGACTAGTTATTAGTTAGGAAGCTATTGCTGCAACCCAGGTCAGATGTAGAGAGGACTCATCCAAGGTTAATGGCTCTGAGAATAGAAAGAAGGAGAGGGCCTCATATGAAGTGAGTAAGAGAGGACAAGGAATACAAGTCATAGTGAGATTTTGAGGCTCCATTATTGGGCTATTAATAGAAAATGTAGAGGGACAGTTGGTTTTGAGATGCTCATTTGGGATGGAAATGTTAAATTTATAGGATACAATTTTTTTTTTTGCACGTATGTGTGTGTGCATACCATTTCATAGGGCAAAAAATACTTTTATATTTGTTACTATATATGGGATAATCCAGAGAGCGTATCTGTAACATTAAATGCTACCTTAAATCAAAAACTGAAGAAATCAATGAAGGAAGTAAAAGGTCTATCACAGAATATACAAATACTCTCACTTGCAACTTATGGCCAAAACAACAACAACAACAAAAACTCTCTTGGTATTTATTTTCCTTGTTGATTTACCATGTAGAGACTAAAATATAAGTGATTTACAAATCAAACATCATATTAGAAAGACAACCCCTTATTTAACCATCTACACAAATGCATTTTAAACTCAAAATATCTCTTTTAAATGCAAACCTTTCATTACCGTCTCTTGTTCCTCTGTTGCTCAGCCATTTGTTCCAACAGTTCTAGTCTGTATTTCTCTTTCCTTCTCTGAATAAGTTCTCGATCTTCACCTCCTAGATAGTGGTATCAGAAAAATGCAATCTTAACTCTTAAGCATCGTATGCAATTAGAAAGTCAAGTCCTTAAAAACTCTGTCTTAATTGTATCATATAATTACTGAATATGCAAGAAATACAGAAGGAAAAAATCACATGAATCAGTCCTTCTTCAATTATTTTTGTAATTAATGGGTACCTACTATGTGTCAAACACAAGATACGGGAATCATGCCCATGCCTCTACCAGTAGTCAAAAATTTTCCTAAATAACAGAATATTCTTATCCCAACCCCATTTTTCTAACAATCTAAGTAATATTTCCATTAATATCTTCCATAAGTCTTATAAATTTAACATTTCAATCCCAAATGAGCACCTCAAAATCATCTGCCCCTCTTCATTTTCTATTAATGGACCAATACTGGAGCCTCAAAATCTCACTCTAACTTGGATTGCTTGTCCTCTTCTATTCTCTTCATATGAGGCCCCCTCCTTTCTATTCTCAGAGCCATTAACCTTGCATAAGTCCTCTCTACATCTGACCTGGATTGCAGCAAAAACTTCCTAACTAATATCCAGTCTTCCCAACTTCCTTCTCCCTGCTCCAATAGATCCAGTACACTATGTAATATTAACTGTCATAAAATACACTAATCAAACTGGCACTCTGCTCAAAAAAATTCAGTTCTGCAGGAAAAAATATAAACCTCTTACCCTGGTATTCCTTACACAAAAATTCAGCTATTCAAAAATTTTGAATGCAGAGAAGATTATTATTATTGCATATGTTAACACCACAAAATAACCTCTTAATCTAGATATGCAAGATCTGGAACACTACAAAAATCACAGGGTATCAAGAATGCAATTGAAACAGCAATTTCTGTACTGTCTTCATTACTGGTCTCCAACCATCAGTGGGCACACAGCATCTCAGTTTGTCCATTAAGCACAGATATCAGCAAAAGTGAAGCTCCCATAGAGGTTACATGAATTACATTAAGATTAATAACTGTGTTTTATAATAAAAGTAAATATTCCCATTCCACTTCTGACCATGATAGAATAACCAACCACAAGACTTAACCTCACACTGTTTAAAAAACAAATAAACAACAACAATAACCACAAATTAGAAAAGTGGACAAAATACACAAAATAATTGTTTTCCAGACACTGGACAAGAGGTAGTACAGAACTGTAATACCTAAGGGAAGGAAAATAGATGAGGTGAGCCCTATAATCACCCAATTTCTGCCCAAATGAAATTTCCAGACCACAGATACAGGTAAAGAGGTAAAGAGAACCCAAAGAGGGCCAGGAAACTGAGCTAAATTGAATAGATAAAGAGCAAAATTCAGAAAGGCTAAAATGGCTAGAAGTTATGGAGCAAAGATCCAATAGGAAGCACAAAAAGAGCTCCAGAAATCCACAGGAGGTCCCTTCAGACTTTGCAGTGTGCTAGTTTGTGCATTCACAGAGTGAAATTTCATTTGGCCTGGCAACAAACTAAGAAGGGTATGCAAACTGAACAATTCTCAGACCTGAAACAAAGGAGAAAAATTCAAGCTCCAGCCAGCTATGTTCTTGGTGGTCTTTCAGGGAACACGTCAGAAAGGTCACTCTGTAGTAGTAAGACTAAACTATTCTCTGAAAGGAAAGCTACTCTAGAGGTCCCTAGCTAAGTTTAAAACTGAACTCAGATCAAATTGGTCTTTAGTGAGGGAGAAGGAAAGGAAAAATCATTTTGGAAAAAATTCAGACTGCAGAAGCAGCCTGCTTGAAAAGTCACAGCAACAGACAAAAATAAAACAACCTGGGGGAAAAAATAAAACCTCAGACTGCACCTGGACAGATAAGCAAGGGTCTGGCACAGAGCTCTTTGTTCTTTGTCTAATTAGTGAACTCCCAGGAAAGTTTCCACCTCCTTTCAGGCATATTCATAGTGGGAACTTGCATGGGGGTGGGGCAGGGGTGGCTTATCTAAAACAAACCCAGTTATACAAACAAGACAAGCAGCTTTCTGCTTGCCTAGAGAGGTACCCAGAGCTGTATAAGGTAACACGAGTTGTACAGAGAGTTTTACTGATAAGTTACTCAAACTGCTACAGAGATTGTTTCTTATAAAAGCTTTTCAATTCAGCTGTAACCCGGCCATCTACTTAGACTCCCCTCTTCCCTGCAGAGAGCTTTTTTTCTTTCACTTATTAAACTTTTGCTCCAACCCCACCTTTGTGTCTATATTTCTTAATTTTCTTGGACATGGGACAAAGAACCTGGGGTAATAGTTCAGACAACGAGAAACTGCTACATTAAGGAGCATGTGTGAGACTGCAACATTAGTAACAGAGAAATGTGACAATGGTAGGCAAAATTTTTTAAAGATGGCTACTCCGTTCCCTGCTCCCTGCTGAATCCCTGTATAATTCCCTCCCCTTGAGAATGGGTAGGACCTGTAACTTACTTGTATACAATAGAATATGGAAAGGTGGAAAAAATATTTGCAGATGTAACTAAGGTACTGAATCAACTAATTTTGAGGTAATTAAAAGGGAGATTATCTTAGGTGGACCTGATACAATCAGGTGAAAGCCCTTAGAAGGAATGGGCCCTTCCTGAATTTAGAGATTCCTCTTGCTGGCATAAAGTAAGTAACCATGGTAAGGAAGCCCACATGGCAAGGAACAGCAGATGGCCACTAGGAACTGTGGGCAGTCTCCAGTGGGTATCCAGTAAGAAGCCAGGGCCCTCAGTCATATAGCCACAAAGAAATGAATTCTGCCAACAACCTGCATTAGCTTAGAGGCAGATTCTTCCCCACTCAAGCCTCCGGTTAAAAAGCAGCCTGATGGATACCTTGATTATAGCCTTTTGAGACCATTAGCAAAGGATCTGTTCAGTAAACCATGCCCAGACTTGACCCACTAGAGTTGCTGCCTGAATGCAATTTCTAAATGTTCACTAGAAAAACTGGGATCAAACAACACAGAAGACCTAAAAGAGATACTTTTGTGACATTCAGGCACAAAACATGGCCCACATTCCAGACTTTCAAAGCAGACTATACAAAGCAAAAGCTGCAAGCTATGGTGAAGGGACAGAAAATCAGCTTGGACCCAATATCCCACACTCTTACATAGCAAAGGCTTGTTACTGTTCGGGGAAGGGCAAAAAAAATCTGGTGAAAAATCTGATGCAAAACCCTCCTCAGACACAAAGAAGAGTTTAGCTATCATCCTGGGCAAGGACAGAAATGTTGAGAAAGACCCATCCCTGAGGCCCAGATGCACAGGACCAGTACAGCATCAAGTAACAATCAACAGCAATATATTGCTGAGAAGGGGGAAGTGTGGAGGAAGAGATGCCCTCACTGTCAAGGACATGAAGGTCTTGCTGAAAACTGGGGAAAGTGCAGGAACACTAAGAAAATCCCTCTGGCACTCCAGGCCTCACATGAAGGACAAGATAGAGAATTCAACACTTCTCTCTAAGCAATCAATAGAAGCAGGTAAAATTCATTAAGGATATACAAGACATGAACATACAATGAACTAACTTGATTTAACTGACACCTTTTTTTGTCTTTTTTTGATACAGGGTCTTACTCCGTCACCCAGGTTGGAGTGCAGTGGCACAATCACGGCTCACTGCAGCCTCAACCTCCCAGGCTTAAGCAATCCTCCTACCTCTGCCTCCTGAGTGGCTAGGACTACAGGTGCATGCCACCACACCCAATTAATTTTTTTATTTTTTGTAGAGACATGGTCTCCCTATGTTGTCCAGGTTGCTCTCAAACTCTTGGGCTCAATCAAGTGATCCTCCTGCTTCAGCCACCCAGAATGCTGGGATTACAGGTGTGAGCCACCACACCCAGCGTTAAATGACATCTATAAACTACTATACTCAACAACTGCACCATGCACATTCTTTCAAGTACACACTAAACACTCACCAAGACAGACTATATTCTGAGCCACTCAAAAAAAAAAAAAAAAAGTCAAAGAAATTCAACAAACTTGAAATAACTGAAATTAATCTAATTATATTCTTGGATCTTAAGAGGCTTAAACAAGCAGTCAATAACAAAAAGACAGAAGGAAAATTCCCAAATGAATGGAAATTTTTAAACATACTTCTAAATTACCTATGGTTCTCTTATAAACCCCACAATACATTTGTTATTTAGCTCTAAACTAAATCAATGATCTTACTCTTTAAATAAAGAAAAGGCCCCAAGTGACATCCTTGGGGCAAAATTATAGGAAGATAAATTTCAGTTCAATTGAAATAAGAGTATCATAACAATCACAGCCATCTGAAGATGGAATGTCCTGTCTCTAGGGATAATAAATTTCCTATAGGTATATACAAACATAGTTTGGGGGGGAAAAGATCAACCACTTTAACAGTTTGTTTCAAATGTTAGAGTTCATTGTCTTACCAAATATTCATCTATAAATCCTGGATTGCATTAAACTCATGCTATTCATCTTTAAAAGGTCAGGATACAATAATCCTTTTATTGATAAAATTATTTATCAGTAGGCTCTCAGCTCAGAAAGACATTTCTCTTATTTTACCATGTTTTATAAAATACATCAGCAGGGAACAGTGGCTCACGCCTGTAATCTCAGCACTTTAGGAAGCCAAGGCGGGCAGATCACTTGAGGTCAGGAGTTTCAGACCAGCCTGGTCAACATGGTGAAACCCCATCTCTACTAAAAAAATATAAAAATTAGCCAGGCATGGTGGCACATGCCTGTAATTCCAACTACTCAGGAGACTGAGGCACAAGAATCACTTGAACCCAGGAGGCGGAGGTTGCAGTGAGCCAAGATTGTGCCACTGCACTCCAACCTCAGTGATAGGGCGACACTCAGTTTCAAAAAAAAAAAAAAACATAAGAATATAGCCTTTTAAAATAAAATAAGTAAATAAAAATAAAAGAAAAAATATAGACTTTACATGGTACTGATTAAACTGGTCAATTTTCACCTACAGATAATATACTAGAATAAAATTCTAGGTGGCATGCTATTTTTCTCACAACAGTCATTCACAAGGGAACAAAAACCTGAGAATACAGTGCAATTATATGTCTCTAAACCAGTATTTAATTTACTGTTTTTATGTTGAATGAATCTAGAGTGTTATTTAATTTCTTCATATACTTTACTAAAACCAAATTTCAGTTCATTTTTTTCTAACAGTTTTCACACAAAGAACAGACCTCTTTTCTATTACACATTTAAAGGTACAAACCAGAAACAACGCTCTCCTCACAGTTTCTGGTATTAAGTTGTGACAAGTGTCATATAGCAAAACAAGCTTATATTCAGCAATGGCTTCTAATAAACAGAAAATTTAGACCATCATCATGACTTGAACAAAACACCTTCTCAGAAACTACATGAAAAGAACAAAGGAAAGAAAGGTTTAATTTGTAGAAAATAAACTAATATACAAAGCAGTTTTGTACTAGCTGAAGAAACTAGAAAGAAGAATTAAGGAAAAAACTATCATATATAAAACAAAATTTTTTAAAAAGCAGAATGTAAGAAACAGCCACACTGCAACAGAGTGCTAATAAAATATGGAATTAAAAGCTCATTACTGATTGGTAATGATCAATCCATTTTGCAAAGAAAAGATTACTGAAACTAACAATTTTATTATCACCTATGGAAAGCACATCAGTAAATAATTTAGCTTTAAAATTATACATAGATATGTTCATGAATATCATGAATAAAAATACAAAGATATATAAAATTTTAAAAATACAAAATAAAGTTATACATAGAGCTATATAAACTAAATGATTAGCATAGTATCTAGCCATAAAGTAAGCACTTACAAATATTTTCTACTATTAGTAAAAATAGTATTAATCACAACACTGAGTGCTCACTAAAAAAGGATTATAAGACACTCTGTACAAGTCCAACTAATTGGAAGTTTTGTGCCTACCAAAGAGCATCCCTGCAAAAGGACTACAAGTATCTTGATTAGCAGATTTGGATGGTTCATTGTCTGAAGCACTAAAGAAAAAAAGACAGAGAAACAGAGTAAGTTAAAATCCAGATAATTTACAGGAAGCAAAATTTTAGAGTAAAATGTAGATATGAGTGATTAGCCTTTCAAAGTACTATGGACATTATAATATTTACAAATTTTTAAGGTTAAGGTAAAATCATGGCATTCTATCTCTTTATACAGTGCAACTCCAATGTATTCAGGCCTAAAAAAAAAAAATTTTGGCCAGGCACGGTGGCTCACACCTGCAATTCCAGCACTTTGGGAAGCCTACATGGGTGGATTGCCTGAGGTCAGGAGTTGGAAATCAGCCTGGCCAACATGGTGAAACCCCGTCTCTAATAAAAATACAAAAAAATTAGCTAGGTGTGGTGGCAGAGGCCTGTAATCCCAGCTACTCAGGAGGCTGAGGCAGGAGAATAACCTGAAACCAGGAAGTGGAGGTTGCAATGAGCCGAGATAACATCATTGTGCTCCAGCCTGGGCAACAAGAGTGAGACACATCTCAAAAACAAAAACAAAAATGTTCAGCTTGCTTCACTGGCTATATAAGTTCTCAAATAAAATCTTTTTCAGGCTGGGTGTGGTGGCTAACACCTGTATTACAGCACCTTGGGAGGCCAAGGTGGGCAGATCGCTTGAGGTCAGGAGCTTGAGACCAGCCTGGCTAACATGGTAAAACCTCATCTCTACTAAAAATACAGAAATTAGCTGGGCATGGTGGCATGCGCCTATAATCCCAGCTACTTGGGAGGCAGAGGCAGAAGAATCACTTGAACCCGGGAAGCAGAGGGTACAGTGAGCCAAGATCACGCCACTGTACTCAACACTGGGTGACAGTACGAGACTCTGTCTCAAAAAAAAAAAAAAAAAATCCTTTTTCATAAAAAAAGTTACCCCAGTTAAAAAAAAAAAAAAAAGGAATATAAGTGCACATAAGACCAGCTGCAGTAGCTCACGCCTGTAATCCCAGCACTTTGGGAGGCCAAGGCGGGCGAATTACCTGAGGTCAGGAGTTTGAGACCAGCCTGGCTAACATGGTGAAATTCCATCACTACTAAAAATACAAAAAAATTAGCCAGGCGTGGTGACGCGCACCTCTAATCCCAGCTACTCAGGAGGCCGAGGCAGGAGAATCACTTGAATCAAGAAGGCAGAGAGCCAAGATCGTGCCACTGCATTCCAGTCTGGGCAACAGAGGGAGACTCCGTCTCAAAAAAGAATAAAAAGAAAAAGAAAAAAGAAAAGTGCATATAAATTTAAAAAAAAAAAAAAAAGAAGAGAAAGAGTGACCTATGCACACACTTAGAAAAGATCATCCCTAAAAACACTCCTTCCTGGCCATGCACAGTGGCTCATGCCTGTAAGATCCCACCATGAGTTTGGGAGTTCAAGACCAGCCTGGACAACGGAGATCCTGTCTCTAAATTTAAAAAAAAAAATTTTTTTTTAATTTTTTTAAAAAAACTAGGCAGGCATAGTGGCACATGCCTGTAGTCCCAACTACTCCAGAGGCTGTGGTGGGAGGGTCACTTGAGCCTGGAAAGTCAAGGTTTCAGTGAGCTATATCATGTCACTGCACTCCAGCATGGACAACAAAGCTGTCTCAAAAAAAAAAAACAAAAAAAAACCTCCTTTCTTGGAAGACTGAAACAAGGGGAAAAAAATCCTCAAAGGAAACTTAATTGATTAGAACGAAACAGCAAATTATCTTCTTGCAAGCAGTGTTTATATATTATTTTTCTTAGAAAAAATAGGCATCTTTTTTGACATATGACATCATATTCACTGTATACTATAGATTCAAAACCATTTATCCTTATGTACAGCACCGGAATGCCACCAAAATGATAAAAAACTGTAAGTAGAAAGAGAACATAAAGATAAAATACATATAATTTCCTTTCAACACGACAGAAATATATACGAGCACTAATTTTACAAAGTAAGCATAAAAGCTATCTACTTGATAAACTGAAAATCAAAAATAAACTTTTGAAAGAAAAATTCACACCACAGGAACATTCCCAATTTTTTTTTTTTTTGAGATGAGTCTCACTCTGTTACCCAGGCTGGAATGCAGTGGCACTACCTCAGCTTACCACAACCTCTGCCTCCGGGGTTCAAGTTATTCTCCTGCCTCAGCCTCCTGAGTAGCTGGGATTACAGGGATTATTACCAGGGATTACAGGGATTACCACGCCTGGCTAATTTTTTTTTTTTTTTTTTTTTGTATTTTCAGTAGAGAGGGTTTCACCATGTTGGCCAGGCCAGGCTGGTCTTGAACTCCTGACCTCAAGTGATCCACCTGCATCGGCCTCCCAAAATGCTGGGATTACAGGCATGAGCCACCGGGCCCAGCCACATTTTCAACTTATTTCCAGTCAAGTTGCATCACCATGACTCTAAGATATTTTAAGTTTTTAGTCCATTAAATTATACTTATTTCTTTTATTATTTCAAATAAATTTACATACTTCGTAATGATAGGGACATCTTCAGAACACCCTGGCACACTTTATAACCAAAAACTTGTTCTTTAAAAGAATGCTGTAAAGTACTATCAATATTCATTTAGTACTACCTCCTCATCCTTTCTTTTCCTTTAATTCACTTCTAAGAAGAAAGGCTGTTAATTTACTATACCTTTCTACTTTTTCAGTTAGCCAGTTTAAGGCACATTCTGTTTCACAATGTAATAACTAAAGGGGAGAATTTATATTACATACTGTACCTTTTATTTTCAGCAGATGAAATTCTTATGTTTGACTGTTCTATAACATCCCCATCATGTTCCATAGGAGGCACATTCCCTCGTCTATTCCTGTGCATCCTTAAAAACATATTAGCTTATAAAGAATGTTCCACATACAGACCTTCTTATAACACTTTGGTGGTTTTACATTTGATGTTGGCAACATTAAAGGGAACAAAGTGTTATGAAGTTTTACCATAAACACATTCTAAAATTAAATAGAATTTGTATGATCTGCTGGTTAATCAGACACTAAGAGTTTAAATGTAATAATCTTTTCTAAAAAGATTATAAATTATTTTAATGTACTTTCTATAAGTTTTGATTTTTAAAACTACAAATATACTAACACTTTTTTATCATTCTATTTAAAAGTGAACCGAACACCTACTGGGTATTCGGACACAGTCCCTACACTCACAAAGATTATAGTCAAAATTCAAAATGAGAACATTTTTTAAATCAAAATTCATAGAGTCTGTGAATTATTTCATTGTATATATAACCTCCTTTTTTTTTTTCTGAGACAGAGTCTTGCTGTGTCGCCAGGCTGGAATGCAGTAGCGCGATCTCGGTTCACTGCAACCTCTGCCTCCCAGGTTCAAGTAATTCCCCTGCCTCAGCCTCCCAAGTAGCTGGGACTATAGGCGCGCACCACCACACCTGGCTAATTTTTTGTATTTTAGTAGAGATGGGGTTTCACCCTGTTGGCCAGGATACTCTCGATCTCCTAACCTTGTGATCTCCCGCCTCGGCCTCCCAAAATGCTGGGATTACAGGCATGAGCCACCGCGCCCTGTCATAACCTTTTTAACTTAAAAATACAGCAGCAGTCTGTAAATTAAATCAAATGTAACAAACCATGACATTTGCTAACACTGTAAATCACAGGAAAGAATAAATGTTACTGATAGGCGAATGGAAAACATTAACAGGGAAAATGATTAGCTAACTTTACTTACGAGGTCATAAACAACAAAAAGAAAGATTAGCACGTTTTCTATTTTCTTCTTTAAAAACCTTTTTGGAAAATAATAATGAATAAATGTTTTTCAATCAATCTTTTTTCCATTTGGCAAACACTGATTTTATTTTTAGCTTAATTTCTCATACCACAGAAACCAACATGACTTTTTATACCAATACTTATTGGCGTTCATGAAAATCAGCATTTCATAATCATTTCAAAGTTTCTTTACGTGGCTGTTGAGTTACCCAACTATACTGTCTTTCTCAAGAGGACTATTACAAAGAAATATGGTTGTTAAAGTGGTATTCAGTATTTTAGGTGAATTTCATTATCAGATTAAGAAAAATGGCAATTTTCCGGAAAAAAAAAAAAAGAAACTTCTCACTCTCCACAGAACCAGCATATAAAACTCTTTCTTCACTTGTTTCCATCATACAAGCCACTGTCAATATCATCTGTGGAGAAAACACTATTTGGAATTTTAATCTTAGTAACTATCACATGGCATAACGCATGAATGGCTTCCATTTTTTAATCCATCACACATCACACACACACATTCATCACACACACACATTCTGATGTGTGAATGACACATCAGCTTAGTGTCATTCCCTACTTAAACCACTTAACAAACAGGTAAATACAAACTCAAATTCAAATTTGTAATTAACACTGCCAGGCAACCAGATTTAGTTATACTGGATCTTTATATATAATGCCGAAAAGTGTTAACAGAGCAGGCCTGAGACTGTCTGTCCTCAGAAAAGCCTGACTATGTAGTTGACCCTTAGCTGGCACCTGGGAATACAGATTTTGGGAGAGTTACAACCACTGGCAGAACTGATAAGAGCAGCTCACTGTGCTTAAACTGCACAAACTATAGTTTATGCTAAACACTTGCTTTTCTTCAGGAGGTCTGCAATTTTGGTACATGCCAGGTACAGGATGCCTATGTAACCATCCCACAATAAAAACCTTGGGCACCGAGTGTCTAATCACTTTCCTGGTAGACATTTCCTTATATTGTTACAATTCAATGCTGGAGGTAGTAAGCATCTCCTGTGTGATACCACTGGGAGAGAACCCTTGGAAGCTTGCGTCTGGTTTCCTTCAAACTTTGTTCCATGTGCCTTTTACCTTTGCTGATTTTGCTTTGTATCATTTTGCTGTAATAAATTATAACTGTGAGTACAACTATACCCAAAGTCCTTATGGATCCTCCTAGCAAATCACCTAGAGGTCTTCTTGAGAACCCATGACGCAACACAAAAAGCAAATTCACTGGTGTAGTAAAGAGGTATCTATGCCAAAAAAAATTATATATAAAAATAATTTATTTATATACATTCTTTAATAATAAATCTTTATTTAAAAAATCTTTAACAGAGGCCAGGCATGGCGGCTCATACCTGTAGTCCCAGCTACTTGGGAGGCTAAAGTGGGAGGACTGCTTGAGCCTGGAAGGCAGAGGTTGCAGTGAGCCAAGACTATACCACTGCACTCCAGCCTGAGTAACAGAGTAAGACCCTGTCTCAAAAAAAAAAAAAAAAAAAAAAAATTAAATAGAAATGTAAAGTTACAAATTCTTAAAAGCATAACTTGGGGTCCCAGAATTAAAGGTCACTGAGATATACAAAAGCTTCTTCTAAAATTAACATAGGGCTTGTGGCTTCCTTCATTACTAGTTAAGTTTTCTGAAGATAATATTTAGATTAATAATTCTAGCTTATCTTTACATCACCACTGCACCCAAGGTATCCACACTAAAAAATCTTTTACAGGCTCTTCAGTGTATACAGATAGTAAAGCAAACGCCATAAACACAAGAGGTCATTTTCCAAGTTCATCCTAAATTAATTTAAGAAATGATTTTATTTATGTATAAGGTTAAGGTCTGTTTGCTAAAATCTACAGCAAAATCAAAAGATTTCCTACTGAACAGCACATATGAAAAGATATTCTAAGGTATACCCTTCACTGAAGAAAAAAAAATCATTTACAAGATTATAAAAGTCCACTTTGTTACCAACGATTATAATAAGATCGAGACTGAAAAATGTGTAAGAGACTAAAAAAGAGCAGAAATAAGCATTTCACTAAAAAGATAAAATCCTAGGGACACTATTCAATTTTATGAAATGACACATGATTTGTTTATCTTTTTTAAGTCAAGGAAGAATTACTGTTTACAAATATAGATTTTATAATTTTTTTTTTAAATTACCAATATAAGACCTAAAAAAAAGAAACCATGAAGGGAAATTAAGCTGAAAAGCCAAACTATAGTTTGGAAAGTTAGCCACCTTATTCTCTATTAAAATATCCCTACAATTTTTATGGCATTTCCTTCATTTACTAAAAGTGCCCTTTATATTTCTAATAAATTTAGCATTTAATCACCCTGAACTACCTCTGTTAGTTCACTTAAACAGCTTTTATGGTCTCACAATTTATTGTTGTAACCTTTTCTGAACAAAAAAAGTCCTCTCTGAAGAAAGCAACTAGTATGAATCAGCAGTGGTTTTAGAATGGTTACCTCTTTATTCAATCATCTCAACATTAAAGGGAAACAGACAGACAATAATATCCAAAAGTAATGCACTCACCTAATGTCTAAGAACCATCTGATTCTAACCAAAGTTCAGGGGTTCAGTTTAGGTTCAGTTTGTCCCTGGAAGCCCTTTCTGTTTCACTGTGAGAGTACCAGATTAAGACTATCCTTGTGACCCAGAAGTAATCTATCTAAATACTCTCCCATCAAATTACTAACCAGGTCCAAGCCTACTTAGTTTCCAATATCAAACAAGATTAGGCACGTTCCAGGGTGGTGTAGCCATAGAAAATCTACCTAAATATTCTATGGCTTTTAACATATAGGTTCACTTATCACACCTTAATATATTGGGTTTTGTCAGAAAGGGACAGAACTCATAACTTTGAAATGCAAATCAGATATGATTGAGGGAATAAAATAACTGCAAAATGATTTCACCATCCTACTAACTAAAAAAAAAAACAAACAAAAAAGAACAATATTTTAAATGAAAAAAATATTTCTCTCCCTATTTCCTTGAAGACATGAGTCAACAACTCTAGCTGATCAGGTAAAAATCTTAATACCCAAAGAAACCAGGTATAGGGTACAGGCCAACTTTATCCTAAAAATGAACATATGTTAATCTTTAAAAAAAAAAAAAATAGAAGCTAAAGAAAAACTCTGAGATGTTAACTGTGGACAACCAGTTTTCTCTTTGTTTTCAATTCTTTCCCAATTTTTATATTTACTTTGGTAGCACTGTTTTCTATTACCAATCCCATCTACCCTGTACCTGGTTTCTTTGGGTATTAAGAAGTAAAACTTCTTTTACTCATTAACATTGGTTAAAGTAAAACACAATAAAGTAAAATATTAACTTCTACAATTCAAGTTAATAAATAAGACTAGGATTACTATATTTAAATAGAGCCTATAAATTTCAAAGTATCTTAGGACATGCTATTACATTCTACTTTAGAAAGCTCCTAAAATATGATAAATTTTACTTAAATTGGTAAATATGAATAAATAAACAACACATATACACATACAATGCAACTGTCAATTACAGTGTTAACCACCTTGTTAATTATTTAAGAACACTGTCAGTGATTCATGATACAAATTTAGGAAGGTAACATCATTTTCTGAGAAAAGTTTTAGCTCTCCCATATTTATTTATTTATTTTGTTTGTTTGTTTGTTTGTTTTTGAGACGGAGTCTCGCTCTGTCGCCCAGGCTGGAGTGCAGTGGCCGGATCTCAGCTCACTGCAAGCTCCGCCTCCCGGGTTCATGCCTTTCTCCTGCCTCAGCCTCCCAAGTAGCTGGGACTATAGGCGCCCGCCACCTCGCCCGGCTAGTTTTTTGTATTTTTTTAGTAGAGATGGGGTTTCACCGTGTTAGCCAGGATGGTCTCGATCTCCTGACCTCGTGATCCGCCTGTCTCGGCCTCCCAAAGTGCTGGGATTACAGGCTTGAGCCACCGCGCCCAGCTAGCTTTCCCATATTTAAGTATGGGGAAATATTTCATTAATAATTATGGTATATGAAAAAAGTAAATGTTTATAGGGTAGAGAAAAATTGAAACCAAAAATAAAAAATTATTATAAACCAAAACTAGAATTGACCAGATGCTGACTTTTAGGAAAGGAAAAAAAAAAAAAGAACAAAGAAAACTTAGAAGAATTAAGGAAAATTAACTGTGCACTTCTCATGATACATTATAATTATTTTTTGTCAAGAACTTCTGATCAAGATTGCACAGTATGTTAAGAATAAATGCTTGGAGCAAGAGATGAAACTCAGTTCCACATTTCTTTAGTCTCAAGCTTTTCACAAATACAGTCATTTCTCCTATCAACCAGTTGATTTATAAACTACTGAATGACTGAAATCCTTTTTTTTTTTTTTTTTTGGTGGAAATAAGGAATCTACAAATCTGAAGTAAATCCAATTTTAAATTCAATTGTTAAAGAGACACATAAGAAAAAACACTTGGAGATGTCAAAGTTGATATAATAACAAAATAAAAATACATAAAATATGATTTATATATTGAAGAAACACTTTAAAGTATTTAACAAGAATTATTCTCACTCAACCTCATGTTTAATCTATTCTTAAATAGTATTTGGGATAGTTTATATGGAAGGAATTTATTTTATTTATGGGATACATAAGAAGATACGATAGTTCTCAAATAGAATGATATTCATTTGTCAGTTCATGTATAAAATTATCACAGGGTATAATTATAAAAGTAATAGATTAAAATATATAAAAAACAAAGAAGCTACCATTATAATATGTTTCTTAAAATTCCAAACTTAAAAAGGTATGCATTACATTCATCCTAAAGGTAAACAAATATCATAAAGGGAAAGGAAGTTCTCATGTACAAAGGAGACATCATCACCAAGAGTTGAAGAGTACTTGCAGTTCCCCAATTGAGTTATTTTAGTTTAGTCAGCCTTTAACTACCTTCATATATAAGCATTTTCAAATATAACATTATAGGATTTGGAGAATTTTCTAAGTATAAACAATTAGATTCAGATTAGAGAAACTATAATTGCCATTTCCAAATTTTAATCAATCAAATTACCTAAATCAGGTAAATATTAAAAGTATTGTGTGAGGACATAACAGCTACAGAATGTAGAAGACAAAGAACTGCAAAAGCTTTGTATCGTAATAGTTAGAACACTAAATGTACAGCATTACCACTGAAAATTTTTTCTAAAATACTTAAAAACTAATCTATTTGGACTAGTAAATAAAGCAGGTCCCAAAAGCTGCTCAAAATGTATTAACACTTGTCAAGTAAACAAGTCAATGACAAATATGAGACCGTAAGGTATTCATTCCTAACTCCAAAACAAGTTAGGTTAAACTATGGCAAGTATCAATGTTATGATAAATACAACAATAAACCCTCATTGTAGCAGTTAAGAAATTATAAATACTGTCACAAAAACATTCAAAGGAACTGAAAACCATCTGAAAATCTGATTGAAAAAACTTATGACTACAGGAATAAACTGTATTTCATCTATTTTAAGGTATCCTTTTTTCACACGTTTTATGTTATTTATTTATTTTTGTTATTGCTGTTGAGACAGAGTCTTACTCTGTCGCCCAGGCTGGAGTGCAGTGGCGTGATCTCCGCTCACTGCAACCTCAGCCTCCCGGGTTCAAGTGATTCTCCTGCCCAGCTTTCTGAGTAGCTGGGATTACAGGTGTGCACCTCCATGCCTGGCTAATTTTTGTATTTTCAGTAGAGATGGGGTTTCACCACGTTGGTCAGGTTGGTCTCCACCTCCTTACCTTGTGATCTGCCCGCCTCGGCCTCCAAAGTGCTGGGATTACAGGCATGAGCCACCAGACCTGGCCACATTTTAATATATGAAGTCAGAATAGCCAATGACCTGGTTTTATGTCAAGTTATTGCAGACAGTTATTTTTCCCCTCATCCAAGAGCACTATGAATTGAGAAAACTCTGAATTCTGGCCTCAAGGTTTCTTTGGACACTACTGGCATTATGAATTTGGACTGTGAACTTGAATCAGTACCAATTTACACTTCAAATTCTCAGGGAAGGCTGTTTGTATCTTTACTCTCCACTCACTGACAAGGTTGGGACGTGGGCGTTCCCTCTGTGTCCCTTTCTGTGGGGACAATTCACATACTTTTACATAATGGGTGTAGCCTTTCAGTTTTCCAACTTTATAACACGGCCGCCACCTTGAGTGTTTTCTTTTTCCCCTCAGTGGGACATAAAATAATGATGCATTTTAAAACTGACAGCAACTTAGAATTAATTATGATAAAACTGCTTCTCCCTACTATAATGATAAAAAGTAACAGCAGCAAATATTAACAATTAATTTGCTATATTAAGCTAATAAAGAAAATAAAAATGAAGTTGTAAATACCTGTCATTTGTATACACTCTCAAAAGTCTTCTATCAAAATCACTTTCATATCTAAACCTCTCATCCATTTCTTCACTTACTTCAGGATCTTGGCCTGGTCTATGATACCGTCTATCAAAAACACGATCCTCATTAAATTTGTGAAATCTTCTATCTGGAATGCCAGCCTTGCTTGCAAACCTCTGATGTTTTAGGTTGGAAATGCCTACTTCTTCATTTGCTTTTTTAATAATTCTTCTATTCCTTACTTCGAGTTCATCATCTAGTCGTCTTTGGTTCAGAAGTTCTTCATATGCCTCTGAAGGAGTTAAGACATCTTTTCTAGGACCCTCTGAATTTTCGCAAGATGTATGTTTTTGTGAAGTTAAATCAGGCTTAACTTGACCAATAGGTTTTTTATTTCTTTGACTCTTGGGCTGTTCAATTAAAAAAGAAAAAAGAAACAAAACTTGATGAGAAACTATCTCTCATAAGGTAATTAAACCCTCAATTTATACTTAGTCTATCATTTTAACTCTGATGTTTGTTTAATCACGCATATATATATATATATATGTTTTTACATGAATGTTCATATAAGCTTTACTTGTAATAGCAAAAGCCAGAAATAACTCAAATGTCCATCAACAGGGGAATGGATAAACAAGCTGATACAGCCATGCAATGGAACATTACTATGCAACAAAACTGAATGAATTATCCATACATTCAACAACACAAATGAACCTCAAAATAATCATACCGAGTGAAAGAAGCCACACCCCCAAAACTAGTATATCCTGTATGATCCATTTATATTAAATGATCAAATGTAAAGTAGTCTAGGGTGATAGAAGTCAGGTCAGGAAGATCTGGAGACAGTGTGGGAATGAGGGGAGGACAGTGAGGACACACAGATTCCAAAAGGTCCCAGAACCATTTTGGGGGATATGGGATAGGCTCGTTATCTTGATTGTGGTTTACATATTCTAAAACCCATCAAATTGTACAGTTTATGAAAAGTTAGTTTATTAAATAAAAATTCTAGGTGGAGGCCAGTGGACTGATTGAGCCTGGGAGTTCAAGACCAGCCTAGGCAACATTAATCGCCCATATATTTTTTTTAGAAAAAAAAACTTGAAGAAAATTTTACCTTTCTGTGGCAGGGCATGGAGGCTCACACCTATGATCCCAGCACTTTAGGAGGCCGAGGCGGGTGGATCACGAGGTCAGGAGTTCAAGACCAGCCTGACCAACATGCTGAAACCCCATCTCTACTAAAAATACAAAAATTAGCCAGTCATGGTGGCAGGCACCTGTAATCCCAGTTACTCCGGAGGCTGAGGCAGGAGAATCACCTGAAGCCAGGAAGCGGAGGTTGCAGTGAGCTGAGATTGTGCCACTGCACTCCAGCCTGGGTGACAGAGCAAGACTCCATCTCAAAAAAAAAAAAAAAGAAAGAAAAGAAAGAAGGACAGGATAAACTAAATGCAAATTCCTATCCTAGGAGATATTACTTCAAAATATTTCAAATTAAATTCTCAACACAAAGGATACAGAAAGTGGTAAATGTTTTGAATGGTTTGGCCCCAGATACATCAATCATCCTTCTTTTTTTTTTTTTTCCAGACCAGGTTTCGCTCTGTCACCCAGGCTGGAGCACAGTGACGCAATCTTGGCTCACTGCAACCTCTGTCTCCCAGGTTCAAGCAATTCTCCTGCCTCAGCCTCCCAAGTAGTTGGGATTACAGGCACCTGCCACCAAGTCCGGCTAATTGATCCTTAAATTTTGAAAAAAAAAAAAAGTATATATATATATATATATAGCTAGGAATTGTCAACATAAAAACTCATTTAAATTTTTAAAAATAAATGAAAATCACTTAACAAAACTGATCTCTAAAATTAAATCTCCCTAATTACATGTTAAAAGTTCTTCAATATGAGATAAAACAACTTTCAAAACTAAACATTTAAATGTCCTGTGTTTGGTTTAATTTGGCTTAATTTTGCAAGTATTTACAAAAAAAAAAAAAAGTAAAATGTCTAAAATAGAAAAACCTTTTCAAGTACAAAATATTCAACATGTGGTAGTACAGATTTACTTCAAAAGCAAAACCTACCTCAGTACTCTTTTCCACCTGCCTGAACTTTTCACTGGATTCTTCCTTACCCCTGAGAAACTGATTGTATTCTTTGTTACGTTCAAGTTTCAACCTTTCCTTAAAATAAAAATCAAAAGGCAGTGTTAACTTCACCTTCAGGAAAAAAAATACCTCAATGTCATATCGGAATGTCAAATCTGAATCATACATATCAGAACTCTTACCCAGAATCAAGCTTTACTAATAATTTCAAGGACAAATGTCACTGAAAAGTATAGGAGAAGTCGGAAGAGGTTTGAGGACACCCATACAGCTCCCCAGGTCTTTTTTGTCACGTAAGAATATGCACAACTACATGCTTTGGTCCATTAACACATGAGGTCTCTAATAGAAGGGAGTTGCTTCGTTCATGAAACATCTCCATTTTACACTCCAATAGTTAACAGAGCTTAGATGACATTTTCCAAAGAGCCATGCCACATAAATCCACAGATTGCAGGTTTGATTCCCAACAGCAATCCTAGACAAACCAGGTGTATTCTGCCAAAAGCATTCAGAGATAAATCTCTCCCACTAGTAAATATGATGATTGTGTTTGCCAAGAGAACTGTCATTAGCATGTTTCCAAAGAGATATGATGGGGTTACCTTCCTTCTTTCCTTCTCAAGGACACCTCCCTCTCCTAATGCCCCAACCCACTCCCTGAAGCACCTGCAGCTAACCATTTCCTTTCCAAGGTTAAAAAGGATCCTTTATATTTTAAACTTAAAAAGGCAAAATTATCATAGATTATAAAACATTATAATGAAATGTTCTGTTAAAGCACAAATATGTAAGATTAGAAAATGTTCTTAAATTTTAACATTTCCCGTGTCACTAAAACAACACAATCTAAAAAAGTATTAAAGAAACTAGGTCAGCCGGGTGCGGTGGCTCACGCCTGTAACATCAGTACTTTGGGAGGCTGAGGCGGGTGGATCACGAGGTCAGGAGTTCGAGACCAGTCTGGCCAACATTGTGAAACCCCACCTCTACTAAAAATACAAAAAATTAGCCAGGCGTGGTGGCAGGCGCCTGTAATCCTGCCTCCAGCTACTCAGGAGGCTGAGGCAGGAGAATCACTTGAACTGGGGAGGCGGAGGTTGCAGTGAGCCAAGACCGTGCCACTGCACTCCAGCCTGGGCTACAGGGCGATACTTTGTCTCAAAAAAAAAAAAAAAGAAAAGAAAAGAAACTAGGTCTGTCTTTTGAAATTTATTAACTGTCAATTTTGTCTTATATACTATTTCATGATCTCTGATATACTCTGGTGAGACTGAGTCACTACGAGAGGTGTACAGTGCTTTATCACTTTCACCATGAAGGAACATGCACGTGTATTAATGGAGTGACAGAATCACACATTCAAAGAACCCTTACCCTCACCCGACATAAAAGCTCACTATAATTTCACATCCACTCATTCCAATAACTGTGTTACATAGCATAAACTTTACAGTCAGAAACCCATGGTGAAAAAAATGAATTCTGAATATTCAGTTAAGTATAACTGAATACAGCAACAGAATCAACATATTAAAGAAATATACAATTATATGGTTACAAATGTGTTCAAGAAAATTTTTTTAAACAGCATAAACATGATTCCATGGATTTTTGAAAAAGAAATATATTCAAGTATGGAGAAATGATGTGATCTTCCATTTGCATTTAAATCAGCAGTATGTTCTTTTATGATTTTGATGCCTGGGAAAACTGCTACCCACAATAACTACTCCTATCCACCTACCTTAGCAGATAACCTCTCACCAATAGGAAGAGAAACTCCCAAAGTAGATGGATCTGTTTCACTCGTAGATAGAAAATTTGTCTGTATATATACACATTAAAAAAATATATTACCTAATTGCCTTTATAAAATATGTTGCATAAATGTGTCTTTGCATTCTATATTCTAACCTAGTATTACATTATGCAAAGCAAACGAATGAAATGGAATGAAGACAGAAACTACAAATCTATATAGACCATACCAAAAGCATTTGGAAAAAAGAGAATTTTCTTCCAATCAACAACTTCCTGAAAGGGAAAATCAGGCCTTAATTTTCATTTGCAATATATATATGTCTATTGATTCAAGATGATTAGAAGCATGAAGAAAAACTTTCCCAATTTATATTCGTCTTCTAAGCACATACTCTTCATTATCAGTGCTCTACTGTCTTTTTGTTCTCAAGGCAAATTTAAACTTCCTCACAAATACCTTAATGCATGCCACAACAGTTTTTTTCTATTTTTCCTATAATTATGTGAGTGAATATCTACTGAAATGCCAATAGATATAAATTATGAATGTTGTTTATGTGTTCCTCCAATCTTGTTCATTAAGCATTTAAGTAACGCAGTGTAGTAGAGGCAGCATTAGACTAGCAGTCAAAAGACCTAGGATCTATGACTAGCCCAAGCATTTATTAGTTGTGTAACACTGAGGAAGTCACTTAACTTCTCTGACAGACACTTTCTTCTGTAAAATGAGAATAGTACCTGTTCTGCCTACCTACCAAAGCTGGTATAAGGATGAAGGAGGATAAAAAATATAAAATCCCTTTGAAAGCTATAAAGCAAATACAAAGGACTGGTTAAAAAAAAAAAAAAATACACATGATCCCCAACTGGTAAAAAAAAAATACATATGATCTCCAACTTTCTGGTACTGTTACTTAGTAGTCAAATAATTTGGAATAATGTACTTCACTTCACTTCAGTTTCCTTGTCTATAAAACAGAAATAATGTCATCTACACATCACTAGGTTATAAGGATTAAATCAATCAATAATTGTCAATCTGCCTAATTCCATGCCTTTTACTTATTCACTAAACAAGCAATTAGCAACCATCTAATACTATGCAGGTACTATTTTCAGGTGGTAGGGATACAAATATGTTTTCCCTATATTCAAGGGATTTACAATTCAGTTGCAGAAACAGATATGTAAGCAAATAACCACAAAACAATGTATTAACTACTACAATAGCGTTGTATTCAAAACATTATGGAAAGAGAGTAATTAGCAAAACTCAGTGATTAATAAAGTTTCATTAAATCTGGCCAGGCAGGGTGGCTCATGCCTGTAATCCTAGCAGGTTGGGAGGTCGAGACAGGTGGATCACTTGAGCTCAGGAGTTCAGACCAGCCTGGGCAACAGGGCGAAACCCCGTCTCCACTAAAAACACAAAAAAGTAGCCGGGCTTGGGGCCGCGCGCCTGTAGTCCCAGCTACTTGGGAGGCTGAGGCAGGAGAATCCCCTGAACCTGAGAAGTGGAGGTTTCAGTGAGCCAAGATCAGCACCACTGCACTCTAACCTGGGTGATAGAGTGAGACTCTGTCTCAAAAATAAATAAAGTGTCATTAAATCTGAATTTACAAATGAGTTGTGCTACAAAAGCTAATTTGAAAGTTGGCTGTATGGAACTCTAAACTTATCTGACAAAGAAAAAATAAGACACATGACCAGATCCCTGAGTGATTTTACCTCCTATATACTGAAGTACATTATACACCTAATTATTCTGTAGAGTTATAAATGCATGAAAAACCCATTCACAGTTCCAACCAGGAAGATAGATTTAACATCCTCACTCCTTCATTGGGCAATTTCCCATTCCAAACATGGGTCAAGAATGATGTTCGAAATTTTCAATAAAATGAAAAGAATAAACAATAACAACAACATAGGCTGGGAGTGGTGGCTCATGTCTGTAATCCCAGCACTTTGGGAGGCCAAGGCAGAAGGGACACTTGAGCCCAAGAGTTCGAGATCAGTTTGGGTATTTAAAAAAAAAAAAAAAAAACTTTTTTTTTTATTATTATACTGTCTCTATCAAAAAAAATTTTTTTAATTCTTAAAAAAAGAACAACATAGTGAGTTTTTTCAAAAAGCTAAATTTTAATCATTCATTCATTCACTCATTCATTCAATAAATACTGAGTGCCTACCATGTGCCCAAACTCTCTGATGCATTTGGGACTGAAAAAAACAAATAAAGATTCCTGCCCTCCAAAAGCATACATTCAAGCTGGGGAAAATGAAAAAGAAATAATAAACATAATGAAGAGTAATTATACAGCATACTAGAAGGTAATAATTACTGTAACAAAAAGGAAATTAAAAGGACAGGCTACAGATAGTGCAGGTTTATCAGGCATGAGGGTGGGAAGAACAAAAATCAAGAATTCTCTTTTGGACATGGTCTACATAAGATAATAGGTAGATTTCAAAGTGAAAATGTGAATTATGCAGCCAGCTAGAAAAGTCTGAAGTTCAGGATGGAGGTCTGGGCTGGAGATATTAATTAACTGACTCAATTTAAAAACTGTTCCCGTGAGAACATGTCTTTTCTGTGTTTAGACGGTCAAGCATCTTTTAGCCTAAAAACAGGAAATCATCTCTGGGCAGGAAGGGCTCAGGAAAAAAAAAAAATTAATTAAAACAGGAAAAAAGATGGTAGTTGTTTGTTTTAATAACTCTTCTTGGCAAAATTAAAAGATTTGATTTGATTTTCTTTTTTTAACTCAAATATCCATGCAATCCAAGTCTGGAAGCCACAAGAGATATGAGTGGGACTTGGAAACCATACATATTTCAGGGGGTCCAGGAAGCTACAGCCAGCTCCCTATATTCTGTGTAGTTTTATTTTTCTCTTGCTTTCCCTTCCATTCCCACCTTCTCAAACGTGAACAAAAGACTCTCTCTAATTTTAAGGAAATACTGCTCCTCTACAAGACTATATTCTTTTTTCTTTTTTTTTTTTTGAGATGGAGTCTCACTCTGTCGCCCAGGCTGGAGTGCGGTGGCCTGATCTCGGCTCACTGCAAGCTCCGCCTCCGGGGTTCATGCCATTCTCCTGCCTTAGCCTTCCGAGTAACTGGGACTATAGGCACCTGCCACTACTACAGGCGCCTGCCACTACTACAGGCGCCTGCCACCACGCCAGGCTAATTTTTTTGTATTTTTAGTAGAGACGGGGTTTCACCGTGTTAGCCAGGATGGTCTCGATCTCCTGACCTCGTGATCCGCCCACCTCTGCCTCCCAAAGTGCTGGGATTACACGCGTGAGCCACCATGCCTGGCCGACTATATTCTTAATAATCTAAAAAACTGGCCAGGTGCGGTGGCTCATGCCTGTAATCCTAGCACTTTAGGAGGCTGAAATGGGCAGATCACAAGGTCAGGAGTTTGAGACCAGACTGGCCAATAAGGTGAAACCCCAGCTCTACTAAAAACACAAAAAAATTAGCTGGGCGTGGTGGTGGACGCCTGTAGTCCAGCTACTTGGGAAGCTGAGGCAGAAGAATCGCTTGAACTCGGGAGGTGGAGATTGCAGTGAGCCAAGATCGTACCACTGCACTCCAGCCTGGGCGACAGAGCAAGACTGTCTCAGAAAACACACACACACACACACACACACAAATAAAAAAATCTAAAAAAACACTCCTTCACATCCCTTTGAATTTAAAGATTTCTACTTTCATGAAGGCAATTTCTTCTTATGTCCCCCACCACTATCTTTTTAAAAAATCTTACCTAGGGAGTAATGCAAAACCTACAAGAGAAAATAGTAAATATCTGATACCAGAAGAAAACTCCACCTAAGAAGAAGAGGTAGCGAAGGGGAAGATAATGAGGTATAAGCCCAGGGAGTCAGGCTGGAACATGAAAGACATGTGCCATGCTAAGGAATTTGAATTTTTATCCTGGAGTGAAAATTAGCACAAGGAAATCAGTTAAGTTGAGCAGCAATTTAAGACAATAAGATGACAGTCTCTACATGCAGAACTGTCTTAAAACACAGTTACCATGCTCTTCACAGGCTATTTAAGAAAGTATGATGCTTATCACTACCTATCACATATAACCAGTTAAAAATCCACCGCCTTCTAATTTGATCCTATCCTGTACACATCGTTATTCCTTACTACTCTCAAAAAGAATGATACTCTGACCCACTCAGGCTGGTAAAGCTAATATGCCTCATTCATACAAAGCTAAAGTCTACCCTCTGGGTCCCCCTTTACTCTATGCTCTCCATCTGAAAAGCTTTCTCACTTTGATTCTCTCTCTAGATCATCCAAATCTAGATTGCCTCACAAAATAGAAATTCCCACTATGAGGACTTTCTTGATCATTATATCCTCCTTGTAGTTACCACTTTCTGAATTGTATGAATGCTATCTCTACAACTAAATTCTAAGCCTCTTGAAGACAGGATGCATACCTGATACATCTTCATAATAAGTGTTTAAAATACGTTAGTTGAATGGTGAATCCGTGAGATTCTTTTTAAAACCAGTTTTGTAAAACCATAAACTGTTTCTCTTTGTTTTCTAATATAAATGGACAAATGTAATTTACAGATTTTGTTGCAAAAACAGAGTAATCCAAATTCTGACAACATGTAGTTCAAATATCTTAGATATTCTACTACTCTATTAATCTTACTGTGATTAGCATAATTTAAGAAACGAAAAATTGCATGCTAAAAACAGACTTAACTGCAGAATATTCAAAAAGAATGCATAAGAAAGCAATAAACAAACGCAAAGCAGGAATCAAAAGTAATGACTAT
Organism: Macaca fascicularis; assembly: GCF_037993035.2. Classification (NCBI taxonomy): domain Eukaryota; kingdom Metazoa; phylum Chordata; class Mammalia; order Primates; family Cercopithecidae; genus Macaca; species Macaca fascicularis. The sequence goes on along the minus strand of NC_088382.1, from coordinate 77,074,884 downwards.
ATTAACAGAAAATTATAATGTGTACGCTGTCATCTGCTAAAAGCAAGAATACAAAGTGGTGCCATTCAAACATCTCAAAATCACAAATGAACCCATTTTCCTAATTGGTTTGAATCTCATAAATGCAAACAATTGCAAGCTACTAGATCATAAAAAAAAAAAGAGAGAAAGCAAAAACTGAAGGAGGACATTTTGCAGACAACCCTACCTTTCTTTTCCCTTGTGTAATGCCCTAAAGTCAAGGGAAACAAACCATTGACAACGTGTATTCAGTCAAAGTTCATTCTCTCCGTGTGTAAATCAGAATAAATAAGAGACAGTTTGTACATTTGGAACAAACATAAAGCAGTAAAAAATTAAAGAATATCTTGAGATCACAACAAACATCATGATTGTTTATAATAATTTTATAACCTAAATTTAAAACTTACAATAAAGCTTTACGTCGGCCATTATATAATTTAACAAAAACACTAAAGAGTTCTACTAAGTAAAACATGATATCATAAAACAAAAGCTTTAGTGGCTAAATAATTAAATGTAATTGTATAAGCTTGGCTCATAGGAAAACAATTAGCAACTAGAACTCCACATGTCATTTTAATACATAGTTGGGGGGTGTAGAAGAGAGGGAAACCATGATTGAACTACTTCAAACCATGACAACTTTACAGAAAACATGAAAAACCATAATTAACGATCTCACTTAAAATTAGAATCCACTGCCTTAGTCAAAAGGTCAAAAGTCTGTATTAATCTATGGCGCCAGTTCTCAGCAATATTTTTTCTCTATCAATGTCATATATGCCACTTAACTTTAACTATACTACTACTTTGCTAGTACCACTGAAAACCTAAACATTAACACATATGACTAATACCTTATGAAAACAAATTTAGGAGCTGAATTCTGAAACATTAAACCCAACTCATTAATAGAACTCGTTACCTGAGTAAGATAACGTCTGTAATCTTGCCGCAATTCTTCTTTTAATTTATGTTTCTTCCGTTCATAGTCGTCCCCAAGTGGTAAACTTAATCCATAATCAATTCCTAGAAAAAAAACAACTTCTTAATATAATTCATTTTCAAACCAGTCTCAAAGTTCTACTTCCTGTAACAAAGCACAGTAAGAAGGAACACAATTATGCTGATTCGGAGACTAGGATTAGGGTAAGTTTTTTACTAAAATGTCTCAATAGATAATACATTCACATAATCAAAAATATTATCAAAAATATCATTCTCATCCATGAGCCCTAGCCACCCTGTTCTCCTGTCCAGAACAACAAACATTTTTATTTCTTGTCTCCATGCAGAGAGTTTTTTAATGCATCTATAAACAGATACTTTAATATTATCATATACATATTTATATGCATGTGTGCATTACATTTACTTTTTCCCCCATTAAGATAAGTAGTCCAGCATTGTTTGGCATCTTGCTTTCTCAAGAACAGCAAAATTAAAGCAAAGCTAATTATCTTTACTTCTTCACTTAATTATATACTAATTTCTATAAAAATAAATACCAACAACAATTTTAATGCATCATTTTCAGTCTAAGAAAACCAGTAACATGATTTTCTTAGCATATAAGAATATCGTTAATATAACATGTTTCTGAGAAAAAATTATTAGGGCCATGTGTTGCTTAGGATGACATTTCTTTTTTTTTTTTAGTTTTCTACCAAAGAGCATTCAGATAGGATGAAATTCCTAAAAACTTCTGAAGTTAAACCACTTCTAATTTCACAAAAATGGATATTAATTTTTATTGTGGTAAAATATATATAAAACCTACCATTTTAATCATTTCAAGCATACAATCCAGTGGCATTAAGTACATTCACAATGTTGTACAATCATCACCACTATCCATTTCCAGAATTTTTTCATCATCCCAAACAGAAACTCCATAAATGCATGTTAATTTTTGAAGAAAAATTTTGAATTTGAGTAGTGTTTCCTTACACAAAATTTAAAAATCAAATTACACTTAGGGATGATGATGATGATGACTGTACAACTTGTAAATATACTAAAAACCATTGAATTGTAGACTTTAAATAGGTACATGTTATGGTGTATAAATTATATCTCAAGAAAGCTATCAAAAATCAAATTATATACTTTTCAAATCTTCAATAATAAAATACTATATCAAGAAGCATAGACATTAGATGAGTATTTAGATTTCTGAAGCTTCATTCCTTTTTTAGTTCCACTATACACATAATACTATAGCATTAAAAAATTATCATTTCTAAACAAAATAAAACTTGTCTTTTTTTTTTTTTTTTTGAAACAGGGTCTTGCTCTGTCACCCAGGCTTGAGTACAGTGGCGTGATCATGGCACAATGCAGCCTCAACCTCCTGGCCTCAAGCAATCCTTCCATCTCAGCCTCCTGAGTAGCCAAGACTACAGGCATGAGCCACCACACTCGGCCAAAACTTTCCTTAAAGATTCAGCTATGAGCACTACAGATGAAATAAAATTTGACTGTAGCTTATAAACTGATATAAAAAATCACCATTTGTGCCTTATTTCTCACAATGTAGCTGAATGATGGGAACTTTTCAAAAATGTGTCATATCACTGCTTTACTACATCACTGAAACATTTCAGGCAGGGAAAAGACCAGCGTAATATAAACATAAGCGGATGTTTATGGATTCTTACAGAATACTAAAATCCACTTACCGCTATCAACACTGGAATTCTCTTTATAAACATTTCTGGCCTATTTAACTCCTTGATAATAGAGCGTATAACAGAGGATTCCTTAGGGACACCTCTTACACATGCTTCTAACTCTCTTCCAAAAGAAACTAAAGCATTCCATATGCTGGGAATTTTAAATCATCCTAGAAAGGAACTGTTTCCTCTTGAAGGAATCTAAACCTTTTTTTAAAGATACAGAATTTAAGCCTAAGGAGAGAAAGTTTCGATTCTCATGTTCAGAATGGAACATCATATATAAAACTAAACTATAAAATCTATAAAGGCAAGGTCCACACACTATTCAATTTTATAATGCTGGCACATAACTTTAACCCAAGAAAATGTTCATCGAATAAATCTGCAAATGAATATATGCATGAGTGCCTGAGCCAGAGAAAGAAATGAGAAAAGGTGAGGGGGAACAATATACTATACTTAATATTCCATTTCTCCTGTTAGCGGTCTGACTGCACAGAGAGAGTTAGTTACCAAAGTTACATATCACTAGTCACACAGGGTCACAATGGATGTTCTATTATGCCAAGGAGAAAAAGACAACAATGCTGCCAGGATGATGCCAACACACTGCCTTCCCATCCAGGAACAAGCAATTTACAAATTTACAAAAAGCATATGTTTAAGGTGGCTTTTACTGCTGTTTTTCAATTCTACTGGGTGGGTTTATGTGGAAGAATGGAAAGAAAAACATAATTCATTTTCATTTAAATTATTACTCATATATATATATATATATATATATATATATATATTTTGAGAAGAAGTCTCGCTCTGTTGCCCAGGTTGGAGTGCAGTGGCGCAATCTTGGCTCACTGCAACCTCCGCCTCCCGGGTTCAAGTGATTCTCCTGCTTCAGCCTCTCAAGTAGCTGGGATTACAGGCACCTGCCACCCCTGGCTAATTTCCATATTTTTAGTGGAGACAGGGTTTCACCATATTGGCCAGGCTGGTCTCAAACTCCTGACCTCATGATCCGCCCACCTCGGCCTCTCAAAGTGCTGGGATTACAGGCATCAGCCACTGCGCCCAGCCTATTATTCATATTAAGTTAAAGTTTTATTTACTAACAGTATTTGCTTTTCACTATTAATTCAAATAGTATTATAAAATTGTCTTAACAATTTTATATAATAAAATATATATAAATATATAATCTCTTCTAAGTTATTTATAACTTTATTAATTTAATGTTTAGTCAACAGAAAACACTAACTTTTTCATTCTTATTTTTGTCATCTTGTACCATTTTATGGCGTTAGAGCTAAGTCACAGATATAAAATTAGGAACTGTATAGAACAATGTAAATATCCTATTCTTTTAAACCATGCATTAACAGTAACATCTCAATTGACGTAATGAGCTAAGGAACACGGTGAGGCTTACTTATTGGGCTGTTGTCTTCTGGTGGATCTAGTAGCAAGTAAAGCATTCGTGTCACTTTAGGGTCATTTGAAGTGATGTCACTTCATCAAGTATAACATCAATGACCCTAAGATAGTTAACATTATACTTCAGAACTATAGTAATTAGAAGTAATTGGTTTCTATAGCAGTTATGGCTTACATAAAATACTTAAGACTAAAGTATATAACTTCTTTAAAATTAACTTACCTTCTAACAGGGCATTCATCATAATTACTCTATGAAACAGATTACCATGGAACTTTTACTTTCTTTTCATTATTATACTATCATAAAAAGCATTATGTAAAAATAATCGAAAGACAAATTATAGGACATAATAATAGGCCTTTACATAATGGGTGACTTACAAGGAGATGTGACTAATTGAGGAGACACTGCACTCTTAAATTACAGCTATAAAGGTATTACTACAAGGACCCATTTGACTCATACAAAATGAATAAAAACTGTGGAAGAGTATCTGTGATTTAGTTTACAACAGGATAAACCTAAGACAAAGAGGACTGATAATTAAAACTATAAGCCTGGGTGCTGTGGGTCACACCTGTAATCCCAGCACCTTGGGAGGCCGAGGTGGGTGGATTACTTGAGGTAAGGAGTTCGAGACCAGCCTGACCAAGATAGTGAAACCCCGTCTCTATGAAAAGCACAAAAAAAGTAGCTGGGTGTGGTGGCAGGCACCTGTAATCCCAGCTACTCAGGAGGCTGAGGCAGGAGAATCACTTGAACCCAGGAGGCAGAGGTTGCAGTGAGCCGAGACAGCACCACTGCACTCCAGGCTGGGCAACAGAGCGAGACTCCGTCTCAAAACAAGTAATTAAAACTATAATTAGACAGATGCAGTGGCACAAACCTATAGTCTCAACTACTTAGGAGCCAGAGAAGGGAGGATCGTTTGAACCCAAGAGTTCAAAACCAGCCTGGGCAACATAGCAAGACTCTATCTTTACAAAAAATTTAAAAATTAGTCGGGCATGGTGGCCTGAGCCTATAGTCCTAGCTAGTCGAGAGGCTGAGGCAGGAAGATCCCCAGAGCCCAGGAGTTTTAAGCTACAGTAAGCTATTATGGTGCCACTGCACACCAGCCTGGATGACAGAGCAAGATCCTCTCCCTTAAAAAAACTGGGTGGTGGGGGGAACTATATGTTTTAGGACCTTCACAAATTTGTATCATTTTAAAAAGATTAATGGGAGCATTTAAAAGATTAATGTAAGTATTTCTCAACAATATTGATTATTGTTAATAACAGTAATGGTTGTTAAACAATAAGTTAGTAAGAATTTCTTTTAATGAAATAAACACAAATATTATGCCTAGAAACAGTTTAGGGAGATAAAAGATCTTTTATAGATCACTTTTAGGTGACTTTCTCTTAATATTACTAGTATGTAAGTTATTCTGACAAACTCCTTATTAAAGACATTGTTTCATTAGCTTATATGAACTAAATCATGTACATCCTACATGTAATAAAAAAACTGGACTGTTACTTTCTCTTGGCTTGGAAAAGAAAAAAGAAAAAAAAGTAAATGGCCTTTGCCTCTATTTCCTGGGAAGTAACCTCTAAATCCTTAAAATTTTCCACACAATGGGAAGGTCTTTATTATTCACGGTGGGCACCTTGGACCACACCTAATAGTTTACACTAACAAGGTAAATCATTGTGAGCCCCTAGTGGGTTTGACCTTAAAATTTACCCGATGATGGGAACATCTTTATTATTCACAGTGGGTACCCTGGACCACACCTAACAGTTTATACTAACAAAGTCAATCATTGTGAACCCCCAGAGAGTTTACACTACAGAGATGACAAAAACGGGAGCTGGTCATGCCAGAAAAACCAACCATGTGATTTGAGGGTTGGGCCTTTGTGCCAGGTGACATCAGCCAGGCGCAAGGGGAATGAATGTAGCAGGGCTGGAGATCAAGCCAAGAAGCAATGATTCAACCAATCATTCCTACATAAGGAAAATCCAGTAAAAACTCTGGACACTCAGGCTCAGGTGAGGCTGGTTGGCAATATGCTGTATCCTGTCACATACTGATGTGCCAGGAGGGTAATGCCTCCCTGAGACTAACAGATACTTCATGTTTGGACCCTCCCAGACCTTACCCTATTTGTCTCTCCCTTTGGCTAGTTCTGATTTGTATACTTATGCTATAAAACTGTGACCATTAAATATAGCACTTTCTTGAGTTCTGTGAGTCATTCTTATGAATTATTGAACTTGAGGGGATGGGGGAAACCCCCAAATTTATAGCCAGATGGTCAGACCTGAGGGTGTCCTGGTGACCCTTGGATTTGCAACTGGAGTCTAAAGTGAAGGCAGTCTTGTGGAGGCCTATGCCCTTAACCTGTGAAGTCTGGTCCAAGTCACTGTAATGCTACCTCGAATCCTTTTATGAAAGGTATAAATAGTGGTAGAAAGAATCACATGGAATTAACCATGAATATCATCAGTATCTAACAGAAAAGAATTTATAAAATCATAGTGTTGTATGATAGTTGTACTATGAGCTATCAAAGATTGTTTTCATTGGATAAAATGAGTATGTCCAGTTTATATATCACTGATTACTACACTATGCTTAATTACTTATTCAAACTATGATATTACAGTGCTTTAAGTCAATACCTCATTTCCAAATTTGACCTACATTAGACCTGTTTTTTATAATTCCTAAATGAGACCACTTAAGGAAAACCCTTAGTTGCCAAATAATTTTACATTTTTCCCAGTGTGAGAAACTATGTATTTGACTGAATTTTAAAGCCACAATTAATCAAGCAGGAGGTCAGTAACTAAAGCTTATGCGGTATAAAATTAGTCAAATTATATACTGTTCTTTAATAAAATTCCATGTGCATCAAAAATTATTAATTATGGTTTCAGATGGCAATGGAAGAAGCATTCCATGAAAATCAAAGTCAACACACCAAAGAGAATTGGTTTTATTTTTGCAATGGGGACATTAACTCGTTGGTTTAAAACATCTTTTCCAAGCAGTAAGTGCTGCACACTGTGCTAGGCAGTGGAAATACAATAGGAGGCAAGTTAGCATGTCACTGTGGTACAAAAGAGAAGCTGAATGAGTTCAAAACTACTCTTCAAAAGGAAAACCAATCCTCTAGAAGCACATGACAGGATTGACCAACCCAATCTAGCAGAAATAATAAGATGGAACATTTATCATACAAGAAAAAAAGAAGTTTGACGCAGAGACTAATATGATCAGATTTGTTTTATGCAAATATATAAAAAACACACAGCAATTTGGTAGAGGGGGCTAGACTGTAAAACAAAACAACCACCAAAAACACTAGGAAGCTTTTACAAAAATCTTACAGACAACAGAGGCCTGCATAAAAGAAAGTCAGTGGGATTACAGTCAAGTGACCTTATTTGAGATTTACACATCAGAATCAACTAGACTTGTGTAACTGCTTGATATAGGAGACAGGAGATGACAGGAATCAAGGATGACTAGGCAGCCAGCTCAGTGAGATGGGGAGCACTTGAAAGTTTGACATGAGTATAAGTTAATTTTGCAAATTTTGATTTTGAGCCCATGCCATACATGACCATACAAGTACAGATGTCCAATAGAAAATCAGACATATGGATCAAGTTCACAATAGAACCTAGGACTGGGATAAAGATTCAGAAGTCATGAACACACTAATAGTAAATAAAGCCGTGTGAGCGGATATGGACACTCGGGGAGTGTGTAAGATGAGAAGTCGGCCTAGGTCAGAGGCCCAAGTAACACCAATTAATGAAAAGGCAAAGGTCACCATCTTTTAGTTATACTTTTAACTCTCCATCATATGTGAATGTAATGATCAAAGAATAATTCCTAAGACAATTCAAAAACCTACATTTTTTTTTTTTTAATTGAGATGGAGTCTCTCTGTCGCCCAGGCTGGAATGCAGGGGCACAATCTTAGCTCACAGCAACCTCCACCTCCTAGGTTCAAGTGATCCTCCCACCTCGGCCTCCCAAGTAGCTAGGATTATAGGCTTGCGCCACCATGCTGGGCTAATTTTTTTGTATTTTTAGTAGAGACGGGGTTTCACCATGTTGGCCAGGCTGGTCTTGAACTCCTGACCTCAAGTGATCTGCTGGCCTTGGCCTCCCAAAGTGTTGGGATTACATGAGCCACCATGCCCAGCCCGAAAAACTACTTTTAAAAAGATGGAAGGCCAGGCACAAGTGGCTCACACCTGTAATTCCAGAACTTTGGGAGGCCGAGGCAGGTGGATGGCTTGAGCTAGGGAGTTCGAGACCAGCCTGGCAACACAGCAAAATGCTACCTCTACAGAAAATATGTGTATATATAAAAAAGTCAGCCAGCATGGTAGTGCTCACCTGTAGTCTCAGCTACTTGGAGGCTGAGGAGGGAGGATGAATCACTTAAGCCTGGAAAGTGGAGGTTGCAGTGAGCCAAGATTATGCCACTGCACTCCAGCCTGGGTGACAGAGTAAGACCCTGTCTCACCAAAAAAAAAAAAAAAAAAAAAAAGATGTAAAGGAGAAAAAGAAATTAATATTTATTGTGTACCAATTATGTGCCAGCCATCTTTTCACATATTTAACTTTCACCCATAACGACTTTTTGAGATAGATGTCATAAGGAAACAAAGTTTAGCTCCTGAGAGGTCATAAAGGTGCCACAGCCCAATCCAAAGCAAGCTGTAACCCTAGAATTTAAAACGGATTCTGATGAACCTTAGCGACCTTAGTGCTTGAGATAACCTACTATTAAACTTTTTAAAAATTATCTCTTGGAATAATTAAAATTTAGATTCATAAAAACGTAGCACTGGAAGATAATCAAACTTATTTCACAGAAAAAAAAATTAAGAGCCTTAGAGATTAAAAAATTTTACCAATATATAATACTTTAGTTCACTCATGTTACATATTAATAATTTATAAGAGATTCAAAATGGAAAGTTATCCGTATATCTGATATTAAAAGTAGGGCACTCACTTTGAGCTATTTGTCTAATGGAGAGACAAAGCTTACTAACCATTCAGTTTCTTGGCTGGCATCCCCTTGTATCCACTGGCACACAAAAACAATTTAGGAGTATACCTACAGACATGAAAAGCTGTCCATTTGAGAACAATGCTTTATCCAAATGAACTTATCATAGTTGACTTTCTTTTTGTGAAAAAGTTTGTCATCATCAATAAATCACAAAATGCACACTAAAAATATTCATACAGATACAGATCAGGCACAGTGGCTCACGCCTGTAACCCCAGCACTTTGGGAGGCCGAGGTGGGTGGGCAGATCACCTGAGGTCAGGAGTTCGAGACCAGCCTGGCCAACATGGCGAAACCCTGTCTCTACCAAAAATATAAAAAATTAGCTGAGTGTGGTGGCATGCACCTGTAATCTCAGCTACTTGAGAGGCTGAGACAGGAGAATCGCCTGAACCTGGGAGGAGGTAGAGGTCGCAGTGAGCCGAGATCATGCCACTGCACTCCAGCCTGGGCAACAGGGCCAGACTCAGCCTTGGGGGGGGAAAAAAAAAATATATATATATATATATATATATATTCATACAGACTGGGCACAGTGGCTCAGGCCTATAATCGTAGTACTTTGGGAGGCCGAGGCAGGAGGATTGCTTGAACCCAGGGGTTCAAGGTAATACTGAACTATGATCATGCCACTGCACTCCAGCCTGGGTGAGAGAGACCCTGTATTTAATAAATAAACAAAAATTTTTACGTATTCATACATTTTCTTTTTTTAAAATGTATACCTATCAACAAGCCAAAATGTGGTAAAAAGTTTCCAAATATTTTCATACCATACCATAATCAAAGCATTAGTATGGCTACAGTATTAACTTCTTTACAACTCCAACATGATCATCAATAATTAAAACAGTCTTTCACCAAACAGCATTTTGTACCCTTTAAGCATATTTAATTTTTAAATGAGCAAGTTCACCATTTTCAGTCAACAAATAAAAGTTTCTCTTCTCTCTCTCTCCCTCGTACTCACACACACACACACACAAATTCCTTTCAAAGTTTTCAATTTTTAAAGTTATGTTATATACAACTACTTCTATAAGTTCCACAAATCATAACTAATGCAGTATCACATAAAACAAGTACAAAGTTTTCAGTATGAGTTATATTTCATATGTAGACCATATTGACTTATATAAGATTCCAGAAAGAAAAATTACTAGGATTCCAAATAAATCTTTTTTTCTGATAAGACAAACCTCTTTCAGAAGAGCCCACTAAGAATATCTTAAAAGAAGTTTAGCACATCTAATGACATACCTAAGGAACCCCTGGTCTGTTGACTATTTGGTGGTATGTTTTCTTTAGCCATAGAGATCAGTATCTTACTGTTTTCAGAAAGCTTCTCTGACAACTTGTCCTGAAAGAGACATAAAGTTTACAAAATCAAAGGGGAAAAAAAAAACCATGAAATATACAACCCACCTCAAATTTTAATTAAACAGCTTGATGAAATTACACAGTACATCATAAAAGAAACTAAGTGTAAGGTTTGAAGAATTAACCAAAGGTATTTGATTTTATAACAGATATTCTAATATTTAACTCATTCACTTACCAACAAATATTTACTGAGTTCCTATTAAGTGCCAAACATTTTGTCAAGCGTTGAAAGTATGTAAGTTTTAAAAAATACAAGAATTTCTGCCATCATGAAGCTTATAAACTATTGGGGGGACACATAATTAACTCATGATTAGATTACGTGATATATAGACAGTGGCAGCAAGGGGTTATGGGAAAAGAAAACAGATTAAAGTAAGGAGGCCCAGAAATGGTGGGGGAGGGACTACAAGGCCTCATTGAGCAGGTGATACTTGAACCAAGACTTAAAATTACTTATGTACAAATTAATATTAGAAATTATAGCAAAACTGTCTTTAAAGCTATGTACTCCAAATTATGTCACTCCAAAGCCATAAGCTGGTCCTAAACACTGGAGAGTGGTTAAGAGATAGACTCTGGAGCTGCATAAAGGTTCTACTCCTCAATCCACCACTGTGTGGACCTGGACAAATTACTTAACTCCTGTGAGCTTCACTTTCTTAATCCATAAAACAAAAAATTTTCACCTACTTAACAGGGATATTATGATTAAATAAAATGATACATATAAAGTCCTTGGCATTCCTGGTACATGACAGGTTATTATGGAAGAAAGGCAACCTATTATGTTGGTTCCGAGGACAAGCACTGGAGCCAGGCTGCCAGGGATCAAAGCCTAGTTCCACCAACTCTACTGCTTTAGTCTCATTACTTAACTTGCCTCAGTTTACTCATCTGGAAAATTACAATAACAGCACTTACCTCATAGATTACTGTGAAATATAACCTCTTAAGAATATGCCTTGTCCATAGCTAGTACTCAATAAATGTTAGCCATGTAAGTAAAATTGTAATTAGAGCATCTATAGTATTTGTCATTTCAGCCAAGATACCTTTGTCCAGGACAAATGCTAAACCAGAAAAAAACACTGGACAACAGGTAAACCAGGATTATCTTGAACAAACCAATATATATGGTGACTTTCATTATGATGAACCATATGACACAGATTAAACTACATGCTGTATCTTATTACACACACTGAGCCCTGAGAAGGTGCCACAACACTCTAATCAGGGCTGTATTCTCAGAGCTTAGCATAGTACCTAACACAATCTCAGTAAGTATTTGCTAAATGGATAAATCAGTTTCACCTAAACAAGGAAAGCTTTAAGAAAGCCTTTCAGACATTGCTTTAAGAAACAATTATTTTAGGCTGGGTGCAGTGGCTCACGCCTGTAATCTCAGCATTTTGGGAGGCCGAGGTGGGTGGATCTCGAGGTCAGGACTTCAAGACCAGCCTGGCCAACATAGAGAAACCTCAACTCTACTAAAAATACAAAAATTAGCCAGGCATAGTGGCGGGCACCTATAGTCCCAGCTACTCATGAGGCTGAGGCAGAAGAATCACTTGAGCCTGGGAGGCGGAGGTTGTGGTGAGCTGAGATCACACCACTGCAGTCCAGTCTGGCCAACAGAGTGAGATTCTATCTCAAAAAAAAAAAAAAAAAAATTATTTTAAGAAATTTATATTAAGAAATACAAATAGTACGAAATAAATTAATAAACTCACTTTTGTAGATTTCAAAAAAACTTTTTAAACTAATTAAATCGAATTTTTTCACACAGACCATAAGAACTTGCTTTTACAACTATTCTGTTTATGTTGCGGAAGTTCTTTGTAATGGAACTGGTCTCATAATCATTTTATAAACCAAATAATTCTTCAACAAGAGATAAGAGAAACACTGTGAGATATAAACCACCACAAAATAAAAACTGCATTCAAAATTATTGCAATCCTGTCTGGAGTTAGGCTCCCAGAATGACAGCATAGAACGAAACAGAAGATTCTCACTCATAGAAGAGGATATTTTGCATTTACACAGGAGTAATCTCCATAGACAATTATAATAAAACATGTTCAAAGAAAATTATTAAGTTTACCTTCATTTCCATGTAAGGTGGATCACCTTCCAACTCTGCTTTGTCTTTGGCCAATTTGGCTTTTCGCTCTTCGATAAATTCATCCAAATTATCAGCCATTTTGCAGATTCTTTTAAAAAAATTTCAATGAGCATATCTGTATCACAGTATTTTTAGCCTAATTATCAACATGTAGACTTAGCCCACATTTAGTTTTCAATCTCACTTATCAAATTGAGAAATTCAAACTTAAGATTGATCATAAATACGCCTGCCTACTGCCTCTCCCAACTTCCCCAAAAAGCCTACAATATACTTTAAAATATCTGAAATAAAAAGAAAATGAAAAACTACCACCACCCTCCATATACACCCCCTCCCCGGCAAAAAACAAAGGCAAGCAAACAAAAAGTTCTTTAAATCCTTAAGCCAAAGCACTTTAAAAATAAATAAATAAAATAAAAAGTTTTTTTTAACTATTGGGAGATAATTTCTGACTTACAGAGAAGTTACAGTAATAATACCAAGAATATACAAAGATTCTTTATTAATTCCCTATTAAGATTTTGCTCCACTTGCTTCATCCTTTGCTTGTGCACACAAGGTCATTCTCTCTATACACACAATTTTTTCTAAAATTATTCAGAGAATAAAGTACATATATCATAGCCCTTTGCCCCTAAGCTCTTCAGTGTGTGTGTCTTAAGAACTGGGTTATTTTCTTATATAACCTCAACATAATTATCAACTTTTGTAACACTGATTTTTTAATCTATTGTCCATATTCCACTTTTGTCAACTGACTCAATAGCAGCCTTTAGAGCCTATTTTCTCTAATTCAGGACCCCATCTAAGTTAGGTATTGATTGCATTTCCCTGTTATATCTCTTTTGCCTTATTTAATTTGGAATATCTCTCTCTACCATCTTTTTGTCTTTTCCCAATTTACACAGGTGAAAGAATCCTGTGTAATAGAACAACCTTTACAATAGAACATCCCTTATCTGGGATGTGCCTGATGTTTCTTCATGACTAAATTTAGATTATGCATTCTCATCAGATATATTAGGTGAAATTTCAAGGTGTCACAAAAAGAAGGCACATGATATTTACCTGCCCCTCGTTAGTGATAGTATTTTTTATCATATGGTCAAGATGTTGTCTAATTTCTGAACTGCTAAACTGTTCCTCAAAGTATAAAGTACCATATTACATTCCAATGTATAAGAATGTATGTGGGTTGTAATGACAATTGCAATTTCTACACATTCTTGCCAAGGTGTGATATTTTCAGTCATTTTTATCTTAGTCATTCTATTGTGTATTTAGTGGCATCTCTGTGAGGTTTTAATCTGCATTTCTCTGAGAACTATGATGTTGAGCATCTTTTCATCTATTTATTTACCATACATATAATCATTGGGAAAGTATCTACTCAGATCTGACCTTTTGTTAAAATTAGCTTTTCTTTCTTTCTTTTTTTTTTTTTTTTTTTTGAGACAGGCTCTCACGTTGTTTCCCAGGCTGGAGTGCAGTGTTGCCATCATAGTGTACCTTCTGCCTTGAACTCCTGGGCTCAAGCAATCCTTCCACCTCAGCCTCCTGAACAACTAGGACTATAGGTAAGCACCACCATCCCCAGCTAGTTTTTTCATTTGTTTGTTTATTGCAGACACAGGATCTCACTATGTTGCCCAGGCTAGAGTGGTATGATCACAGCTCAATGTTACCCATTCAATTCCTGGACTCAAGTGATACTCCTGCCTCGGCCTCCTAAAGTGTTCGGACTACAGGCATGAGCCACGAAGCCCAGCAGGTTGTTTTATTACCATTAAATTGTAAGATTTCTTTATATATACTTAATAAAAGTCCTTTATTAAACTTGATTTATTTTTACAAAGCAACATTTTACAAAACTTGCTTTGTAAAAATATTTTCTGCCAATCTGTGCTCTGTAAGTTTTCTTGATATATTTTTAACAGTGAAAGTTTTAAATTTTTATCAAGTCCAATTTAACAATTTTTTCATCAGTTTTTTAATTTATTGTTTATACTTTTTGTGTCCTATCTAAAAAAAAATTTTTTTTTTTTTTTGAGACTGAGTCCTGCTCTGTCGCCCAGGCTGGAGTGCAGTAACGCAATCTTGGCTCACTGCAGCCTCCGCCTCTCGGGTTCAAGCAATTCTCCTGCCTAGCCTCCTGAGTAGCTGGGACTACAGGCACATGCCACCACGCCAAGCTAATTTTTTTGTATTTTTTGTACAGATGGGGTTTCACCGTGTTAGCCAGGATGGTCTCGATCTCCTGATCTCGTGATCCGCCTGCCTCGGCCTCCCAAAGTGCTGGGATTACAGGCGTGAGCCACCGTGCCCAGCTAAAAAAAATCTTTGCCTAACCCAAGATCACAAATATTTTCTTTTATGTTTCCTTTTAGAAGTTTTTAGTTTTTTCTCTTACATTTAAGTATATGATCCATTCAAAGTTAATTTTTGCAAATCTGTAAGGGTCAAGACTCAACTTTTTTGCATATGAATAGAGTATTCCAGCACCATTTTTTGAAAGGACTAACCTTTCTTCATTTAACCTAGAATTTTTTTCCAAACACATCTTCCAAAGTCCCATGAAAGTTAGCATCTAATTGGGTACGTAGAAAAAAAAGAAGCCACTAATGATCAACGTTTTAAGGCCTGGAAGCTAAATGTGGATAGAATCTTGGACAGAAGTAAGTCAGAGCAAGTTGGAAGATTTAGAAAGGTTTGGTTTACATATGTTAAAAAGTTGGAGCTAGTAGGATGTGCTACTGGAAATTTCCAGTAGATGGTTATAAATTTAAGATTCAAATTCAAGAAAATGAACTACATTAACTATGTATTTTAAAGATAACAGTTGAAGCCACAGTAAATGAGCACAGACAGGGAAAAAGAGAGATGACCCAGAACTAAACAACAGCCAGTGTTCACTTGAGGGAGTGACAGAAGAATTGAAGCTGGGAAAAAAAAAAAAAAAAAAGGAATAATTAAATAATAATTAAAACAGGGACATGAAACAAACCCAATCAGCATAATTAGTTGAGGAAAAGAGGAGAGATACAAAATAGAACTAGTGAACAGTATCAAACGCAAGCAAGTTAAAGAAAAAAAGCATCCACTGAACTTAATGTTTGGGATAATAATAATTTGTAAAATATATATATATACACACATAATTGTAGAAAAGCAGGCTTTACCTAAAAGAATATGTTGAAACTTATAACTGGTAAACAGTACCTAATGTAAACTTCATGCTATTATTTACTACCAAACGAAACACTGATTTTAAAACATAGCTTTAGGCTGGGCTTGGTGGCTCACACTTGTAATCCCAGCACTTTGAGAGGCCAAGGTGGGATCACTTGAGCGCTGGAGGTCAAGACCAGCATGGGCAACATAGTAAGATCTCATCTCTACTAAAAATAAAAATAAAAAAAATTAGCCAGGCATGGTGGTGCATCCTGTCGTCCCAGCTATTGGGGAAGCTGAGGCAGGAGGATTAGATCACTTGAGCCCAGGAGATCAAGGCTACAGTGAGCTTATGAGCATGCCACTGGACTCCAGCCTGGGCAACAAAGCAAGACCCAATCTCAAAAAAAAAAATTAAAAATTAAAAAATATATATATTTACATATATAGTTTTAGCAAAATATATTTCAAATCAACAAAAGTTGATACATTCTGGTCAATTTCTTTTGTTGTTTTTTGTTTTTTAGAGATGAGGTCTCACTCTGCTGCCCAGGCTGGTGTGCAGTGGCACGATCATAGTTCACTGTAACTCTGAACTCCTAAGCTCAAGTGATCCTCCCACCTTGGCCACCAGAATCACTGGAATTACAACTGCCAGCCATCACATTCAGCTTATTTCAGCATTTTTTTTTTTTTTTTGAGACGGAGTCTCGCTCTGTCACCTAGGCTGGAGTACAGTGGTGCAATCTCGGCTTACTGCAAGCTCTGCCTCCTGGGTTCACACCATTCTCCTGCCTCAGCCTCCCGAGTAGCTGAGACTACAGGTGCCCACCACCATGCCCAGCTAATTTTTTTGTATTATTAGTAGAGACGGGGTTTCACTGTGTTAGCCAGAATGGTCTCTATCTCCTGACCTCATGATCTGCCCGCTTTGGCCTCCCAAAGTGCTGGGATTACAGGCATAAGCCACCATGCCCGGCCTATTTCAGCCATTTTTAATTTGCTAATAGTCACAAAAGATTCTGCCTAAATCTTTCTGAAACAAAGATTTCCTAAATCCTAAAAATTCTGAACAACTCAACAGCAAACAAGTTATCATGTTTAAAAAAAATCAATCCCTAAAATCCTCTAATCTTCCTAAATATTCTATGTCTTGATAGGAATAAAATGATGAGATAATGCATATATTTTGCTATAGAATTTTGCACAGAATTTAAACAGAAATATCATTTATCTAGGCTGGGGGCGGTGGCTCACGCCTGTAATCCCAACACTTTGGGAGGCTGAGGCAGGTGGATCACCTGAGGTCAGGAGTTCGAGACCGGCTGGCCAACATGGCGAAACCCCGTCTCTACTAAAAATACAAAAATTAGCCAGGCATGGTGGTGTAAACCTGTAATCCCAGCTACTAGGGGACACTGAGGCAGGAGAATTGCTTGAACCAGGTAAGTGGAGGTTGCAGTGAGCCAAGAGCATGCCACTTCACTCCAGTCTGGGCAACAGAGTAAGACTCCGTCTTAAGAAAGAAAGAAATGTCATTTATCTAAAAAGAAAAAAAAGCAGTAACATGCCACCTTCACACGGAACTAAGGTTTCCATACAACCTATTAACAATTATTAACATGTTCATTTACATGTTGGTCTAACCAGGCTTTGAAAGATCTCCCTTTTGAATTTATAGATGCTTATACATATATATATATATTTTTTTTTTTTTTTTTTTTTGAGACGGAGTCTTGCTCCGTTGCCCAGGCTGGAGTGCAGTGGCGCGTTCTGGACTCACTGCAAGCTCCGCCTCCCGGGTTCACGCCATTCTCCTGCCTCAGCCTCCCGAGTAGCTGGGACTACAGGTGCCCGCCACCTCGCCCGGCTAGCTTTTTGTATTATTTTTAGTAGAGACGGGGTTTCACTGTGTTAGCCAGGAAGGTCTAGATCTCCTGACCTCGTGATCCGCCCATCTCGGCCTCCCAAAGTGCTGGGATTACAGGCTTGAGCCACCGCGCCCGGCCTAGATGCTTATATTTATCTTTACTGTAATTATTTAACATTATAAATTATAGAACTGATTTTAACTTGCAGTAATCAAAAGTACAAAAAGTACCAATAATAAAACATACTTTTAAACAACCATAGTAAATATAGCATATGCCATAACTAAAACGTAAGCTTTATCCGAGATATAAGTACATTTCTAATCACTTCTAATTTTGTCCTATATCTAATCCAATTAGATTATAATGACTTTAATATTAAAGAGTCAAAGACACTAATGAGTCTTCTCCTGGTAATGATCTCCAGTCAAAGACCACCAGGAAAACTACTACAGTTAAGTTGGATTTACTACTCATTGCATTAAGGAATGCACAGAGAACACACACCCTGGGGAACCCTGTGGTATTGTGGTAAGAGGGTATTGGAAAAGACTTATATGTGTTGGGTGATTTGGGAGAAGGCTTCATTTAAGGAAGTGGAGTTTTGCTCAGGATTGAACACTGTTGGAAGTGGGGTTAATTCTATGATGGTACCACTCAATAAATCTAAAATATAGGGGGAGGCTAATGCTGTAACTGGTAAACAAGCAGTAGACATTCACATCAGCTGGGAAAGGGAATGTTTGGTATCTTGTGTCTTGGACAACATTTGTCTGTGTTTGGACACAATGATGGAATGTTTTTGTCTTGATCCATCATAGACACAGAGTGGCCTTATCTGATGTTGACATTCTGTACAACAGTTTATCTTCAACAGAAAAACACAAAGTTACTGTGAATGCCAGGCTAGTTTCTAGCAATACTAGTTTCTAGATGTCAGATGTCACGGCCATTTTTCTTTTTCTCACTCCTAAAAGCATGTGATAACTTACATAAAACATATTTCAACTACACAATTATTCAAGAATTACTTGGTGAATCACAGAGACAGGGTTAATAAATATGGCATATGTACAATATACAGTAAGAAAGTTTGTAATTTAAGGATTAAGTTGCCAAAAATAAATCAGCTGAAAGAAACCTAAATGAGATTATTTATATCTCTGACACTCTACAATATAAAGTCACTCACAACTTTTTTCAAGACATCATGGCCAAGTATTATTTCCCCAGTAGCTGTGTACATAGTATGTAGATAATAAACAGTTCTCAGGAAAACAGTTTAATTGAAAGAACTGGGTTTGAAATATATTTCCATCACTTACTGATCTCAACGTGAATGACCTCAAGTATGTTCCTTAACATACCTATAGATTATGCCTAATCTATAAAACAGAAATATCATTTATTCTAGTATATTATGAAGAAAAAGCAAAATAATGCATATAAAAAGTATGACAGAGAACCTAACACTTGGAAATCAACAGATCAGGCCAGGCGTGGTGGCCCATGCCTGTGATCCCAGCACTTTGGGAGGCCAAGGGGAATGGATCACCCGAGGTCAGGAGTTTGAGACCAGTCTGGTTAACACAGCAAAACTCATCTCCACTAAAAATACAAAAATTAGCCAGGCATGGTGGCACACCTCTGTAGTCCCAGCTAATCAGGAGGCTGAGGCAGGAGAATGGCTTGAAACCAGAAAGCAGAGGTTGTAATGAGCCCAGATCATGCCACTGTACTACAGCCTGGATGACAGAGCAATACTCAGTGTCAAAAAAAAAAAAAGATCAATTCTTTTATTGTTTATTGTTGTATCTTTATAGTCTTTGCATATATGAAGATTTACCTCTTAAAAACAGAGCCTGTGGCCGGGCGCAGTGGCTCACACCTGTAATCCCAGCGCTTTGGGAGGCTGAGGCTATCGGATCACGAGGTCAGGAGATCAAGACCATCCCGGCTAACACGGTGAAACCCCATCTCTATTAAAAATACAAAAAAATTAGCCAGGCTTGGTGGCAGACACCTGTAGTCCCAACTACTCAGGAGGCTGAGGCAGGAGAATGGAGTGAACCCGAGAGGCAGAGCTTGCAGTGAGCCGAGATCGTGCCACTGCACTCTAGCCTAGGTGACAGAGCGAGACTCTGTCTCAAAAAACAAAACAAACAAACAAAAAAACAGAGCCTGCAAACAAAGTATGCTGAGATTTAAATCATCAATAATTGATACTTGGTTATCATAATCTATACTAACTTCTCTAAATCTTAACCTTTGGCTCGTTATGCTTATCATATAGATATAAGCAGACCAGAGCATACCCATTCTGCTAAGTCTAGTCAAATCCAATAAACAGAACCCAGTAAGAACTGAGTTTGCCCAATTCCTTCTCCCAAATTCATCAGTCACAAAAAGATGGGAAAATGTTGCTCCTATCCTTTTCCCTCTCAAGGACTGGAGTACAAATTTCCTTCCCACTATGGGAGCATGAGAAACGGAAAATGACTCCCCTCCTAAAGCAAGACATTGTGCTAGAGGCTGGCGTGATCAAAAATATAAAATGTGGCCGGGGCATGGTGGCTCATGCCTGTAATCCCAGCACTTTGGGAGGTCAAGACAAGCAGATGGCTTGAGGTCAAGAGTTTGAGACCAGGCCGGCCAACATGACAAAACCTCATCTTTACTAAAAATATAAAAAATTAGCTGGGCGTAGCAGGAGGCTGAACCATTGCTTGAAAACGGGAAGCAGAGGTTGCAGTGAGCCAAGATCACATCACTGAACTCCAGCATGGGTGACAGAGTGAGACTCTGTCTCAAAAAACAAAAAACCAAACAAAAAAAACCAATGTGTACATATGTATATATGTGTGTATATATGTATGTATGTATATATGTGTGTATATAAGTATATATGTGTATATAAGTATACATGTATACGTGTATATATGTGTATATAAGTATACATGTATACGTATATATATGTATATATATGTATATATATAAACATGATTCTTGTCCTCAAATTTGGACAAGATAATGCCCCCTGCCACAGCGGCTGACAGGAGCTAAATGTGAGATATCCATAATGGATGCACTGGAGATATGAAGAAAACAATCTAAAAATGTCTAGAACTCAGAATAGAACCCAGGCTGGAAATAAAGATCTAGCAGTATATAAAATAATCATTAAGGCTGTGGGAGAAGTTTTGCCTGGAAAAAGAGACCCTAGAGTAGGGGAACAGGACCTAGGTGTCAAAGTGTGATAACATGTGGGGTAGGGGGAGGGGCCAGTGAAAGAGCTTTAGAAGACAGGGAGGGACAAAGTGACCAGGACAATGTTTCTCACTTCTCATCCATCCAGAGATCTGTCTACCGCATGAAAGGTTCTCCATCTTTCTCCTGGCAGATGGCATCCACATGAGCAACTTCCTCCCATGGGTACACCCAAATTTTGACAAATTTCCCTAATATTGCTAACATGTAAAAACTGTTGCTGGGGGAAAGAGGGAGGCTGGGAGACAGGATACAAAGAGAGAGTGAATAAATATATAAAACCATGTTGAAGTCTTTCAGCAGCTACTAATAATACACCCTTAATGGTGATAAAGGGCAATAACATAAATTAGCCTTAGGGTTATGCCAAATTGCTGAAACACTTGCTCAAACATCCTTGCCTGCCACTCAGAAAAGTACATCAGAACCTAAGTCAGAATGATGTTAAAAGGATAATCTGGGGCTGGGCACGGTGGCTCAAGCCTGTAATCCCAGCACTTTGGGAGGTCCAGACGAGCGGATCACGAGGTCAGGAGATCGAGACCATCCTGGCTAACACGGTGAAACCCCGTCTCTACTAAAAATAATACAAAAAGCTAGCTGGGCGAGGTGGCGGATGCCTGTAGTCCCAGCTACTCGGGAGGCTGAGGCAGGAGAATGGCGTAAACCCAGGAGGCGGAGCTTGCAGTGAGCTGAGATCCGGCCACTGCACTCCAGCCTGGGCGACAGAGCGAGACTCCGTCTCAAAAAAAAAAAAAAAAAAAAAGGATAATCTGAAATCTGCTCAAATGTGTAACAGTTAAATAATATTTGTCTGAAAGCTTCATTTGAGAAAAACTGTACCGAAAGTGGCCTGTTTCAATTTACTCTGTCTAAACGCACCCACTGCCTCCCAGAAGGCTATCTGGCAGAAGACCCAAACGTGGCCTGGCATGTGGCTCAGGGCCGTAATCCCAGCATTTTTGGGAAGCCTAGGCAAAGGCTTCTGACTTGAGGTCAGAAGTTCGAGACCAGCCTGGCCAACAAGGTGAAACTCCTTCTCTACTAAAAGTACAAAAATTAGCTGGGCGTGGTGGCATGCACTTGTAGTTCCAGCTACTCAGGAGGCTGAGGCAGGAGAACTGCTTGAACCTGGAAGGGGGAGGTTGCAGTGAGTCCAGATGGTGCACTGCACTCCAGCCTATACAACAGAGCGAGACCCTGTCTCCAAAAACAAAACAAACAAACAAACAAAAAATTGATCCTTGTGGAGCATTTCAGTAGATATTTAATCACCAGAAAGCTAGCGACCTCCTAGGGAGAAGAATGATACGGAGAAAATACCTCAGTAGCTCCCATGGAGCTTGTTAACATGACAAGTCATTCTTTCACACAGAACAGAGCCTAAATAACTTGTAAAAGGCCTAAATTAGCATTTTACAAATTCCTATTGGTTGCTTTTAGGCCCCTGCATTTTCCCTGGTGTTTGGAAACCAGGTGGTGGTTTACTTCAGAATTTAGTCTTCCCCGAAATCCTAGTTAAGCGTCTTAATCCTACAATCTTGAGAGCTAGCCTCTCTCAAAAGATGAGTTCCATTAATAACATGTACTGACAACTGGATTCAAGTCCCACGTAAGATTCCTAAAATCAAGGCAGTTAGAAACAAGAGGTTCAAGCTCAAGCAATCGGGCAATCACGGGGGGAAATACGGTAACAACAATACCGAGCTACAGTGAAGATTAAGTAAGTTTTACTAGCAAAGCAGTGCGCACAAGCACTCCCACGTTAACAATAACAAGCACCGAGGGGCTAGAAAGGCGCCTGGGGAGGCTTGACAGAGCAGGGGAGGCCTCGCAGTTGGGTAGAGGAGGCGCGTGGGAACCAAGGCACTGCTCGCCCTCAGGCCCTGGAGGTGACTGACTAGGAAGCGTCAGTGCGTCGTCAGGCAACCAGCTAACAACAACACCGCGGGCGGCAGCGACCACGGTGGCCCAGGAATCCCGACCGTGTAACCAGGGCACCTCCCCGAACCCGGCAGCTGCAAGACCCCTGCTCACAGGAACTCCCGCCCCCAACCCTCATAACTCAGTCAATGGTGCCCGCCTCTCGGCCGCGAGACCCCAACTCTCCACACCCGTAACTCGGGCACCTCCCCCACTGCGCCCAACCGCCACGATGCCCCCTGCCGACAAGAAACCACCCCCCTCTTCCACCCCCAGACTCCAAAGCCTGTAACTCCGGCACGTCGCCGGCCTAGTTGCCTCGAGACCTACGCCCCGAGGGAGCCCCTGCCCCTACCCCCGCTCCGGGGCCGCGAATGCAGCCCCAGGACTCTCCACTCTCAACCCACACCACACCGCACGACACCCCGCAGCTCACGCTCCCCATCCGCGGCTGGCTGACTCTTACTCAGGGGAGCGGGCTCCCTGAGACCGGGAGACGAACAGTGCTCTACAGGATCGTCGCGAACCGAAAAGGTAGCAGCCGCCACCTGGCGCGGAAACAGCGCGAAAAACCTCCGGGCTTGGGCTCCGCCCCTCAGGCCCAGCCCTCCGCCCGTCCTTCGCCCTCCGCCCTCCGCCTGGTGCGGCCCCGCCCTCACTGCAGGCGGCCGCGCGGCAAGACATCGCCCCCTGCTGTCCCGGAGGCCGCATAGCTGCCCGCTGCTCTCTCGGTTCGCCAGCACCCTGGCAGGGGACTTGGACAACCCGTTCTCCCGCTTTGCCCAGGGGCTATTAAACCGTGGGGGCCACTTCTCAGGCTAAATCTACTTCAGCCTCTCCAACCTCCCATGCACCAGCCAGCTTGGGAACAGTGTCAGAGCCTGGAAAGAAAAATGGGGAGGTAGTGAGAGGAAAAATGTTGGCATACCTCTCAGGGCGTTACTCTAGCCCAGGAGTGTCGTCAACGTTGGGTCCTGGGCTTTCCTTATCATTTTCAACATGTTATTCAGTTCACCCCAATACAATAGCATATGGCCATATGCTACTACTAGAAAAGAGACCTCTAGTTTCCCAGGAGAGTGGAACTAAGGGTAGGTATTAATGTACTATTTTACCCTAAATTTCTTTGTAAGATGGTTTTAAAGCAAATTTTCTTCAACTGAAAGTGCCAAAACAGCAAGCTGTGGTGTGGATTCGATAATTCCAATGTTTTTGTCTTAACTGATTATTACAACGCATTGTAACAGTTACAGAAGCACCTACAGAGACTTAAGAGACATCATGGAAGGAATGGTCATTGGAGTGTCAAGAAAGAGTTCGTGGTCGATCTCACTGGACTGTATTTTTAAAGATTAATATGAGTTCCCAGGCAGAAAATGTAGGAAAGAGCATTTCAAGCAATGCTGACCACATATGCAAAGCCAAAGGAAATATATTTGCATTGCTAGAACGAAAAGTTTCAGGGGGGACTAAAGAGAGATGAAGCTGGAAGAGGTGCGTAGGGGCCAGGTTGTTAACAGCTGTGGTGCTATCTTTTCTTTTTTCTTTTTCTTTTCTTTTCTTTTTTTTTTTTTTTTTTTCTTTTTTGAGACTGGCTCTGTCTCACAGGCTGGAGTGGCGCGATCTAGGATCACTGCAACTTCCGCCTCCTGGGTTCAAACGATTCTCCTGCCTCAGCCTCCTGAGTAGCTGGGTCTACAGGCGCACACCATCACGACTGGCTAATTTTTTTGTATTTTTTTAGAGACTTCACCATGTTGGCCAGGCTGGTCTCGAACTCTCGATCTCAAGTGATCCGCCCGCCTCGGCTGCCCAAAGTGCTGGGATTACAGGCGTGAGCCACTGCGCCTGGCCTGTGATGCTATCTTTTCAGGAAAGGAAAAAAAAAAAAAAATCTTGAACACCTATGCTAGGTGCTAGGAGATAAAACAAGGAACGCAGACCTGCTCCCTGTGTCTTGAAACTTAAAATCTTGCATGGATGGAGAAATGAGATGGAGAAAAAAGAAAACCTAAAACACGTAAACTAATTTAAAAAATAATTGAACATTGTATTAACTGTAGGAAGAAAACAAACCAGTTGCCGAGATTAATTACGCTTTGGGAACAAATGCGGTTCACAGGAGTACCAAAGATTTAACTGTAACCTATTATAAGAACTGAGTACTGGACATTTTCAGAACAGTAATGGCACATAATTCACAGCAGTGCCAAAGATTTAACTGTAACCTATTATAAGAACGGAGTACTGGACATTTTCAGATCAGTAATGGCACATTATGCATATGTAGATGTTAATTTTTACCGACACCCAAAAAGACATGACAATAGCAATCAAGGAGTACCCACTGCCTCCTGGCATCGATAGAAAAAGCCCATCTGCAAGTTAAGTGCCAAGCCACCACGAGCCCGTTAGCTTTTACGCATGTGCAGTGAGTCATCTTGAAGTAAACTGGAATGCCATGTTTATCTTCCTCTCAACCAGCTTCCAGAACGACTTTTAGCTCAGTTGTACAACAGACGGCCTTACCCTTTAGTCTTTCAACAAACATCTCATTTAAGGTACCTAGACCCACACAAAAACACTTTCTGCCCTCCACATCCCACCGTTAAGGCTCCAACTACCTTTAATATGGCGGAGACCGAGCCTGCGCAGTACAAGCAGAGAAGGCAAATAACAGTTTCTGGAATAACGTTACATGCCCTTCTTCCGGTATGGAAGACTATACCATTCCCATACCCTATAATTCTGTTTGTTCTATTTCACACATACAATTTTCCGAGACAAGATGTTCTAATTTAAGTCACAAGAAGATTCGTCTCTCCCTATTCCTGTAACTGCTGCTTATATCGTCACGTCCCGGAAAGGTCCCTGTCTTCCCTGAATGGTCTCTACCAAGTTCACCTCCGGTTCTAGGTGTCATGGCTGCCCCGAGAGTCTAGGTAAGAGTTTGTTCCCGTGGTGCGGAGGGTCAAGGCCCACACCCGGAGACCTAGCGAGGTAAAGTTGCGTCTTGGTTGTAGAGACGACAACTTCTCCGCTTTCTCTGCAATGGCGGCGTCCGGGAGCGGTATGGCTCAGAAAACCTGGGAATTGGCCAACAATATGCAGGAAGCTCAGAGTATCGATGAAATCTACAAATACGACAAGAAACAGCAGCAAGAAATCCTGGCGGCGAAGCCCTGGACTAAGGAGTGAGGAGGTCCCTGGCGAGACGCAGGGGAGGGAAGGGTTGGCGGGAGTTTAAGAGACCCAGAGGGAGAGGGAGGTGAAAGGGGTGAAGAGCTTTCACCGACGGGGAGGGGAACAGAATATGCGCCTTGGATCTGCAAGTAGAGCCTAAGCCCTCCGCTGGGGCTTTGACTCCCCTTTCTGTCGCTTTAATCCATTTACCCCCGGATGATGTAAGGGGAGAACAACAAGCGGTGATTTAAGTTGTCACTTCTGAACATCCGTATTGTCATATATGCCGCACACCCTGCCTTGAACCCAGTGGCGACATGCACCTTATTTGGGTCTTCAGCTATTCCCTTACTGGGGACCGCAGTTGTTTTCAGAAATCGAGTCAGCAGCTCAAGGTCTCAAAAATAGCTATGAGCTATTTTCTTTTATTTTCTTTTTTAACTAGAGGTGGGTCCTCGCTATGTCGCTCAGGCTGATCCCGAGCTCCTGCCTTCAAGCGATCCTCCCACCTTGGCCTTCCAAAATGCTGGAATTACAGGCGTGAGGCCTGGGTCTATAATAGTTTTTTGATTGCTGATAATTATTTCGGAGGCACACGGAGGCTCTACCTGGTCTCTACAATGTTACTCCATCAGTTCCCATAAGCCAGAAATTTTAAAAATAGAGCTTAAGACTTTTTGCCCTTCAACAATACCCATTTTTCCCTGGGAGTGGTGACAAGTCGAGGGATCTTTACCCATAATATTTATGTTTTCCTGAGAGCATCTCCTGAGAGATTTCCTGCTCTCAGGAAAAGATAATTATTACGGGCTATGTTTGAGAGAGAGTAAAAGGAGCACAAAAGCTAATGGTTAGATAGAAATGAGAGCTGCAGTCAACAAGAGGACATACTTCTACTGCCTCACAGTTTTTTTTACAAAGCTAGCCTTGTCTCAGTATTCAGATTCCACAATGGTGAATTGCGGAAGCATCTAGCTAGAGATTTCCACGTCATTTAATCTTTATGACAACCCAGTACAGTATATCCATCCTTTTTTTACAAATTAAAAAACAAGCAAATACATTATGTAATTTATGATCACACTGAGATAAGTGAACTCTTAGCTGAGCAATAGTCAGACCTAAGATCAAACTTCACAGCTGTCACTAACTAGTTGACTGACCTTAGGAAATTTACTTATCCATCTTCATTTGTCATAGTATG
Source organism: Macaca fascicularis (assembly GCF_037993035.2). Lineage (NCBI taxonomy): Eukaryota > Metazoa > Chordata > Mammalia > Primates > Cercopithecidae > Macaca > Macaca fascicularis. The sequence continues at coordinate 77,047,519 of NC_088382.1, read as the reverse complement.
GAAATAAGACCTACCTATTGGTATTGTCATAGAGATTAGGTGAGATAATGTATAAAAAGAGTCGTCTAGAATATATGTAATAGGAGCACAGTAACTTGTCTTTCTTCTTTTCTCCAGTAAAGGGAGAAGCCAAGATTTCGATTCATGTCTTGATTTCCAACATGAGGTCTACACATTTTTCAGCTTTTGGTTGAAATCTGGCAAAGCTTAGGAATTAAATTTGGATTCTTTCTGTGGGCAGACATCTAAAAAGGCTTTGTAGAGACGTTGACTGACTGCTCTGTAAGGCTGCTTAAGTTGCTTGGTTGTCTGCTTGTTTCTGTAGCAGGTTGTGCATTTTAGGTTTGTGTACTCTTAAATATTTGGAAACTGTCGGCCTGCTTCACTGTCTAATTGTGGCTCTAATTATATTCATCCTAGCTGTCTTGGGCTGCACTAATGAGACCAAAATGTAATTTTATTCAAGAGTTTAATTCACTGATGACCAACTCTGAAATAATGATCATAGAAGACTAGGATATTATGGCTACTTTTTAATTTGAGGCTGATATAACAGGGAAGCCCACCCTTCAACACTCTGTTCTTTGAGAGTAGGGTTAAGAGACAGGTTAATAATGCTGATAACAGCTAGCACTTATTAGGGTTCTAGTATGTGTAAGGTGCTAAGCTAAGCACTTTATATACATTATTTCATTTACTTTATCCTAATAACAATTATGACTATCCCTATTTACAGAAAAGGAAACCTAGGCATAGACATTACATGGTTGTCCCAATACCACAGCTAGGGAATGGCAATGTCAAGATTCAAACCTTAGCAGATGAATGTCAGAACCCACATTCTTAACCATTAGGCCAGAGGTTAGGCCTCAGAACAGTTAGGCACAACCATCCAAGCAGTCAGAATCCAAGATTGGGTGATTCCAGATTAATGGAGAAAAAGTCTATTGAACTGGTCATGTTACTTCCTTATTTAGCATATTAAAAAACTATTTCAGACTTTTCCCCTCCCCCAAGGGGGATGCATTGCAGGACTATAACATACTTATTGTTTCCAGCCTGCAAAAACTGTCCTTTTCTACTTTTTCTCCCCATAGTCTACACTCCCCTTCCATCGCTGTAAATTCCTTCAATACTTACTCTTTATCTTCATAAAAACTTTTCTGAAATTTTACTTTATATAAGAAATTTAATTACATTGTGATTTTGTTTTGCAGTCACCATTACTTTAAGTACTGCAAAATCTCGGCATTGGCTCTACTGAAGATGGTGATGCATGCCAGATCAGGAGGCAACTTGGAAGTGATGGGTCTGATGCTAGGAAAGGTGGATGGTGAAACCATGATCATTATGGACAGCTTTGCTTTGCCTGTGGAGGGCACTGAAACTCGAGTAAATGCTCAGGCTGCTGCATATGAATACATGGCTGCATACATAGAAAATGCCAAACAGGTAAAAATGTTGTTTCTTATAGTTTAGTAAGTGCAAGTTAGAGTCTCAAGGTGACTTTTGAGTTTCTAGACTTAAAATTATCCCCTTTATAGGAAATGTTATATTTAAATTTTAATGATTTATATGTAAAATGTACGAGATTAAAAGCCTGATAAGATTTATAGCATGGTTTTTTGTTTTTGTTTTTTGTGTTTTTTTTTTTCAAGACAGGGACTCACTCTGTTGCCCAGGCTAGAGTGCAGTGGCGTGATCTTGGCTCACTGCAACCTCCACCTCCTGGGCTCAAGCAATTCTCCCTCCTCAGCCTCCTGAGTAGCTGGGACTACAGGCGTGCACCAGTAGGCCTGGATAATTTTTGTATTTTTAGTAGAGATGGGTTTTGCCGTGTTGGCCTGACTGGTCTCAAACTCCTGACTTCAAGTGATCTGCCCACCTTGGCCTACCAAAGTGCTGGGATTACAGACATGAGCCACCATGCCCTTCCATAATTTTTGTATTTTTAGTAGAGACAGGTTTTCTCTGTGTTGGCCAGGACAGGAGTGTTGGCCACTCCTGTCCTCAAGTGATCCACCCACCTCAGCCTCCCAAAGTGCTGGGATTACAGGCATGAGCCACTGCACCCGGTCTATGGCATGGATTTTATTTTTTTTTAAATAAACTCTCACACTTATTACCAGATATGTGTTTAAAATAAAAAATTTGGAAACAATCTAACTCAGTTACTGAGTATAAAACTGGCTAAATAAATTATGGTATATTCCATCAGTGGACTGCCAGGCAGCCTTTAAAAGAAAAAAAGAAAAAAAGGTAACCGTCATGTATATTGATGACTTATGTGAAGCAAACTCCAAAGCAGTTTATTGAGTGAAAAAGCAAAGTGTAAAACATTATTATTGTTACGTGGTATGCTACTGTGTGTGTTTTTATCAATCTATATATATGCAAAGAATATGTATTCTGTATACAAAGAATATCTCTAAGGGTAAGCAATTGCCTATAGATTTCACATCTGGGCTGAAAAAACTGGGTAATTGAGGAGAAAGAGATGGGAAGGAGACTGGTTACCTTTATTGTACTGGTACCTTGTAAATTAATTAAAGAGTAATCTTAAACTTTTTTGCCCCTTCATTTGTTAGGTTGGCCGCCTTGAAAATGCAATCGGGTGGTATCATAGCCATCCTGGCTATGGCTGCTGGCTTTCTGGGATTGATGTTAGTACTCAGATGCTCAATCAGCAGTTCCAGGAACCATTTGTAGCAGTGGTGGTAAGAATTTTAAAACTAGTTTAATTAAGTTATTTATGAAGATTTGCTGAAGCAAGTATAATGAGAAATAATAACAGTGTAGTAAAGAGAAATTGCTCTGGTGTCAGTCTGCCTAGGTTTCAATGTGAATTCCATCTCCTAGAAGCTGAGACTTTGAGCAAGTGTTTTTAACCACTGTGTATCTCACTTCCCCCCTCTATAAAATGTGGATAGTCATAGCATCTATGTCTCAGTGCCAGCTCATCATAGGCATTCAATCAGTGTTGACTGATCTGAGATAAGCAGGAATTGCTAGAGCAGCTCTTATTATGTTCAGGGTGTTTTAAGTGCAATCCAGTTTTATGAGGAAGGTAGGAATTATTCATCTCTTAAAAGGAAAAAAGAAAACTTTAAAAAGAGATGAGCAAACCTTCAAATGATATTCTTAAATATTATAATAATTCTAATCTCTAAGTTAGCTGTGAGACACTTATATTACCCTCTTACTGAACTTCTTTGGTTTTTTGGTTTGTTTATTCTTATTTAGTTATTGTGTATGTATATAGTGTTATATGTATGTATACATTTCTAGGTTAATAATGTTTCAATAAAAGGCATACAGTTTTATATCAGTAAATATTAAATATATCTTTCTTATAGATTGATCCAACAAGAACAATATCTGCAGGGAAAGTGAATCTTGGCGCCTTTAGGACATACCCAAAGGTAACTTTTTTTTTTTTTTAAGAGATAGATAGAGTCTCACTGTGTTACCTAGGCTGGAGTACAGTGGCTATTCACAGGCATGATCATAGTGTACTACAGCCTTCATCTCCTAGGCTCAAGCCAACTCAGCCTCCCAAGTAGATGGGACTGTAGGAATGCTTAGTAATTTTTAAAATTATAAGTCCTTACATGTTTTAAATTCCAAATATTTGACTTATTATTAAAGACATTAGCAATATCTCTTTTTGTTAAAACAATTTAATAATATTTACAAAATAGTAAACTACCACAAGCTGTCCCTAGCAAAGGGTAATACATTTATGTTATATATTGTTAATTTTACTGGGAAAGCAGTCTTTAATAACCATCTGTGTGCCTGTGGCATTCTGACAGGTACTAGAGAAAAAACGAGCTAAATCTATAGGTCTGTTTCCTTCCCTGGCAGGAGCCTGCAATCTAAAATAGTTAATTAGAACAAAAGTACATCACCTAAGGAGAAGAAAAATAAATCTGTAAGCAAAATCCAGCCTATAGCCACCAAACAGGGTAGGGGGAAAGTAGAAACAGTATTTTTTTTTTTATTATTAGAATGCTCATGTTAAGTATTTGCCTCCCAAAATTAATAATCCTGTAATTAGAAAGCTGCATAGAAAACATGATGTTTTTCTCGTTTATATATATATTTTTTTAATCTTCTGTTTGCCTCATTTTTGTTTAGGGCTACAAACCTCCTGATGAAGGACCTTCTGAGTACCAGACTATCCCACTTAATAAAATAGAAGATTTTGGTGTACACTGCAAACAGTAAGTAATTTAAAAAGATATCTGGGCCAGGCATGGTGACTCACACCTATAATCCCAGCACTTTGGGAAGCCAAAGTGAAAGAATTGCTTGAGGACAGGAATTCAACACTAGCCTGGGCAACATAGTGAGACCCCATCTCTACAAAACATGTTATAAAAGTTAGCCAGATGAGGTGGCACAGTCCTATAGTCCCAGCACTCAGGAGGCTGAAAGAAACCATAGATATCAACCAGTCCAAGGCCCTTTTTTACAGATGAGAAAAAAAGCACAAAATACATTTCATGATAGCTTTTACAATAATAGTATATGAATTTAGGTGAATGTTTGCATTTTTTAATTTTTTTCTTTTGCATTTTTTATTAATGTTTCAAACTAGCATGTCATTTGCCTTTTACACAACCTAAACATTTTTTCAATGTACAAGATACTTGGCCTATATAAAATTATGACAAGATAAAGATGGGTTCAGGGCCAGCTGACACTAGCATGTCTGCAGCCCTCAAAATATATAATTTCTACTGAACAAAGATTCTTTCTAATCTTTGAAAGATTTGAAAGATTAAAGAAGCCATATTAAAAAGTTAAAGTTATAAAGTATAAGAATTCTTACTAAAAACCACTGTATTACATACCTTCCCCCACGACCCACAAGACATAGTCTTGCTCTGTTGCCCAGGCTGGAGTGCAGTAGCATGATCTTGGCTTACTGCAACCTCCACCACCTGGGTCCAAGCAATTCTCTTGCCTCAACATCCCAAGTAGCTGGGATTACAGGCGCATGCCACCACACCCAGCTAATTTTTGTATTTTTAGTAGAAACAGGGTTTCACCATGTCGGCCAGGCTGGTCTCAAACTCCTTACCTCGTGATCCACCTGCCTTGGCCTCCCAAAGTGCTGGGATTACAGGTGTGAGCCATCATGCCCAGCCTACATACTTTTTTTAATGGTGAATTTTATGATGTATGAATTATATCTTAAATTTTTTTAATGTTAAAGAAGTCAATGGGGACAGTTTTATCTACCTTCTAAAAATATCTCACCACCTCTCTTACTATCATTTTCACCCAAGCCACTGCCATCTGGAGCCTCAATCAAGCACTTGCTTTCTGGCAAGTCTTTCAGCTTGTGCCCTTCACTTCTTAAAGCTCTGTTTTCAGCCAGACTGATTCTGTTAAGATCTGTAAGTCAGATCATACTCTTCCTTTTCAGAATGACTTCCCATCTCACCAAGAACAAGATCCTTAGTCCTTATCACAGACTACACAACTCTATCACTGAACTTTTGCTGGTCTGCAATCCAGCCATATTGACTTCCTTATGGTTTGTCAAATGTGCCAGCAGGCTCATGGCTCAGGGCACTGGCACTTGCTGTTCCCTCTGCCTAGAACACTCTTATTTCCATGTGGCTCACTTAACTACTTTAAGCATTGAGTATCTGTTTACAGGGTCGTCCTAATAGAAAATGTTCATTAGTTCATTAGGCATGATCATGATGTACTATTTTATCTATGTAAAATAACACCTTCTGTTTCCTCTTTCCCTGCTTTTTCTTCTTAGCACTTGTAACCATCTGATATGTTTTGACATATTTTTTTCTGACCCCTTTAGAATGTGAACACAAATTT